>NW_008332149.1:6643587-6669964 GCF_000622305.1 Nannospalax galili | reverse complement strand
GCCCGCACCCGCGCCCGTCTGCCACCTCCCGGACACCGCCGCGGTCCCTCGGGGCCACCGGAGGTCCAGGGCTGGAGGGGGTGGGGAGCAGCCGGGTCCTCGGCACTCCGGGCCCGCCGCCTCCCGCCCCTGGGGGAACTTGCGTTTGGTCCGGTTCCGCCGGCTTCGGTCGCCAGGCAGGCAAACCTCAGGCCTTTGACTTCATATTATTGTGGACACTTGAGGGGATTGTGTTGAGTGCTGTCCACTGGGCGGCGAGGCTCCCAGGTCCCCCCTGCAGATCCAGGGCCCAAGGATCTAGATCGCCACCGGAGCAACCCCCAGGCCCGACGCCTTCCCGGTGGCAGGAGCCTGAGGACATCGGGGGTCGCCGCGTGGCCGGATAGGGCAGAAGGAAGCGGAGAGGGGAAAGGGTCCACTCGGCGGCCGGGTTCTGAAGACCTGGAGCGACTTTCCGCTTAATTCCCGCAACGGTCCAAAGCCCAGACTGGCGCTCCTAGGCCGGGTCTTCGCTCCCCGGAGAGCCAACCCCTCTCCACCTGGGGTCTGGGCCCCCATGGCCGTGTTCCCAAAGGAGGGTCAAGATGGGATTAGGATGCTCCAGATGGGTACTGTTTCCCTGAAGAGATCTGCCTGGAGGACTCCTGGGGTGCGAGTTCAGAATTCCAATCCAAGGACCCCTCCCTGACACCCGGCCATTGCTGCGGCCCTTTGACCCATTACAGGGCGTAGGGTCTCCTGCTTAGAAGCTCTCGAAGCAGCGTAGAGGCCCCTGCTACAGCCTATACCGGGCCACCTTAGATGGTTCCAGGTCCGGGCAGCACCTGGCTCTGTGGGCCCCCTAGCCTGCAGGGTACTCACGTTGTGGGTGAAAACCCGGCAGGTCAAAGACCTAGAGGGAAGTTTTTCTTTTTAAAATAAAAGTGGCCAGCTCATCACTTCTGTCAGATTTCCGGGAAGTGGGCCCTGTACCCTTTACTCCTTTTCAGTGACAAACGGCATATTTTGTTACATGCAGAAATGTGAGTTTTGTTTTTATGGGTTTTTTGTTGTTCTTCGTTTGTTCAGTCGATTTTTTTTTCTTTTGAGCACTCATATTGAATGCAGAAACGCCTTTAATTTTTGTTGTTTTTGTTTTTTGAGACAGGGTCTCCCTGTAGCCCCATCTAATCTGGAGCTTGCTCAACAGAGATCAGCCTGCTTCTGCCTCCTGAGCTCCTGAATTAAAGGTGAAGGCCACCAATTAATCTGTTCAGTCCCTTCCTGGGGAAGGCAACAATTTACCAGTTTAGGGCTAAATGAATAGAATCTGAGAAGTTCCATAGGATGTCCAAGCCAGGAAATGTTAGGTTTGAACTCTTCTCTGTTGACCTTGAAGGTATTCCAGTTCCTCTTGGCTAATTACTCTGGGTTCTGGCCTAGTTGTCGTCCCCAACCTGTCCCTGCTTTGAGTTTACCAGAATCTCCAACGGATCGTCAGTGAATGGTGTGCTCAAAGAGACACACAGCTGTGACCTTAATGTTAACAGCAAAAAATTCTGAATACTTGGCATCTGTTTTCATCTAGCTTGCCCAGACAATATGAAATAACAGAGAAAACACTGTCATGCTGTTTCTTTCTAGCCAGGAGTGTTTCTTAGGAGCTCCCCATCCTTCTGCATCCAACTGATTTGGGGGTGAGAAAAATTCAGTTTCCTAGACCTCAAACTTGCCTGATGTCTCTCTGGGATCAGAGTCCAGGAATTCACATTTCCAGCTCACTGAGGGAGGGAGTGGGTAGCACTCTTTCTAGGGTTTGAATTGGAAATTGTACCTTTTTAAGTCGTGAGGCTCTTTAAGTTCTGGGGACAGAGAAACCTCATCACCACCATCACTGCTTACTAGGTATACAAATGATTACTCCGGAAAGGAAGTCAGCGGGACTATCTAGTTCTGATGGAGCAGAGCTTTACCAAGTGCCTGGGGATGTCAGGACCAGGGAGGGCAGGACTCAAGAGGTCCCTGACATGCATAGACTGCCTTTTTCAAGGACAAACCAGTTAACTAAGAGAACTCAGGGACCTTAGTCATGACTCCAGGTTGGCAGCACAAAGGGTACTATTGACAGATGCCGATGCCATAAAGGCTTTGAGTCCTTGAAATAACCAAATTAAAAATTTAAAAATCAGCCCATCACCGAATTTTGCTTTTTGTTATACATAGTGTCCTCCCCACCTCTCTCTCTCTCTCTCCCTCTCTCTCTCTCTCTCTCCCTCTCCCCCCCCCGCCCTCTCCCTCTCCCTCTCACCCTCCTTCCCTCTCTCCCTCTCTCTCCCTCTGACTGGATTAAAATTCTGTGGGCATCCATCCAGAAAACCCATGACAGGTTTCTGAGAGGACACAGTGGAGGACGGAAGCCTGAAAAAGCAGCTGCTGCTCCCAGACCAAAGCTGTGTGTCCACTGGCAAAAGAAAGAAGGGAACTCACTCAATTATTTGGATAATATGAGACAAGCTTGTGCTGCACAGCACACATGAGGACACAGGGCTGCTCCAGGTGAAAGTGTTTTATTCCCCTGACTACATTTGCCTCCCTCCCAGTGCCCTTCCTGCCCCCACACGTCTGTCTGCAGGTGCAGAGAGACCCAGAATAGAACTGTGGAGCTGGAAGGATGTTTAGAGATCATCTATTCCATAACCTTCATCTGACTTGACAGATGAGGAAAATGAGCCTGGAAGGACAAAGCAACTTGTTAAGGATTAGACAACTAGTTAGTGGGAGCCTCTGGGCTGCAATCCTGGTCTTCTGACTCAAAGCTGCACTCCTGCCTTCACCCAGGCTCCTCAGAGTTGGAAAGAGAATTCACTCTTTGGGACTGGGTGAAATGATGCCGTAGAAATTAATCCAATCACAATCTGAGCTTTGGGGATGCTTTTCCTAGTCACTGTTCTACCCACTTGCTTTCCTTTGGGGCCTCAAAATGCGGGGTTCAAGATGGTACAAAGCACTGTCCTCTGCCGTTCTCCCTTTTTATTTCAGAAAGAAGTAGGAGGCGAGACTTGCTGGTAGAAAACCCAAGTCCTTCATGGACTATGAGGAGGACAGCATAACTTACTCTCTGAGACATCTTTTCAAAAAGAATTGCATCGTGGGCTAGAGAGATGGCTCAGCAGTTAAGAGTGCTGACACCAGGTTCAGTTCTCAGCACCCATATCCCAGGTGACCTAAAACTGCTTGTAACTCCAGTTCCAGGGGATCTGACCCCCTCCGGCTTCCAAGGGTACCTGTATATATGTGGTGCACAGAAGCTACACACACACACACACACACACACACACACACACACACACAGAGAGCAAATCTTTTTAAAAATAGAATTGCTTCAGAGGAGATGGGGCAAGCAGAAATGAATCCTTTCTATGAGTGACTCAGGGTGCTAGATATCATAACTAATTAAAAACAAAGGTAAATGGCATTTATACAGACTTTCCCCTGCCATCAAAGTTGCTAGTGGTGGTGAATTCAAGCTATGTGATTGTTAATGTCCCCATCTTGCAGAAAGTAATTGAGGCAAGTAATTGAAATGTGAGCTAATGTTGAACATCCGAAATAGAGAATGCGGCCTGCTATATTTCAAGTATATCTGCCCCACTTTGGCTACAGGACTAGCTGCTGTGCAGAGAGCTAAATTCTGGATTATTCTATTTACATTTGAGCAATCAAGTCCATTGGATTCCATTTCTCCACCTTGCATTTTGTAGCAAGAAACTAAGTTCTATCAGTATTTATGTATTTTGTGCATGAAGCATTTGATTTTAGAAGAATCTTAGAGTGATGTAATTCATTAATTCTATGGGATCATTCATTCAAAAAATGGAACAAATATGGGTTCTGGGCTCATTCAGGTTGCCTGATTCATATAGTCAGATCCTGGCTCCATTTCTTACTTAGACATGTAGCTTTAGGCAAATTATATTTTTTCTTTGCACCTCAATATTTTGTCCATAAGATAAATTTAGCTCTAGTACCTATAGGTTTGCTACATAACTGAAATAGCATGTTTAAAATGGTGCCTAGCAGATAGTGAACACTATCAATAAATACTTGCCATTAATTTTTTTTTAATTTGGGCATCTCAATGGGGTCAGTTCTATGCAGACAGAACCAGAAATACCAAGAAGGAACCAAGAGCTATCCACAGTAACTGATTGGCTCTAACACTGCGTAGCAGTAACAAGCATTTAGTTTTTATTAAGGACAGACTGACTGCCGTTATCCGCCCCCTCCCCGAAACTGTCAGTTGTGAGTCACCAGACCTGGTTGCTGGGAATTGAACGTGGGTCATCTGGAAGAGCAGTATATGCTCTTAACCATTGAGCCATCTCTCCAGCCTCATACATTTCCTTTTGCTCCTTCCCTATTTCAGATTAATCTGGTAGAAGTTGTCCAATAAAAGACCTAACCTGTCAGCCTTAAGATGAAAACGAATAAAAATGTTTTACATAGAGCAAAAGCAGTCATTGCCCAGATGTTCACTTGAAAAGTGAAGGGGGTGGGGCATCTTCCTGAGACTTGGGTCCACAGTACTGCATTTCTTCTCTCTCTCTCTCTCTCTCTCTCTCTCTCTCTCTCTCTCTCAAAGATAAAGATGCAGAGGAACGTGTTGGGCTCTCACCTTTAAGGAATTAGAGAGACATTAACACCTAGGACAGACTGGAAAGAGACATCAGGTGGGTGTTGAGCTCTTTGAAGGTCTCCAGGTAGAGCATTCTGGGAGAAGGAAAAGAAAGACTTTTTATTACAACATTTTCCGGGTCACAAAGAACTTTGAGGTTTTCCAGGAAGCCTAGGTTATAAATTTGTATCTTTCTAACAGGAGTACATTTGTGTCTCAAAGCATCTTTAAACCCATCATTTTTAAAAATCTCTTACTGCCTGAAAAAAACGGCTGGAGCCATTTATTCAACAAGTAGGGAGTAACGCCTACTCCATACAAGGCTCTGAGGACTCCCTGTATCAAAAGCATGAAGTATTTTTACTTCAAGGGGCAGGATCACTTCTCTAGAATCACTTATTCTATACACCTCACTCCATTCAGAAGAGAGCCACGAATGGAAAAGAAAGAAGACGCCACTGAGCCGTGAAAATCTGTCACAGTTTGTGCACTGCAATTTGGGTCTTGTGAGTAGACAGTACCGTCACAGCCTCTCATTCAAAGTCTGTACTACCTTTTAGTTCATTGTATTTTATTTTTTATTTACTTATTTTAAAACAGGGTCTCATGTATCCCAGGTTGATCTTGAATTCTCTATGTAATGGAAGATTACCTGAACTTCTGATCCTCCTGCCTCTACCTCCCATGTGCTGGAATTGTAGGCAGGCACCGCAACACCCAGTTTATGGGATGCTGGGGATTGAACTCAGGGCTTCATGCATACTGGGCAAGTACTCTACCAATTGAGCACCTACTTAAAAAAAACTAATTCATTTATTATTATTATTATTATTATTATTAATTATTTGGTTTTTTGAGACAGGGTCTCTCTGTAGCCCCAGCTGGCCTGGAACTCGCTGTGTAGACTAGACTGGCCAGAATCTCACAGGATCTACCTGACTTTGTCTCCCAACACTGGGATTAAAGGCCTATGCCACCATGCCTGGCTTAGCTAATTCTTTTTATTAAGATTTATTTTTATGGAGCTGGAGAGTTTGCTCAGTGGTTAGAAGCACTGACTGCTCTTGTAGAGAACCAGGACTCGATTTCCAACACCCACATGATGGCTAACAACCATCTGAAACTCCAGTTCTAGGGGATCCAATGCCCTCTTCTGATCTTCAAGGGCATTGCACGACACAGGCACACCTACCTGCATGCAGGCAGCACACTCATACACATAATAAAAAATAATAGATAAAATATTTAAAATTTTATCTATTATTTTAAATTATTTTCATTTATTTTTGCGTGTATGAATGTTTTGCCTACATGCATTTAAGTACACCCATGTCATGCAATGCCATTGGAGGTCGAAAGAGGGCATCAGATCCGCTAGAACTGGAGTTAAAGACAGTTGTTAACCAACTTGTGGGTGTTGGCTGTATCCTCTGGAAGAACAGCCAGTGCTCTTAACCAGTGAGTCATCTCTCTAGCCCCTATCTTTAAATTATATGTATATGTGTATGAGGGGTGTATGTGTGGGTATACATGTGCATGTGAGTATGAATGCCTGAGAAGTCCAGAAGAGGGTATTAGATCCCTTGGAACTGGAGTTAGAGGAGGTCATGAGCCAACTGACATGAGTATAGGCTTTTAACCACTGAACCATCTCTACAGGCCCCTCATTCTTTTTTTTTTTCTTTTTAAGATAGGGTTTCATTATATAACCCAGACTTCCCTTTAACTCAAGACCCTTTTGAGTCTACTTCCTGAGTGTTGAGATTATACACAACCCCTCCTTCCTTTTAAACATCTAATTAAAAGGAGTTTCATTCTCCCATTTCCTAGACAGCAGAAGGTTAGAGGCAGCATGTGGGAACTGAAAGTATGGATTAAGATAGAAACAGTGGTGATGGAGAACATCCACCAACATGAAATCTTGGAGAGGGATAGAAAGCAAACCAAGTAACTCTGTAAGCACTGTAGGTTCAAGTCACAAGTTATGAGAACGACAGTGCTTTTCGGTGGGGGCGGGGCAGATACAATAGGCTGCAGCTCATCCTCTGGGATCAAATTGCATTTTGTTTGAGAAGGTAAGGATGCACATACAATATATTAGAAATATGTAATATAAAATAAACCCAGAAAAATTGCACTTGTGTCACAGCCCATTCCTCTAAAATAAGGGAGAAGTTACTCTGGTTGTAAAAGACAACTGTGCTAGTGTAGAAGCTGAGCCGGCCACACTGGCTTTCCTTCATTTAGTACTTAAAGATGAGAGATGTGTGGCCTGGAACTGCAGAACTGAGCATAGTAGGTTTTTATCCCTATAGATTTTCTGTGAGCTTCCTTGCAACACAGACAAAAAGGATAAAGGAAAGCAGAGGGGTAAAATGACACATCCAAAGTCATTCATCAATGACTACTGCCTTAGCCCAGGCAGAAAAAGGGACTACCAAGGAAGAACCAACTTAGTGCATTATGGGTATTTGTATTTGCCTAGGGAGGAAGAGGAAGTGGGAAGACTCAGAACTACTTGTGAGAGATGTTTGTTCTAAGAGTTTGCCACAACTCTCAGTTGTAAGAGAAGTAGAGCCCGATGGTCTTGGGGCCATAGGGGGCTGTTCATAGCCCTTTGACCCTACGTGACCCAAAAGGAGGTGGAACCAGTCTCCACCAAATGAAGCCCCATAAGACAGAAGGAATGGAAAGATGTGTTAGGTAACTCCTAACCCTGCTACTTAGCGTGCTGCATCACTTTCCTTCTTTAAAAGTGCTTTACAAACATTGGCCAATTAAATCAGCATGACTTCACAAAGGCAAAATTGAGCCCCTTAAATCTGTTCGAATTCTCTAAAAAGCTGATAAAATTAAGGTATAATGTTCATGAAGAGGAATACACAGGACATAAACAGCTTTTGTGAGGGATTAAATATCCAAGTGTGGCAGTAGCATTTGATGTCTTCAGAAGCTGTTGATAGAGATGTTAAGCCACCTTCAGGACATGGATTATGTAAGACCAAGGTGACCACAAACACCAGGGAGTTTCTCTCTGGGGCAGCTAGCTATGGTCCCTGTCCTTCAGGATTTTTCTGGGCTTGTCTGAAGCCTGGAATAGGAAGGTAGAGGAAGATCCCCTCAGGAGCCAACATGATTCTACCACCATCTTTCCAAGGGGTCTTCTAGAGAGTTACAGGGAGCAGACACTCTTTCTGGGACTCTTCATCAACCAGATGCTAAACATCTGGTATACAGCAGGACATTCAGTCCCATTTAAAGATTTGTTTGAGGTTGCCAGATACATAATATATAAAAATGCCCATAGTTCTGAGATTCCAGGGCACCTCCATTGTTTTTGTTTGTTTGTTTTGTTTTGCTTTGTTTCTTCGTAGTACTGGGGATTGAAAGGCCTTCTGAAATTTGAGGCAAGCACTCCACCACTGAGATACATCCCCAGGCCTCTTTTCAGTATTTTGAAAAACTGACTTACCTGAGCTGGAGAGATGGCTCAGCAGTTAAGAGCACTGACTGCTCTTGCAGAGGACCCAGGTTTGATTCCCAGCACCCACATGGTGGCTATGAACCCTCCTTAACTCCAGTTCCAGGGGAATCTGAAGCCCTCTTCTGAACTCTGGGGCATTGTATGACATGGTGCACTCACATACATGCAGGCACCTTTAATCCCAGCACTTGGGAGGCAGAAGCAGGTGGATCTTTGTGAGTTCAAGGCCAGCCTGGTCTACATAGTGAGTTCCAGGACAGCTGGGGCTACAGAGAACCCCTGTCTCAAAAAGACCAGAAAAAAAAAAGAAAAGAAAAGAAAAACTGACTTACCTAGGCAGGACTCAAACCTCCAGCCCTCCTGTCTCAGCCTCTTGACTTGTTGGGGTTTACAGGTTTGTGTCTTCACGCATAGCTTCCCACTACAGACTCTTTTTCTCACTTTTAAATTTTTAATTAATTAAAAAAATTACATGTATTCATTCTGGGCCTGGAGAGATGCTCAGTGGTTAAAAGCACTGGTTGTTCTTGCAGAGGACCTGGATTTGAATCCCAGCACCCACATGGCAGCTAACAGCTGTATGTTCTAGGGGATCTGATGCCCTCTTCTGTCTTCTGCAGGCATTGCACAACACGGGCGCTCTAATACACATGCAGGCAATACACTCATACACATTAAAAAAATTACATGTATTTATTTTGTATGTGAGGGAGAGTGAGGCGTGCATGTGACAGTGTGCATGCAGAGTTCAGAGGACAACGTTCATCCGGCACTGGCTGAGCCATCTTATTGACTTGGTTTTGATTTTATTTATTTACTTTTTATTTATTTATTTATTTATTTATCTATTTATTTATCTATTTACTTATTTATTTGTCTATTTGAGACATCTCATGAGTCCCAGGCTGGTTTTGAACTCAGCTGAGAGTGACTTTGAACTTTAGACCTTCCTGACTCCATCATGCCCAGTTTATGCAGTGTTAGGGATGGAATCCAGGGCTTGTACATGCTAGGTAATCACTCTGCTAACAGGGCTAGGCCCCATGCATTTCTTTAAAGATGAAATTTCACTATGTAGCACTGCCTGACCTGGAATTCGATGTGCAAACTAGGCTGGTCTCAAACTCAAAGAGATCCTTCTGCCTCTGCTTCCTGAATGGTAGGATTAAAGGTGTGCACTACCATGCTTACCCCATGCATTCTTAATATGGACAAAATATTTCATCTGGTTTTTGTGGGGTTTTTTTGCTTTTTAAAATTTTTTAATAAAATTTTTTGTGCATGCAATTGGAGTTGTGGACGGTTGTTAGCCACTATGTGGGTGCTGGGATCCAAATGGGTCTTCTGCAAGAGCTGTCAGTGCTCTTAACCACTGAGCCATCTCTGCAGCCCTCCCCCCAGGGCTCAGGAATCATTGAGAAGGAGAGGACAGAAAGATAGTAAGAGCCAGAGGCTGAGAGAACTGGGGTAAAACAGTGTCTTCTGGACATGACAGGACCACTGCATTCATGAGCTCACAGCAGCAGTGGTTGCCTGCACCTGCATAAGCTCAAGCTAGCCAAAATTACAGCATGGATGGGTGAGGGACACAGGAGTGCCAGCCCTAGCTGAGGAACAAATATTGACAACCAATGGCTGCTAGGAGAGAGAGAGTCAATTTCTTTTAAGAATGTGGCTTCTGGTAGGTCAACTATGCTCCACTGGATGACCCTACAACCATGAATACATGGGCAGCACAAACTGGATTTGGTGGGTTATAAAAAAAGAGAGCATGACGTTGGGAGAGGGAATGGAGGAGTAGAGGGATGATCTGGGAGGAGTTGGGATGAGTGGAATGGGGTGGGGTGGGGTGTGAATCTGTTCAAAATACCTGGTATGCAGGTATGAAAGTCTCAAAGAATTTTAAAAAATATTAAATACATTTTAAAATTGAGCGAAGGACTGGGGGGATGGCTCAGTGGCATGTGTGGCTCAGTGCTTGCTGTGCAATCATAAGGATCTGAGTTCAAATCTCCAGTATCCATGTAAAAAGCTAGGTAGAGCCACACATGCACCCATAACCCCAGCACTGTGGCGGAAGGGCAGGGACAGGAGGATTGCTGGGGCTTGCTGGTGTCTAGCTTAGCTCCAGGTTCAGTGAGACACTCTGCCTCATAAAAGTAAGATGAAGATGATAGAAGATATCTGACCTCCACACATACACATGCAGAGGCGAATGCACCCACACCACACACACGCACACACAAGCCGAGCAGCCTCAGCCTACCCAATGTGTCCAGCCTCACTCTTCTCCTTGACAGACCAGGCCTTGTGACCCTTGAAGGTCTTCCTTGCTTTTGAAGTCCCACAACCTATGACCCGTATGTGACTGAGCATGGAGAACTGGATCTTTACGTGAAGACTACCTCTTTTACAATGGAGTCATCAGACTGTCCAAGTTATGTGATTGTTGTTGGGTGCTAGGCAAGTGTGGCCTGAAGGGATAAGTAACATTCCCTGTGCTGTGACCAAGAGTGGTTTTTTCCCTCTGCCATCTACTACATTTACTACAAGTGTCATGCCGAGATCCCCAGGCCCCAGTAGAGACTCAAATCAGTTGCAGATAACTTCAACATAGAACTTCTACCATCGTGACAACACGGATCTGTTTAAAGCAGAGGCTGGAAACCTGAGCCAAAACTACTAGATGGCATTTGATTTTGCTGAGTCTATATCATATTATTATTATTATTATTATTATTATTATTGTTGGCATTTTTGAGACAGAGTCTCCCTGTAGCCTCCACTGGCCTGGAACTCATTATGTAGACCAGGCTGACCTTGAACTCACAGGGATCCACCGGCCTCGGCCTCTGGAGTACTGGGATTAAAGGCATGCACCACCACGCCCCACTAGTACATCATATTATTTTAAATTAAATTTCCAATATTTGGGAGATGTGTAGGTGGTGCTTGTGCCTATGTGTGCCCATGTGTGCCTGCAAAGGCCAGAGGAGGATGCTGGGTGCCCTGCTCTATCACAGGCCACCCTATTCCCTTGAGACTGGGTTTCTCACTGAACCTGGAGCTAGGCTTCCATTCATTAAGTTCCAGCCATTGTCCTTTGTCCCTCCCTCACAGTGCTGGGCAAGCACATGGTCAGAACTGGCTTTTTACATGAGGATTTGAACTCAAGTCCTCAAGCTTGCTCAGCAAGTGTTCCTATCCACTAAGCTACCTCTTAATTTCCAATATTTTAAGAACCAGGGGACTTCACCTTAAAACTTTGAATTCTTAGATGCCTTGGACTCATTTTCTTGTATCAATAATCAGTGGAAAGAAATGACAGTTGACACTGGATTCTTCACAAGGCTGGCCCTGAAACCTTGTTGCAGTTTGAATGTGGCTCCTCATGCCCTGGAGGTTCTTATACTGGAAACTTTGTCTTCAATGTGATAGTATCAAGAGATAGTAGAGCCCTCAAGAGGTAGGTGGGTGATGATTAGGTCATTGGCCTGGCCCCTCCCTACTCTCTGGCTTCTGAGAGGTTGTAGAACCTTCCAGAAGTAGAGCCGAGCTCGAGAAAGTGCATCTCCGGGGAATGGGCCTTGAGGTTTTTGGTCCAGCCATTCCTCCTCCTCTTTGTCTGCTCAGATGTGAGAAAGCAGTCTTATGCTCCTGCTGACACATCTGAGAGCCATTTCTAACAACTGTGCCTTGATGGCCATGATAGACTATGTCCCCTCAAACTGTGAGCCCAAACAAACCATCTCTTCAGTTGCTTCGCACCAGGTATTTGATCACAGCAACAAGAAAAGTGGATGATGACAGGCAGTTCTTGGAAAAGTCACCTGATATATTATGGATTGGCAAAGCCTTTCATGTAGATCTTCCCACTATCTGTGCCATTTTATAGATGATAAAGAATCTGGGCCTCCAGGATCCAGAAAGCCAGGTGACCAGCCTATGTCTTGTGTCTCAGGGTCTGTGTTTCTTTGCCTGCATCTGGGGAGCTCATGGTAGAATGTAGGCTGGCATTTGTCCTGTCTGACTGGGGAACAGTGAAAGAATGAAAGAATATGTCCACAGATGTCCAGGGGTGCTCTTCAGCTCCACACAAAGAGCCAAAAAGAAAGATGAAGGCAATGACTGCCCTGGACAGTCAGAGCCTAAAGCTGTTTCAGTCTGGTGGCAGGAAAGGAGGGTTAAAAATAACTGTCTACACAGATCAATTCAATTGACACTCCTCCAACTTTCTAGGTTGTTGTGGGTATTCTGGGGCCCTGCAGGCGGCGGGTAGAGTTGGCGCAGAGTCACAACACAGACTCTGGGAGTCAGGTGAGAAGCAGGCAGTGCAAGCAGCTGCAGACTCATTTATTGCAGATATGGGGCTCCCTTATATCCCCCCTCCCAGTGTCCCATTGGTCCATTGATAGGTCGTGTCTGTTCCTCATTGGCTCTCTGTATCAGGCCATTTTCATGTCAGCCATCTCTATGTCTTTTGGCAGAACACAGGTTTGACTCAGCCGGACGTTTTTGGCGCCTTTGCAGTGTGCATGAGCAGGTTGTTCAGGCCGCACTTCATCCTACGCTAGGTAATGAACAAATCTTCATGTGCCCAAAAGGTGATTGCAGGGAAGAAAAGCAGAGCTGGGATGGTGTAGTACAGCAAACTTGCCATGTGTACAGGTGGCAAAAACAAGGTGCTATGGACTTAACAAGGTACTTAGTTTTAACTATCAACTTGACACAGCTTAGAATCACCTGGGAAGTCAGTCTCTCTTTTTATTTTTTATTTTTCTTAGAATTTTTTATTGAGCCTTTACAAAATACATACATCTTGATCATATTTATACCCCTTTCCTATCTGTCCCACCCATAGCCCCCCAAATGGATTTCATGCTGTCATACATGTTAATTCTTATTGAGTCACGTTTGTGTTCTCAAGTGCTCCTTAGTGTGAATCTATTCACTTGAGCCTAATCAATCTCGTTAGATCACTCCCTTAAAGAAAATCAACTCTCACTGGGCATAGTGGCACATGCCTTTAATCCCAGCACTTGGGAAGCAGAGACAGGCATATCTCTATGAGATCCAAGATCCAGGCCAATCTGGCCTACTTGTAAATTACAGGCTTGTTGTGACAAAGACACCCTGTCACAACAACAACAACAACAACAACAACAACAAAGGGCTGGAGAGATGGCTCAGCAGTTAAGAGCACTAACTGCTCAACTATCTGTAACTCTGGTTCCAGGAGATGATCTCTTCTAACCTCTATGGGCATCGTATGAAATGGTTGCACTTGCATACATGCAGGCAATACACTCATACACATAACATTTTTAAAAATCTATTTTCTTTTAAAAACCAAAAAAAAAAAGAAGAAAAAAAATCAACTCTCTCCATCTCCCAGTAGTCATCAGTTGCCAGAGTTCCTCAGCTAAGGTTGGGCTTCTTATCCATTTCCCCATTTCTATGCTGGGTTTTTGTCTGGTCTGAGCTTGCATAGGTCTTGTGCATGCTGTCACCATTGCTGTAAGTTCATATGAGCAAGTTCCCAGCCACCTAGAAAACTTCCCTTGTGGTCATCCACCACCTTTGACTCTTACACTCTTTCCACCCCCTCTTCTTCAATGGTCCCTGAGCCTTAAGTGGCAGAGGTTTGATATGGGCATCCTCCCCAGGGACAAACACTCTGTAGTCTCTTATTCTCTGCACTTTGGCCAGTTGTGACTTTCTGTGCTAATCACTATCTGTTGCATGAGGAAGTGTCACTGGTGAGAGCTGAGAGGTGCATTAATATTCTCTCTGCCCCTATTCCACTGTGTTCCCTGAGCCTTAAGTGTGCAGGTTGCGGTGTAGATGTGCCACTTAGGGCTGGGCGGCTCACAGACACTTATTCTGTGTTCAACCAGAACTCTGTAATAGTCTCCATCTGTTGCAAAAAGAAGCTTTTTTTGATGAGGGTACATTTGTCTGTAAATGTAATGATACATCTTTAGAGTACAGTAAGAAATTACATTGGTCTAGGTATGTGACATACATGGGTTTTTCTCTAGGATCTGTGACCTCTCCAGTTATGTGTATTTGGCTATGTTTATAGTACCACACATGAGTTCCCTCCCATTGAGTGGGCCTTACATCCAAGCACTTTACCGTTGAGCTGCAACCCCAGTTCAATCTCTTCTCTGTATAAAGTTAGAGGCTTCTGATGTTTTGTTATGGTAACCAAAAGCTCCTGCATACAGTTGCAAAGCATTCTCATAGGCAGGTAGCTGAAGAAAAAGAAGAGTGACAGGTGATGCTGGATAGACAAGTAGGCCTGCTGACCAGCCTGACAGGGCTGGTTAAGGACCTTGAATCCCCTCTGCTGGAATACACCCAGAACCTCTGCTGTTTTGTTAGTTTTTCAGTATTTTCTTAATATTAGTATTTTTAAGCAGTGAAAAAAAATGAGACCCTCACTTCTACAGGCTCCTTGTTGAAGCCAGGAGACTTTGCTGAGTGCACCACACATCCTGTTTCTTCTCTGAGCCCTTCTTCCCCAGAACATCTTCCCTTCCTCCCCTGCCTTTTGTGTCTGCCCTTTAATTCAGAGTCTGTCCAAGCCACCCGCTCTCAGGTGATGCTTTCTTCCCAGACTTCCTGCTCAGAAGTTCTGAAATTTGCATTACTGCTGTCACTCACCAAGCGTGTCTGGTCTTGCTATATTTACACTGATATAAATGGCTAATATCATTACAGTATCCCAAGGGCCTTGTGCATATTCACACAGTCTTTGGTCAAATTCTGTGGAGCAGTGTCTTTTATTATCAACTGAAAAGAGGCAAGAGCTCAGTGACTTGCTCTAGGTCAGCAGCTGGTTGGCTATGGCACAAGTCCCAGTCTGCTAGGCTGTGAAATACCACAGACTTAGAAGTCCAAGATCAAGGTGCCCTCAGGTTGGAGTCTAAACTCTCTCCTCTTGGCCTTGAATGGCTGCTTCTGGCTGTGTCCTCCCTTGACCTTTCCTCTGTGCTCCTGTGGAAAGGTTGACTTCGGTGTCTTTTTCTCTCTTCTGGTCTTTCTCTCTCTGTATAGTCAAGTGTGACCTTGAACTTCTGATCTTTCAGCCTCTACCTCCCAAGGGCTGGAATTCCAAGTGTTCATCACCGAGCTTGGTTTATGCAGTGCTGGGTATGGAACCCAGAGCTTTGCGCATACAGGCAAGCACTCTAGCAACGGAACTGCATCTCCAGTCCTTGCTTCTTCTTACAAGACTGCCAATCTTGAGGCTGGCACGGTGGCGCACACGTTTAATCCCAGCACTCAGGAGGCACAGGCAGGGGATCTCTGTGAATTCAAGGTCATCTGGAGCTATAGGGAGATGCTGTCTCAAAAAGACCAAAGGAAAGAAAAAAAAAAGAATAAAGGAACACCAATCTTACAGGTTCAGGGTCTCTTTTGACCCCATTGACCTTCATTAACTCCTGGGAGATCTATCTCCAAACATCCTCACATTGGGGTTAGGATACTAACATGAATGGGGCAGACACAGAACTCTCGCCTTCTTAGCATGATATGATTATTTCCATCCATTCAGTTACTGAATATCTACTCATTGCTAGACACTATTAAATGACTGGAAACACAGCAGGAAAAATGGCAAAGGTGGGCTTTCACAGTCTAGTGAGAGAGGCTAGAAGCAGGCAAGGAATGTCCATGAGAGTCACATAGATGATTTCACACAATGGCATGTGCTATGAGAAACGATGGTAGGATGTGTGACTGACAGTCTTGTGGCCAAATATATATATATATATATATATATATATATATATATATATATAGACAAAGAAAGAGTTTTCTGGGAAGATGAGTAAGCAGTGCAAAGGTCCTGGGGCAGGAGTACATGTGTGCTAGGGAAGCAGAAAGGCAAAAACTCTGAAGCAGAGTTGAGGACAGAGCAGCAGAGCTAGAGCAGAGGAGTTTGGAAAGGAGAGGAGGTATCAGCTTACAGAGGACTCTGTGGGCTGTAGGAGGGAGTCTGTATTTATTCTAAGAGCAATGGACAGTCACATGAAGGTTGGTGATATGATTTATATCTTTAAAGTATTTATTTATTATTTTTATTTTATGCGTATGAGTGTATTGCCTGCATGTACGTAAGTGCACCCGAGTCATGCAGTGGTTTCAGAGGTCAGAAGAGGGCATCGGATCCCCTGGAACTGGAGTTATGGATTGTTAACTGCCATATGGGTGCTGGGAATCGAACCCACCCAGGTCCTCTGCAAGAGCAGCCAGTCTCTCCAGCTCCTGATTTATGCCTTTAAAAGACTTCCTTTAGGGCCAGTGAATTGGCTCAGTGGGTTAAAGTGCTTGCTACCAAGCCTGATGACTTGAGTTTGATCCCTGGGACTCACATGGAGATAATGATTGGTGCAAGCTGTCCACTGATGTCCAGGTACATGCAGTGACACACAAGCACACACAGGTACACACACAAACACATGCACACACACACTCACATGGCTTCCCATAGCTGGATAAAGGAAGGCTTACAGGAATTTAAGGGGCAAACAGGGACCTCAGCAGGGAGGTGTTTTGTTCACCCACTGAACAAATATATTTACTAAGCATCTGCTGCCGGATGACATGCAGGCACCTGCTCTCAGGGAGCACAGAACCTTCTGGGTTGAAAGAGGAGTCCCTGAGGCATGGTGGTCCCAGCCCAGGACACTTCCAGTCTACCTTAGAACATCAGTTAGTCGACATCCCCAGTGGGAGAGGGAGTAAGCTTTGTGGTCTAGGATACTAGTGAGGACAGAGTTTAGAAGAAAGGATGGGCTGGTCAGCACTGGCATGTGAAGCTGACTTCCCCGAAGATATGGGACTCAACCAGGATAGGCAAATGAAATGAGACTCTGGTGGCCTCCATTCTCCATCCAGGCAAAACAACAGCAATTGTATTTGGTTCACGTTTGTATAAAGGTCTTGTCAATACCTACTCATCAACAGAGTACATGCTCTGCCCAGCAGGGCCCCAGGCTCTGAAACAGACCAGAAGACTTAGCCTTGGCTCCCACCATCAAGGGATTTCCACCCAACCAGGAAGGTAGGGCAGGTGCATGGTAAACCATCACACCACAGAGAGCGAGATGTTCCATAAGAGATTCAGAAGAGACACCAAGGGGTCAGAGAAGAGAGCACGAGCCTGCTATATATAACAATAGCTGTAGAAAGAAGTGTGCACATCCACCCCCCGTGCATGTACATATGAAGAACACTTCACATTCATTGAGTACCCTCCTGAAAGTGCCCTGTGAAACGTCCATGACAGATGCAATGCTTTCTTACGCTTGTGTCATGAATAAATACTCCCTCAGAGACATCCCGAACAGGAAACCCAGAGCAGCACCCTGACCACTCGCCCTTCCACCCAAGGCCAGGGGTGCTCAGGAAATGCAGGATGCATTGGCTGTGGCACAGGGAGAAGTGGATGAATTCAGGACACATTCAGAAGAGAGAACTGGCCTACTGGAGAGAGTGGGACAGAGGGGGAGGAATCGAAGATGGCCAGGAGACACACAGAGAAGATGGAAAGAGAGGGGGGTGAGGACAAAACAAATAGAGAACTCGAGATTAGCTCCTGGGAGGCTGTTTGATTCTAGGCACTCATTTTTCTCTACTGACCTCAGTTTTATCTGTAAAACAAAGCTATTAATTAAGACTCAGTAACTAAAGTCATACACACACACACATATATATACACCATAATATTTACTGTATGACTAAAATAGAGAAGATGGAAAGAGAGGGGGGTGAGGACAAAACAAATAGAGAACTCGAGATTAGCTCCTGGGAGGCTGTTTGATTCTAGGCACTCATTTTTCTCTACTGACCTCAGTTTTATCTGTAAAACAAAGCTATTAATTAAGACTCAGTAACTAAAGTCATACACACACACATATATATACACCATAATATTTACTGTATGACTAAAATCATAAATATATATATGCCATAATATTTACTGTAAACCAATATTTACCAAGTGAGACACAGAGCATCAGATGTGGAACACACCAGCATCACAGAAGACCAGGTCCCTGTGCACCTGTTGTTACTGTATCCACCTTCCTCCCAACCAAGCTGCCATGCTGCAGAGCCTACCATTGGTCATTGCATTTCTAAGTCTAAATAACAATTGTTATGTTTGCATTTCATGATTTGATAAGGCCTCCTCCTCCTGTATACATACATGTATGTGTAGGTGCATGTGTGCGTGTGTGCATGTGATCTTCTACATCACTTGGCAGGCTTGCTTTCTGTCACTTGCTCTGCCATCATGTATGTGCCTCTAGATAGACCAGTAGCTTGTTTATTTATTTATTTATTTATTTATTTATTTATTTATTATATTTTATGATGAGTGTTTTGCCTTGCATGTATGTAAGTGTACCCATATGTGCAATACCTGAGGAGGCCAGAAGAGGCCATCAGATCCTCTGGAACTGGAGTTATAGGTGGTTGTTAGCTGCCATGTGGGTGCTAGGAACAAAACCTGGGTCCTCTACAAGAGTAGCAAGTGCCCTTAACCACTGAGCCATCTCTCCAGCCTCTGGAACAGTAGTCCTTGGGAGTAGATATCTTGCCCCTGAAGTTGAGGTTAATGTGGTGAGGTTACAGGGTTTGAATATCAGCCTCAGAAATGGTGATGTGGGGAAAGCAGTCATACATGTAGAGGCTTTTATAGTTACAGGATGGAGGAGTTAGATCTAAAAAGAGGACCAGAACAGATGATGCCCAATAGAATAACCAGGAGGATCATCATGGATCAGAACCCATAGCAGAGCATGCTGGACCCAACTTTAGTCTTAAAGGTTGGGCCTCTGATGTCTGGAAAGACAGAACAAGGAAGTTTTCAAAGTCGTTTTAAGCTACTATGAGGGCATTCTGGTTTGCTTGTTGGTATATTCTTGGACTTACTTTCAAGTATAACAAATATCTAGTGCTGCAAAATTTGGTCATCACATCCCAAACAACACAGGGTCATTGAAACATGGCTCTTTAAGCGCTGCTTAGCATTTCGGAATTAGTGGATTTAGGATTAGGGAACTTTAGGGAAAGGGGATTAAAGATAGCCATAACAAAAATAAAAATAAATAAATCTCACATAAAACCAGAGGTGACCTCTGGTTCTCAGCAGTGGGCTGAGAACTTACAAGTCACTAGTTAGCTCATACAATGGTGGTTGCTTGAGATGACACCCCCACCCCATTTCAAGTATCCTTTGTGATTTGCTTGTTTGTTTTGAGATAGGGTCTCATGTAATCCCTGGCTGACCTCAAACTCACTAGGTAACTAAGGTTAACCTCGATCCTCCTGTCTCCATTTCCCAAGTGCTAGGACTACAGGCATGTACTACCATGCCTAGTTTGTGCAATGCTGGGGCTCTAACCCAGTGCATCTAGGTGAGGATGAGTTGCATCCCAGCCCCATGTTCAGTAGCTTAAAAATACTGATTTCCTTTTGTTGTTGTTGTTGTTGTTGTTGTTACTTATTTGTTTATTATTTAAGAGTTTCAAGCATGTATATCGTGGGGTTTTATAATTTTTATTTTTATATTATGTATGAGTGGTTTGCTTTCATGTATGTAAGTGCACCATGTGCATGCAATGCCAGAAGAGGGCGTCAGATCCCCTGAAACTGGAGTTACAGAGGTTGTTAGTTTCCATGTGGGTGCTAGAAACCAAACCCAGGTCCTTTGCCAGAATAGCCTGTGCTTGTAACTGCTGTCATTTCTCCAGATCCACATCTAATGTGTTTTGATTACCCTCCCTCCAGTTTCTCTCCTCTCCCCCACCACTTTTACCTCCTAACTTCATGTATCTTTTTTTTTTTTCAAACCCCCTGAGTCCACTTACTGCTGCCTGTGTGTGCATGGGTATGGGACCATCTACTAGAGCATCCATAAAGAAAACTGTCTCTTTTTCTCCCAGTAGTCATCAATTATCAACAGCTCCTCAGACAGGATGGGAGTGATTGAGCCTCTCCTCCGTCCACATTGGAATTCTAATTGGCTTGATCTTTTCAGAAAAATAAAACATGGTGGCCTCCTTGATCTCCAGTCTGACTTGCCTGGAACACTTGACTACTCCAGGTTATTCCAATCCTTCTAAAAGGAAGACTTTAGCAGCGATCTGCAAAGCATCATCATGACTGGAGCTCACTGTGATCTGCAATGTCTATCATCAGAGAAACGTGTCAACTACATGAAGCCTCCCTTGTGCAGGACAATGAGTTTCCAGAGATCTAAGAATAAAATGTGTGATCCCAGTATCCAGGGGATGGACCTGGCAGTGAGGGGATCAGGATAGGGAAGTGCTGCATCTAGGGAGGCCACCCTGTTGTTCAGTTCCTACTATGTACAGATCTTGCCAAGGACCACAGTATGGAGTGGTAAATGCTTCCCAGAGCACCTTGACATCCAAACTTTCTAAAAGACAAGGGAGCATTATTACCTGTCTTTTCCCTATGCTTACAGTAAGGTAGCAGCCGCTCAGAATGGCTAATCTCTTGCTCAGCTTCACACTGAGCCAGGATTCAAGCACAGGTCTGCCTGCTTCCTAAGCCCCACCTCTTAAGCCTTTTGCTATCTCATCTCCTCTGCTGGCTTCCCAGTGGGACCAGTGCTATGAACTGTTCTCTGCTAGCCATCTGGGGGTAGGATTGACCCATTAGGCACTGGGCTGCTTGGAAGCAAGGGCTATTAGTCACCATTTCAGAGCTAAGCCAATCAGCATAGACTTCGGCCTTACTAACATGGGGCTCAATCACCTCAGGTAGCCCATTACACTTTTATTATATGCAGCTGTTACATTTGGACTTCTCAAGTTACTCATGGCTAAACAGGAGTGACAAAGTGATGGCAGCAACTGGAATGATGTGGCCAATTCCTTTGCCTCAAGTTCAAGGGTGAAACAAAGTCTTAAGTATACTACTGAATCCCGAGCTCTAGTACAAGGGAAGCTTTCTGTGCTAGTACTACATTAAATTAGGGAACATATTCTCCTAAGTGACAGCACTTAGGAGTCTTAAGTAAGAGGTAATGCTGAGTGTTGGCCACCTGAGTCTCATTCTGTTTTTATGGAAATATCCATCAATATCTCTCAGAAGTGTTAGTAATTTTGACATGACATTATCAGTCTATCTATCTATCTATCTATCTATCTATCTATCTATTATCTATTTATCTATCTATCATCTATCTATCTATCATCTATCTAGCTTAACTGTTACCTATTAATCAAATCTAGCTATCTACTATATCATCTAGCTAGTTAATATATCAAGTATCTATTAATCTAATCTATCTACTCCATTATCTATCTATCTATCTATCTATCATCTATCTATCTATCATCTATCTATATCTAATTTACATAGGCATTTAAAAAGACAGACAGAAATGGCAGTGGTCTGGTGGAAAGTTCTGAGACTCCATGGTTTCTAACCTTTCAGGGTCTGCTATTCAGCAACACAATATTCCAAAGCCTTTTAGGTTTGCTATTCAATAGCATCAAACAAATCAGAAAATTAGACAACTGTAAGTAAATCCTATCTGGCTGATTTAAATGAGAGAGCTCACGCTGCTTGAACAGACCCTCTCTGCCTAGCCACAGGGAGATTCCTCTTGATTGAGAATCGAGTTTCTGGGCTATTTCTCAGAGAATGAAATTACAAAACACAAGATAACAGATTAAAAAAAAAATTGTCGCCAGGTGCCAGGTATCCCCGCTGGATAGCCAAGTGACAGGGTCAGAAACTCAGCCGGGAACTCAGCTTAAGCAGAGGCAGAACAAATCCCCCTGCCTGGGAGGCCAAACAGAGCATTGTTTTAGTTCTGTGGGAGATAATAACAATGGAATAGACCATGGTCCCGGGTAATGGTCTCCTGCTGGTAGGGAAATGCCGAGGAAAAAACAAACAGGAGTTAGAACCACAACCTTCTTTTTGAAGCAAAAACTGTTGATTCTGGTCCCTCCTAGCAGCTTCCATTCTGTTCTAGGAGCCCTGATTTTGGAGGTGCCTCAGAGCTGGGGTGTTCTAGGAATGGAAGGTACAGGGTGTAGGCGCAGTGATCTACAGCTTTTAGACTACTGGCTTCAGAGTTAGGCATGGGGACCATTTTGAATTCCATCAGCTTTCCATAAAAACACAATTGCTGTCTCAGGCTTTGCTTTCAGTCAAACCTCCCTCTGCCATACTCTACCCATTTTAGAACCAGATTCACCTGCTTTGTATCAGCAAAGTCCTGCATTTGTTCAGCAGGAAAACCTTTATTTTCTAAGTGCCAAGTGCAGAGCCTTGAAGAATGAAACCAACAAGCAGCCCCATTTGAATTAGTAAGTCAGACTTCCTAGTTTTCTCTTTTCCCTCTTGCAACATAATAAAAAAATATAGAGATCACCAGATGTGTATCCTTAAACAAAATTTGGATCGGAGCAAAAGTGAGAACCGATTTAAAATCCAAATCTGGAGGGGAACTCACAAATGCTCTTTGGTTTAAAAACAAAATGAGATAAAAATTCAGGGCCAAGGTTGTCCTTAAGTCAACTGAAGCTTTTGTAGAGGCAAACCATCACACTGATGAAGGTAGTCCGACCCTGAGCTGATGACAGTCTTCTTCCAAGCCAGGAACTTACACAATCTCAGTGAGAGTGGTAACAGCATCAAAGGTTCAGGTCCAGTTCATTCTTCACAGTTAATGAGACATTTTACAAGTCTTTTCCCTCTTGGAAAAATTTTTTGAGTTGCATAAAACAAAAGTGGAAGTGAACTGAAAACAACCACAATCCTGCTTTGACTAATGATTGACCTGTCCAGAATGCCCTGGGCGAGCATTTAATTTCCCAATAATTGCCATTTCCCCTTACATTCCAAATACTACTTCCTTGGGCACTGAAATGGGATATGGAAATACTCACTTGTGTTTCTGGAACTCACTTTGAGCATTTCCACACGATCATTGATCATTATTTCTGATCGGTGCTCAAAGCGTCCCTCCACTAACCTTACCATTTCCTTTAAGGTCAGCTTCCTCTACAAAGAAAGATGCAGAGACCATTAGTGAGGTTGGATGTACATCTTTTGGGTGGTTTGTATGTTTTACACACCTACAGTGGAACCTGGCCTGGATACTTGTTGGAGGTTGGCAACTTACATTTGCATTACAATAATTAATTTGATATTCGAACGTAAAAACATTCACTTGAAACTAACAAACACGACTCCAATTGTGAGACAAAACAATGCTTTTTTTATGTCATTATCCCATCTACCCTTCTTTTTTCTGAGTTGACTTTGTGGTTCTTTGGCCAAAAGCTACTCCAGTAGGTGTCTTAGAAATTTGGTCAGTGCAAATCGCTGTCATAGAAGTCTTAAGTGGTTGAGAGAATAAATGGGAAGAAGAAAAGTAATCAAATACTAGTTCAGCGATAAAGGTAAGGGGGGGGGACCACGTCCTACATGTAGGGACAGAAAAACTTCTTTAGTTTGAAAACCTAGTTGATAAAGAACAAGATCAAAGGCAGCACTAGTTCAAAATTGTAACTAAAAACCTAGGAAGAACCCAAAGCAAAGAGTTCCTTGGTAAATCCTCAGGTGCTCAGAGCTGACCCAAAGAAAAGAGAAATGGAAAAGAGACGCTACGGAGTGGAGTAACGAATGACTGGGCACAAAGGCTTTAGACAATTCCCTTCTCAATGCCTCCTCCTCGTCAGTGTAGGCACACTTCCCGCCAAGATGAAGGACTGCTTGGACTTCACTACAGCTTCCAATCTAGCCCTGAGTTTTTGCATCTCTGTCAGTCAGGATGCTCAGAAGATATGCTGGGGGCCCACACCTCAAACTCTAGCCATTCAGATATGCAAGAGATACTTGAACTTATAATTCAGGATGTGCCTCAGCAGAGTTCTTCAGGTATGTCAATTTTCACCACCTGAAAACATTTGCCTGCCCTAGGGTAAGTTTGGGCACACAGAGAAACAGGGGCTGGAACAACCTGGCAGAAAAACTGAGGGCTGTGGTTCCACCTCCTCCTCCTTTTATTTTTTAAAAGTCTCAGAAATACTATATTTAATGTGAAATTTCTCCAAGAAAAAAGTTCAGGGGAACCATTTTCAAGTTTCAGGAAAGTCTATTTGCAAAGGTTGGAAGTTTACAACTTCAGAGACTATTTTTCTTCTATTAAAAAAAGAAACAAAATTTCAAGCACTTTAATACACACTTTAAAGGCAATTTATGATAACTGTACCCTGCCGTGACTAAGGTTGTACTGAACTTTCTGGGCTGAAACATTCAGCCTCCTGTATTCAGGGAAAGTCCTCTCTACAATTTCGAAGAAAAATATTAAAAATATGGAAGCAATTGTCAAATCCTTTCACCTGCACAATATCTTTTTTTTTTAAAAAAAAAAATAAATGTGTCCAATTACATAACTAGGGTTACAGGTTTTCACAAACAGTTTCATTTTTGATGGCTCTGTGGCTGTAATTCCAGGCTGCTATTTCACTCTGTTGAAAGGTACCTGGTTATCTTTACCCTTCTCTACTTTCTGCTGCTTAAATCAGTCAAAAACACATTAAAAAAAAAAAACTAAATAAGTAGGGAACACAAGAGATTCAAAGGACTAAAATCCAGCACATGAGCAAAATGAGGTTTCTAACGGTTGGGGTTACCTCCCTGATCCAGGTCTTCCATCTGTGCAATGGGCTAAGGTCCCAGGCTGGGGACTAGTGAGCAGGATGCAGTCTCTGCTGCGGAGGTGTTAACAGATAGCTGCCTCTGGACTTTCAGTGTGTGAAAGCTTTCGGGCCTCTCCCAGGAAGCAGGTCTAAATCCTTCCCGTGTCAATTTTGCTTCTAGAAGCCACAGGAGATGCGCACACATGGGTCTGAGGAGCGCTGGCATTTTGGTTTATTGCCTTTATATGGCGTTGTTGGGGGGCTTTCTCTCTGAAAACTGAAGAGAGGGGCGGGGGACAAGGTGGGAAGAAAAGAAGCCGAGAAAGAAGAAATTAGGAGAGTGGAGCGACAGAGTAGAAAACACCCCAGCTGGAGCTGGCCAGGGGACCGGATGATGTAGAGAGACTGGCTGCGTTCGGAGGGACCCGGGCTTGGCCTGGAAATTCGACCCCGGCCTCCCTTCCCGGTGTCCCCCGCCTCGGGAGGTAGGAGCCACTGGGACTCTGCGCTGCTGCGCCTGGATCCTTCGGCGGCCGGCGCAGCGGGGTTACTGGTACCCAAGGCGACCGAGCCACGGAGGTCGCAGAGCCGGGTCGGTGGCTCAGCCGTGCTGGGCGGGGTGGGCGCGATTCTCCAGCCGTGGCGTTTGCAGTAGGGGAGGGGACAGCGCCACCCGGAGACTCGCGGAGCCCCTCGGGATGGTGGGCTGGGGGCTGTGGATGCCAATCCGGCTGTGCGTTCTGTTTGTCCTAGGCGGCTGCTGAGCAAGACGCGCATCCTTCCTTGGCTCTTGGGACACGTCCCCACCAGACCCTGAGTCTGAGTCCTTATGGTCCCCAAAGGCGACCGGCACGTGAGGCTCGACAGCCATGCGGAAAGCTGGTGGCCTCGGCTTCCGCGAGGGAGAACGAGGGAGAGCCCTGTTCTAATGAGGTCCTGTTAGCCTGGGGGCCTTACCTCGGCTTCTGGCCCAGTTTGGGGGCTCAGGTCCAGATGTGTCTTCAAGCCTCTCCCAGGACCCAGCCGAGAAATTCCTGGAATCTGCTCTAGATGGAGCAGAAAGACCCTACCACCACGGGTACCCGCCCGCGGCGCCACAGGAGCATGCTTGGGGCTCTCCAGACCCTGGGTGGGGGGCACCTCCCCAGCACCTTCCAGGGGTGGGCATCAAGCAGGGCCCCTTAAAACCATCACTGCTACTTGTAATTTTTCCTTCGTTTTGCCCCTCCCTTCGGAGAAAGAGTTAGAGCCTCACCCAAAGGTAGCCCTCGGGTGACCCTGGTAAGGGGCTGTGGTCTTGGTGAGCCACCCCACCTGCGACCTAGAAGCTCTGTTGCATCAGAAGAACCCGGCAGCGTCAAAGATGCGTCCAGTGGACTGGGCCTACATCTATTTTTTTCCCCCAAATCGCAAATTGATTATTTTGGCGTCTTTTTTTTTTTTTTTTTTAATATTAACGATTCTTGGGGGGTTGGGGGGGGGGGGGGGGGGGGGAAAAGGGCGGGGGTGGGGGTTTTTTGTGTGCGTGTG
>NW_008332149.1:6638186-6643458 GCF_000622305.1 Nannospalax galili | reverse complement strand
TGGTTGGGGGGGGCGGGGGAGGGGTAAAGGGCAGTGCTTGGGTTTCTCTGGGTTGGCGTGTTGTTTGCATGATCTCTTCTGTAGCTACATGAATATTTGCTTCTGCAATAAAGCAGGATATTTCTGCCTGGGCTGTTCCGTGTCCAAGGAAGCGGCAGCGCCAGACTCTGCCAAGGATTAATGGGGATGGGGGGCATTGCCTACAATGAGGCATCGTCTACCACTGCCCACAATGTCGTTCATCTCTGTGTGGTCAGCGACTTGTTCGAGGTCTCCTAAGATTATGGCACCAGCAGCGTAAAAATAACAACCAGGACACAAACAGCCCTTGAGAAGTCACTTGTACCAACCTATTCTTGGAGGTGAGAAACGGACATACACAAATCCTGTTGGCGCTAAGCTTTATTTTTGCCAAAGGAGCTCGGAATTGCCCGAGATTTTTTTTTTTTTAAATGATCTATTTACAGACTTGTGAAAGACCCCGCCGAAATCCTGTTTATCAACCCAATAGTTGTGACAGGGTTAGAAAACCAGTTTAAACTGTTAATCGGCCACAAAAAAGGGCCCCAGATTGACGCCTTTCACTTACCTTTGAAAGCCTATAAAAGCTACGTTGTACATTGGGATGAAATTAGACAGCGACAAAAATCATTACCTTGACTTCCCACAATAAAGGCACCTTAAGAGGAGCTATTGATGGTTTCAAATTACATAACGGTGGTTTATAAGTTCTTCCTCTGCGCTCACAGAAAGCAATTTAAAATGTGGATTCTTCAAATAACAGCAGCATTCGCGCATTACCTTTTCATTTTATTTATTGCAAAGTGGGAGAAAAAGGGAAAACAAAGACAAATATCCCAGAATAAGAAATTCAAACACCGTGTACGGTTTCTATTTCCCCTAGTTCTCTGTACTCATTGTTGGCCTGGGAGTCAGGAGGGTTCCACCCTTGCAACTGGGAGGGACAGCTAACCCAGGTCACAGCCCCGAGGGTGGGAAACCCGGTGTCATCGGCCGCGTCTGCCCACGGCTTCTGCGGATTTCACTGTGCTCACAGACTCTTGGGCTAGACATAAATGTGTTTCCCACACACGTATTCCAAGGCTAAGGTCATCCCCTAGCTCCACCTGACTGGGGAGTCTCCCACTTGGTGGATGGTGGGCCTCTGCCTTCCATCAGACAATTTCTTGGACAAAGCTCAAGGTACATCCAGCAAACCACGGAAAACAGGCAGCCCACCTCAGTCACTTCTCTTTCGCTCTCAAGGTGGCCTTTGCATTTTCAGGAGGCTCAGGATAAGAAAATCCCTCTCAAGTACCATCCTTTGGGTCACCCTACCGGTGCTCCCTCGGCCTACAGAAACCCGACGGGGCACCCTGTAACCCCAGCTTTTGCTGCTCTAGGGCCAAGTCAGAGGTGGAAATCCACATGATGCCCGCCCGCTGCCCTACCAAGGAAAGACAACCCGGGCACCGCGCGCAGAGGGAGGGGACCACGCGTGGTCTCTTCAGGGTGTGCTGGGGCGAAGGGGTTGTTGGGGTCAGGAGCGCCCTGGGAAGACCTCGGCAGCGTCTTTGGGAGACCTAGGGGGCTTGGTGACTGTGCTGGCTTAGGCGGCCAGCCTGAGGGCGGGCTCATTCACTGCGCAGCACTGCCCCCTGGCATCCAGCCCTGAAACTGCCCAGCTCAGCTTCAGTGCCTCCTTCCCCACTTGCCATATCCCAGCCAGGAAGCCATCCCAGACACCTGGAGAAGGCACTCAACTCATGCTCAAAGCCTCCTTCCTAAAGAGGACCAGAGACCAGTCTGCTTAGCGGCAAATAACCCCGGGTGGTCCGCACCAGGCTGCGGTCTATCCTACAGTGGGCTGGAGATGTAGGGCTGCCAGGGAACCATGACTGCAGGCCTGAGGAAAACTCATTCTTTCCTTGGCGCCTGGATTTCTAGAGAAGAAAGAAAAGAAGTCAAGGGCCGGCTCCTTCTGGTACCCAGGAGTGGGTAGGAGCACTGGTGACCAGGTCCAAAGATGCTGGAGAGATATGGGCAAACTACTGAGCTGGCACTGAGAAACCTAGGCAAAAATCTGTGGGGGTGCCTCAGAGGCTCTGTTCCTAGCCTGGGCCACTGCATCCCTATTAGATTTACCACTGACAGGAAGGGTTTGTTGTTTTGTTTTGTTTCCAACTGACCTGGCATAGATTCCTAATCTCAGGGCAAGTCTGCCTTTTCCAGCCCTTCTGTATGGTTTGCTTGTCCCAGGTTTTAGAGCTGGGCTTGATGGAGGAGAGGCAGGTTGTCTGTGGGACTTAAGTGAGTTACTTCCCCTTCCTGTGAATCTGTTTCCTTATGTGATTTTTCATGGATGTGGTGAGGATTAATTGATGCTACACCCTTAAAAGGTGCAAGTCTCTGGTGGAGGTTGCTGCTGATGGCTGTTTTCTTAGGTTGAGGCTGCAGGAACATCTCCCAGGAGTCCTCCTGTAGAGGTATGCCTGCAGGACTGCCCAGCTATGAGGACATACAGCCCAACAGCGTCACCCGTGCCAGGGTTAATCATGCACCAGGTAAACCATGTATCAGGTTAACCATGTAACCAGGTTAACCATAAACCAAATTAACCATGTAACCAGGCAAAGGATTATTGCTCACAATCCCATTTCATCTAACAGTGGCTACACAGAAGCAGATTTTAAAAAATATATTTATATTTATTTTAAAATTGTGTGTGTGTGTGTGTGTGCACGCACACACGCAGGTGCTCACAGAGGCCAGAAGAGGACAATAGACCCCTTTGCTTTCTACTCACTCTACTTTCTCTAAATAGTTTCCAGCTAGGAACTTGGCTGACTACAAAGTGTTGAGCCCCGCTTCTTTGGGTTCCCTGGCATACTTACATTATGCTGACTCATCTTAGACAGAGCTCAAGATACATCAGAAAGCCACACAGAAGGTACCCCCACTGTCCCCTCTGCAGAGGCTGGCTCAGCATCCCAGGAGCTCAAAAGTAGTGGTGGAAAGTTTACTGAGTCTCTCAGGAAAACAACAGAGGGAGACAGAAGGAGGCAGAGAGGGGCACAGAGGAAGGACATTTTGGGGCCCCACCTGGGCCCTTGCACCACAGAGCTCCCTCATCTCCTACCTTATACCAAGGCCTGGGTCACCATACTAAGAGGCCACAGGTCAGTGGGCTTGAACTTGTTATTCCCCAGCCGACTGCTACCTGGCTTATCCCTGGATTTCCTAGCAAGTGAAACCGCCAAGGTGCCAGGCTCTGGACCCACAGCTATCTCCAGGCACTGTACGAACCCCTGGTAGACTCCAAGAGCCACATTGCACTCTCGGTTCTAACCCTAGTCCAAAGCGCCCGTGTTCTGGAGCTTAGAGCAAACATCTGGATGGGTTCAGAGCTGTCTATGTCTAGTCTGTGCACCCCGTGCTCCTTCCCCACTCCAAGGGACTTTCTGCCCCCTGGCGGCAGGATGTGAAACTCATACCGGGTACTCTACCACAACCACTAGCCTGCTCTACAGGCCCTGAACCTCCCAGTTTAGAATCCTGGGATAATGCCCTTGCTTGTGCGTGCTTCCATTCAAGGCCGGCATGAGGCTGAGAAAATGAAACACACACACACACACACACACACACACACACACACACACACACACATTTTTGATCTCCCTAAAACCGTTTCCTCAAGTCAGGCAAAGGAGAAACACATCCATATTTTTAAATAAACTGCCCCCATCCCATCCTTCAGGCTGACTCAAAATGGAGTGCTGCAAATCTCTCTGTCACTCAGTGTCTCCCCCCACCCCAATGCCACCCCCCTATGGCTGCATGCTCAGCAGCTTCCTTAAAAATGCCACTGGAGAGAGATAGAGCTCTTTTAAACCAGAATCAAGAGGAAAATCCTACTGAGAGGTTTGGCAAAACTGGGAAACAGGAGGATCACCAGCAGCCATCCAGCCCTGTGCACGGAAGCTTCTCTCTGTGATGCCCCCACCAGGGTATCACTATGCCCTCTTCTCCTTTCAGTTTCACAGGGAGGAGAAGCACTTGGTCACTTGTTCACAGTTACAGAGTTAGCAAATCAGAGGATTGAGCTGGAGTCTTGAGGGGAGGAGGATGGTAGGAGGAGGATGGCGGGGCTGTGCTGGGAGCACTTGATCCTGGGATATATTGCTGAGGCCCAACTAGATGGAACACACTGTGCTTTGTTTATTGGTTTGTAGTTTTGTCCTTGCTAATCCAGCGGTGGGGACCTATTATACTTCTGAGGCTTCACATTCTCAAGGCAGTGGACTTTTGATGATGCAGCTAGATTTGAGTCATTTCTACTGCTCTAAAGTAACCCCAATAAAACTCATTAGTTTACCAAGTTGGACTTTGGTGGTGTGGGGTTTGAATGGGAACCCCATGGGCATTTGGTCCCCAGTTTGCAGCTCCATTTGCAGAGGGCCATGGAACCTTTTGGAGGTGTGGCCATGCTGGAGGAAGCACATCACTGGAGGCAGGCTTTGAGAGTATATAGACATGCCCGCTTCCAGTCTGGCACTCTCTGCTTCCTGTGCCTGCTTGGAGATGTGAGCTCTCAGCTTTCTGCCTCCTGCCATCCCTAGTGCCATGCCTTCCCAACATGATGGACTCTTACCACTCTGGAATCATAAGCCAAATAAACTCTTCCCTCTATAAGTTGGTTTGGTCATGGTACTTTATCACAGAAACAGAAAAATAACTAATGCAGGTGGTATCCTTCCTTTGGTCTGTCATCTGTTTCCTATCTAAGGTGAGTAGATGTTTGTGCCCATCTCCCCAGCAATGATGTCGCACAACACCACCAACACAAATACAATACCAAGATTCACATCCCTGAGCACCATGGAGCATCTATTCTGTCTAGTGGAACTTCATATTCCCCCCAGATTCCTGGTTAGGGCTTCTTAGTTTCTACGAGGTTTCAGTCTAGAGCTGGAAGAACCAGGATTGAAACCTGAATTTTGTCATCTATCTGAATGACTTGGGCAGAGTATGTGACAGCCCTCTGAGGGCAATAGTACCTCATGCGGTTGGTATAAAAATGAGAAATAATTCATGTAGAAATGAGCATAGGCCAGGGAACAGGTATCTTAACTATTTCTCCTAGGGCTGGAATTCAGTGAAATATTAAGTAGTGAAGGCTGAAAGATTGGGTTTGAGTTGGATGAAGCAACAAAACTTTTGACTAGCTCCAGGAGGAGACTGGAGCCAGAGAAATTATTATGAAGTCAGCATT
>NW_008332149.1:6579300-6638174 GCF_000622305.1 Nannospalax galili | reverse complement strand
TCTCTCTCTCTCTCTCTCTCTCTCTCTCTCTCTCTCTCTCTCTGCTGGATATCAAACCTAAGACCTCATGCATCCCAGGCTAGCATTCTAACACTAAGCTGCAGTCCCACATCTATATGGGTAGCTTTTTATGATGGGACTGATGGATCTTTAAGGTATGATGGAAGCCTACACCAGCCAAAATGAATTAAAGACTCTGAATTAGGATTCCAGGTTTCTCCATGGACACTCCTAGGTCTCACAATCTTCTTGTTGCTTGTTGTGCATCAGGTTTGGTCCTTCCCACCTGTATTCTTGCATCCAACATGGGACCCAGCCCAGGGGCCGGTGTGGTCTTTGCACAGTCCAACCTCCCCTGCCTGTGACACCTATGACTTGTCAGTTTAACTCCCACCTATTGTGAATAGGGTATATTCCCCTGTCATATGTTCTCAGGGGGCCATGGTCTTCTTTACAAGATTTTCTGTTGTTGAACCTTTACATCTAAAGAGCTGATTTTTCCACAGTTTTTATGCCACTGTCAGCCACATGAAGGGGTCAAAGACGCCTTCTCATCAGTGTGTCCTTAGCACTTAACACAGTGGATAATTGTTGAATGACCTTTTTTGGGAAGCTAATTTAGGAACTAGGTTAACCCTAACTTCACCCTAACCACAGTTCTCATGGATAATTCATAAAGCACCATTTCAATGTATTGTACCTGAAGTTAATCCCCAAGTAGTCCACCAGAGCTGTTCTAGAGGTAACAGAACTGAAAGGCTTGTAGGTCAAGTTCAGATCATTTAGATGTTTGAATCACACAGCATATTAAATAAATTTAAAATGTATAAATGCAGGGGTTGGAGAGATACTTCAGCAGGTAAGAGCACTGGCTGCTCTTGCAGAGGACCCAGGTTCGATTCCCAGTACCCACATAGTGGCTAACAGCCATCTGTAACTCCAGTTCTGGGGGATCCGACACTGCCTTCTGACCTATGTATGCACTGCACAACATGGGTGCACCTATCTGCATGTAGGCAATACACTCATACACATAAAATAGAAATAATAAATAGAATATTTTTTAAATGCATAGATGCAAGAGGAAAGAAATGATCCATGAGTCCATTATGTGCTGTGCTGTTCTCCCTCCCTTTTCCCCCCACCTATCTCTATCTCCATCTCTATCTCCAGCTCCAGCTCCATCTCTAGCATTGTGATAGTCTTGTGGCCTCGATGGGATTTAGAATCATCATGGAAACAAATTTCTGAACATGTCTGTGAGGAATTATCTAGATTGGGTTAATTAGGGTGAGAAGACCTACCTCAAATGTGAGTGGTATCATTCCTTAGACTGGAGGCCCAGACTGAATGAAAAGAAGGCAAGCTGAGCACCAGCACTTGTCTCTCTGCTTCCTGACTGTGGATGCACCAGGACCAGCCTCCTTCAGCTCCTGCCACCATGCTTCCCCACCCTGTAACTGTGAGCCAAAATAAACACTTTCTTCTGTAAGTTGCTTTTGTCACGGTGTTTTTAATTAATCACAGCAGTAAGAAAAGCAACTAATTCAATCACAACCTCTAATATCTATCCTCCCTCCACATTAACTCCGCCCCCCCTTAGTGACGGTATGGTTACTACAAAGACCATAACTGAGGGTAAGTGAAGGGACCCAGCAGACTGAAGGTGTCCAAGGCAACAGCACCCACTTTGCTATTAGAATTCTGTAGGGAAAGCACACTGTGGGCTTCTCCGTGCTTTTGGGGCAAAACACAGTGGGTATCACCAACCAGTGCCTGATTTAGGGGGTAACAGCTGTCAGTCCTTAAGCAGATGCTTGTACGTTATGACTTAGACCCCATCTGTTTCTGTGTATGGCCTTCTAGTTTGTTCTATCATAATTTCCACATAGTCTGTCCATCCTCAACGTGCCACTCAGGTTGCTAATCTTATTTTCTGATGAATGCTGTGTCTCCCAAGCTCCACTTGACACATCCTACACATTTTGCTTATGTCTTGTAACCTACTGACTCACTTGCTGTCTATACCCCACGCTTGTTACACACTTAACCCACTCTTTGTTTTTCTTAATTTCTGTAGCATAATCACCCACTATTGAATACCACACATATTACACAATGCATATTAAGTGTCTACTATGTATTAAGCATTGTGCTAGGCACCTATAGGTCCAACATGACTCCCCTGAAGTCTTCTTTGTGGTAAAGAGACACTGTCCAACAGTCTCTATAGTCCCACACAGGGGCTTGTCCACTGGGTCAAGCACAGGGAAGGTGGTGGGATGCTGCTGTCCTCAGATCTCAACTGGACAGTCAGGGGGAGTATCCCTGAGAAGGTAACAACTGATCTGAGATCTAAAAGAGTAGCCACATTGTCCTGAGATTCCAGAAATTTCTCATAAATAAACACTAAAGTGAAGTGCTTTATTTTTTTCTTTGCCCTCTCGCAGTTTTGAGTCATATTTAGCCTATTTTCAATCCAACAAAGTTAGAGAACACTCACCTGCTCTGGTCCCCCAAATGCGCAAATGTTATGTTTTACACAACAATAACAGCAAAACACACCTATTGGCAAAAGACGCTGCAGAACAGAATTGAGGCTTATAAATGCTTCTAACAGGGATCAACAGCCTATAATTAGAATTTAACAATCCAAGAGAGGAGTAATATGCACCCTGCGAGACGGATTGGAGTCTTTTTCTTTAGTTCTGTAGGTTTGGTTGGTAGATTGGCCCCCGACTCGCCTCCTACAATAACTGTCCTACTGAGGTAAACATGTCACAAACAAGGACAATGAGATCACCAATAATTTAATACTAATACTATAAACAAAAGAAACGCCACCTTTGGCTCTGGTGGAATGAGAAACACAATGTAGACCCACTCACAGAGCTATTTAAGAAACAAACGACTCACGGCCAATCCTCAGAGCTCTCCAGATGCAATTTTCTGGGAACCTGGGTACAAGGAGTTTTTTTTTTTTTTTTTTTTTTTTTTCCCTGAAATACACTTTGCTGTGCTGTTTTAGACGAGGTTTACACATCTGGGGCCCTGGGCAACAGAGAAAATGAGGGTTACAGGGTCTTGTAAATGCGGAGCCCGCAGGCATAGCCTCCTCTGTGACATTTTCCCTAAAACCTCAGGCTTTTTCCAACTGCCTGGGCTCTGGGATCATAGGCCACACCTCCTTGATAAGGCCATTTTTCTGTCTTTTGTTGAAGAATGGGTAGGTAGATAACAGAATCTTAGAGTTGGAGCTGTCTGGTGATGATATGGTCCATGCCCTTGGTTTCATAGATGAAGAAGAGTGCCAGACTCAAAGACAGAAGGGCTTTGTGGTGAAAAAGCACAGCATAGCCTTATGCAAGCACAGAAAGAGACAGATCTGGGCTTCAGCAATGCCTGGCTGCTTTTCTGCTGGGCATTTAAGAAGGTTCTTCTCGGCTGGAGAGATGGCTCAGCAGTTAAGAGCACTGGCTGCTCTGGGTTTGATTCCCAGAACTGGCATGGTGGCTAATAATTGTCAGTAACCCCAGTTCCAGGGGAATCTGACTTCCACAAGTATTGCACGACACAGGTGTACTCATGTACATGCAGGCAATACGCTCACACACATAAAATAAAAATAATAGATAAAAGAAAAAAAAAGAAAAGAAAAGAAAAGAAGGTTCTTCTTCACTACCAACTTGATAGGATTTGGAATCACTTAGAGGACACAACACCTTTGAGTGTGTCTGTAAGTGTGTTTCTAGAGAAGTTTAACTGAGAAGGGAAGACCCACCCTGAATGTGGGCAGTACCATCCTAGGAGATGTACTGAATTAAAAGGAGAAAGCAGTTTGAACACCAACATTCATCTCTCTCTACTTCCTGACTGCAGATGTAACGTGACCAGCTGCCTCACACTCCTACCACTGCATCTTCCCTCCATCATGGACTGCACCCTCCAGCTGTGAGATGAAATAAATCCTTTTTTCCTTCAGTTGCCTTTTGTCAAGTATTTTGTTGCAGCAGTAAGAAAAGCAACTATTACATCATTGTAACTTGTGCAGGAATCAACTTGTCCGATGGAAAAGGAAACAGCCAGAGCCACCAACCAGCTTCCATGTTGCTTGGCCAGAGAGGTGGGAACAAAGAAGAAACTCGCTGTAGGGGTGGATGACCAGTTTGATAACTGGTGTCAGCAGAGGAGGGATGCTATGCTGGTTAGGACCTCTGAGACACCTCAAAATACCTCCAGAGACAAGAAGGCCTCTGTTGGAGCTGACTGACTTCAAACATAGCTGTTCCTGGGCACAAATGATGTCATCATCTGGCCACTTTCTGTCTTTTGAGCCCCTCGTGGTGCTAAAACTACCACCAGACATTCTATGATTGCATCATCCTCGGTTTACATGCTGAAAGATAGTACTTGGCTTTGAACAGCTCCAACAGGCGCCTCACACATCTGACTGGGTTGTGTGGTTATGCTTTATGATAGTTAGTCTTGATGGTCAATTCAACAACATTGAGAATCACCTAGGAGACAAACCTCTGGGCATGTTTGTGAGGGAGTCTCTAGAGTGGGTTAATTGAGCTGGGAAGAGCCACTCTGAATGTGGGCGGCACCATTCCATGGGCTTCATTGCTGGGCTGAATAAGAAAGAAGAAAGCACTGAGCACCAGCATTCATCTGTCTGCTTCCTGACTGTGGATGCTGAGTGCTTGGGCTCCTGCCTTGTCTGCCGTGATGGACTCTTCCTGACTGTGGATGCTGAGTGCTTGGGCTCCTGCCTTGTCTGCTGTGATGGACTCTTCCTGACTGTGGATGCTGAGTGCTTGGGCTCCTGCCTTGTCTGCCGTGATGGACTATACCTTTGAACTGTGAGTCCAAATAAATTCTTCCTCCCTTTAAGTGCTTCTGTCAAATATTTTGTAACAGCAGCAGAAAAGTAACTAATACAGGCTTTAACCAATCACTGTGTGCAGTGAGAGCAAAACTCAGGATAGACACATCTGAGTCGCCAAGAGTAAAGCATGCATACTAAGAGTGAAAGAGAACTCACTTCAGGAAAGGCTGAGGTGCCAGGAAAAGGAGGACTGCACGCCAAATGGCAAGTACAATGATCTGCACCGGAAGAGACCCAGGACAGCTCTCCGAGGCAGCTCCTTGCCATGCAGTTCTGGAATGCTGCTGCTTACCCAGAGATTCCCAGAGTTCAAGTTCAGCCTGTTGATCAGTGGCAAACACCTCAGCCTCACATCATCTGCTTGGTGGTAGCCTCATGAAGTCACTGGTTTGATCAGGGGAATATCAGTACTATAGATTTAGAATCTGGTTCCTACTTCACCACAGACGCTGAGATTCTGGCAAGACTCAGTTTCCTCATCAGTGTAATGGAGATGATAAAAGGAAAGCAAAGGCTTTTGCAAACACACAGTTCCCCTGAGGGGACATGAAGGTGGCTGGGGGAAGGCCTGGTCCCAGGCATGGAGGCTCTGGGCCATTCAGAAGGAGCTATAAGTGCTATGTGGGTGAAGAGCATGGCTTCCCCTGAACAGAAGCTCTGCCTGGCACAAAGAAGCTGAGGTCTAGGCCCTGCATAAGAAGACAAGGGACAGGAATGCACTCTTTTTTAAAAAATATTTTATTTTTATTTTATATGTGGGAGTGTATTGCCTGCATACATGTAAGTGCACCCGTCTCAGGCAATGCCCAAAGAGGTCAGAAGATGGCATTGGCTGCCCTGGAACTGGAGTTACAGACAGTTGTTAGCTGCCATGTGGGTGCTGGGAATTGAACCAGGGTCCTCTGCCACAGCAGTCACTACTCTTAACCTCTGAGCTATCTCTCCAGCCCCGAAGGATACACTCTTACTTCTCAGAGCTGTGAACTCACAAGGTCTGGAGGGTACCATTCAGCTACCCCATCAGGGGTCACAAGTGTCACAGACCACTGGGAACAGCTGTGGCTCTCTTTCAGTTCTGTTGTCAGGGTTGGAGAACACTCAGAAAAGTGCCATTTGGTAGACACCGGACAGAGCAGGCTAGGGAATGAATGGCTATGGGACCCAAGTGGGGAACCCTTCTAGGAGGCTCAGAGGACACCTGCTCTCTGAAGCCTTCCCAGAGGTCAGAGAAAGGCTGCCATTGCTATAGGTGGCAACACACATTTCTGTTGCAGTTTTTTCTTTTCTTCTCTCTCTTTTTCCCTCCTCCCTTCCCTCTGTCCCTCTCTCTCTCCCTCCCTCCTTTCCTTCCTTTCTTCCTCTCTTTCTGTCTTTCTTAAGCTGTCCTCCCTATGTAGCAGAAGATGACCTTGAACTCCTGATCTTCCTGCCTCCATCTCACAAAGGCTGGGATTACAGCTGTGCATCATTATGCGGTGCCGGCGATCAACACAGGACAAGCGTGCATGCCAGAGAAGCACTCCACAGCCGAGTTACGCCCCAGCCTTACTTTCCTTTTCCTTCCATGGCTGGGGATGGAACCCAGGGGCCCCTCATGCTGAGCCACTCCTGCCCCGCACTGCTGTACTGCCCCTGTCCGCAGTCTGCATGCAGAAGAGATGCTTTTGGCCATGGCAACAAATCCACTCTCCGCAGTCAATTAGCTGTTTTTAAGTCTGGGGCCCACAGAGTTGAACTGTAATGAACCCTAAAACCTGAAAGTTAAGGCCAGTTCCCTCAAGGCCCAAAGTTCTGCATGAAAACCAAAGGCCAGTAAGTAGAAAGGAACACCTTTATTTTACAGATCTCTCTAACATTACAATGGAAATTTTGGGCTGAGGAGCTAGTGCAGTCAACAAAGTGCTTGCTGTGCACTTGAATTCCATCCCCCAAACCTGTGTAAAAATGTCAGGCACAGCCGCGTATGCCTGTAATCCCAGTGCTGAGAAGGTAGAGACAGGACAACTTGTGTGCTAACCAAATGGGTCAGACCCTATGTAAAAAAATAAGGTGGAGAAGAAGACACTGGATGTCAACCTGGCCTCCTTACACACGCACACACACACACACACACACACACACACACATGAACACGCACACACACTAAACAAAATTTCCTATAGGAGAAAAATATTCCTGAAAATAAAAAAGGATGGTTTCAACTTCCTCCATGGTAACAAGAATGAAAACCTGGTGATTCCCAGTTGTTCTAACTTACAAGTCACCTGAGGTAGGATTTATCTTCCTTTCGCACTCAGTCGCTATGCATCCTTCCAGGAGCACACCGTTCCTTCATCCTGGCAGCATATAACTCTGATACCTACATCTCCATCCATTCTAGTTCCCTTTCTGTTGCTATGACAAGTAACCCTGACAAAAAGCAGCCCATGGACAGGTTTGTTTGGTTTCCAATTCCAGGCTATGGGCCATCACTGAGGAGAAGTCAAAGCGGAACTCGAAGCAGGCCCACAGCCAAGATCAGGGATTAACGAATGCATGTATCCCAGCCTGCTCTCAGCTGGCTTTCTCCTCTATGACTCTGTTCAGGACCCCTGTCTAGGGAATAGCACTGCCCACAGTGGTCTGGGGCTTCCTACATCAATTAACAGTGAAGATAATCTGCCACAGACATGCCCACAGACCAAACTGATCTAGACAATTCCTCATTAAGACACTCTCCTAGGTGATTCTAGATTGTGTCAAGATGACAGTGAACACTAACCAGCATATCCTCCCATGTTCAGATGACAGTCTGTGGTGAGAGGGGGTCCATGGGACCCAGCAGCCAGAAGTAGCTTCTGCTCTGACCACCAGGCCCATTACATCCGTGTGACCACTGGCAGCTTGGGGAAGAGGAAGGCTGAGGGGTGAGCTGGATCTCCTTTGATGTTTGCAGGTTCTTGTTGGAGGAGGAGCTCCTGTTAGGGAAAAGGAGGAAGAATGTGGTGATCCAGCCTTCTGGAAAGAGCACATTGGGCAGAATGTGAAGGCAGAACCCTGCTCTCCAGATGGCTAGAGTCTCTGAAATGAAGGAAAACCCACGGGGAGGGCTGCTTTCTTGTGATTCTGTAGATCCTGCATCATTTTATCATGCTTCTTATAAACTAGGAGTGAAGGTAAATGCTGGGTGCTTTCAACTAGTATTTGGGTGTATCAGAACACCCCAGTCCATTTCTTTAGAAGCCTGAAGGGAGCTACCTGCAGATCTATTCTTGGAACTCCCTCTGGTGGCAGAGACTGAGTTTTGCGGAAGCTCAGCCTCATAAAATACTTCTGTAGACTGCAAGGAACAAGAGGAGGAAAGATCCCGAGCCTTTGAGGGGTGCAGCAAAGGGCCAGCTGTCCCCTTCTGCTCAGATTTTCAAGAACTGTAGTTCCTCCGACATCAGGTGCTGCTGCTGCTGCTGCTGCTGCTGTGTGTGTGTGTGTGTGTGTGTGTGACTCCTTTGTACAGATGACATGAGTCTACGAGCCTCTCTGGCTGTTCATCCTGGTTCACCCGTCCTAGACTGGCCTCAGCCTTGTAACCCCCATCATCACTTCCTGGTGCGGTGGAATGACTCTGGCCATCTTCGCACTCCTTTCTTCCTTAGGTCATTCCAGCATCTGGCCAGGCTTGACAACTATACCCATGGCAGGTCACAAGGTACAGCACAGGGCACCTCCAAGCCTGACACTAGACGACTAACTGCATCAGCCACATCTGCCCAGCCCTGAATATTCTCATAGCCTTGGCAGGCAGTGGCTTTGACAGTCCTTCAACCCTGCATGGACGCTCCAGGGGTCAGCTCCAGGCTTAGAGGAGCAAAGTCTTGGCATGGGAATAGGGACGGGGAGCAAGGGGTGAGGCAACAGTGAGGTAGCAAGGGGCAGGGCTGCAGGAATAGCAATCAGACAAGCTGTGACAGCACACAGCACCACTGTCTGAAGCTCAGGAAAAGTTCAACAGGAACGAGAGGCTGTGGTTCCTGCAAGGCACTGGCCTCTCCCATCCAATGTCTGCATTTGATAATCTGACTGGACAGGAGGCTTTCCAAAAATCCTTTTCCCACCTCTCTTATACACAGACACACAGACACGCACACACACTCACATGCACGTATACACTTCAAGTAGCTGATGTTATGTGGTGGTTCATCTACTTTGTCAGATCGATTGGATTTAGAATCACCATGGAAACATACCTCTGGGTATGTCTGAGGGTGTTTCCAGAAAAGTTTAACTGAGCAGGGAAGACCAACCCTGAATGTGGGCAGCACTGGAAGGTGGACTGAGGTCCTAGGATGAATAAATAGAAGTCCAAGCCTAGCACAACACCCGCCTCTCTCTGTTCCTGACTGAAGACATGATGTGACCAGCTGCTTCAAACTCCTGCCACCGTGTCAAGTGTTCTGCACAGCAGTAAGAAAAGTAACACACACACACACACACACATACACACACATGCAGCCTGGGGATATTTGCGATCATGTTCAGTGATAGGGACAGAATCTGCAACTCAAGCTGTCCTTCCTAATTTGCTCAACCTCAGGCCATTGTCTGGACACTACTGCCCCCTTGTGGCAATGAGTCTAAATTTTCAGAGTGGAGGAAAGTTCAACAAGGAAGGGCACTCGGCATTCTCTGGAGTTTACAAATCCCCTAGACAGATGGTTTGGCTGCTAGTCCCTGCATCCTTTGCTCTTACTCTCAAAACAGTTAGTTAGAGGCACCCTTAAGTGAATTTGTAGCCCAATTACTTAAGTCCTTTGGCAAACGAACTCAGAGATCAAAATTAGCAAGTTTCTGGCCTCTACTATGTTCTTGTTCTAGAGTGGATCCACTAAAAGGGGACAGATAGGAGCTTGGGAAATGGCTCAGTCAGTAAAGTGCTTGCCACACAAGGATGGGGACCTGAGCCCCTGGTTCCAGTGAGAGACTCTGTCTCAGAAAACAAGGTCAATAAGATGCCAAGGAAAGACACCCAAGGTTGTCGTCTGGCCTCCAAATACACACACACACACACACACACACACACACACACATGCATATGTATGACCACATTCATATGTGCATGCACACCCACATATATCACACATATAAATAAGTAAATAAGAAAAGGGAAAGATGTTGAGTCTGGATGGAACTGGCAGGTATTAATCATCTCAATGAGAAGCAATCTTTTTTTTTATTAAATTGAGATTTACATGGTATAAAACCAACCATTTAAATGCAAACAGGTTGGTGGTATTTAGTACACTTAGAACGGCATATGAGCCATCACCTCCATCTAGTTCTATCTAGAAAAAAAACATTTTCATCATCTCCAAAGAAAACCTGTATCTATTATGTAGTTCAGGTCCCATTCCTGATTCGCCCCAGTGCCTGGTACCCACTAATTTCCTGTCTCTATGGATTTACATAACCTGCATCGCTCATAAAAATGGAATCATACAATAGTTATCCTTTGGTATCTGACTTCTTTCACTTAGGGTAACGTTTTGAGGTTCATATGACTCCTCACATATATCAGAGCTTCATTTCTTTTCATGGTTGGATACCAGTCCATTGTTATATTAGTCACATTTCTGTTGTTGTGACAGAAACACCATGACCGAGTCATAGCTGACTTCAATGATCAACTTGGCACACTTGGGAAGAGGGAACCTCCATTGCAGAATTTTCTCTATTGGAATGATGTAGGCATGTCTGTGAGGTGTTTTCTTGATTGTTGAGTGATGTGGGAGGGCCCAGCCCACTGTGGATAGAGCTACTCCTGGACAGGTGGTCCTGGGTTGTATAAGAAAGCAAGCTGAGCAGGGGCCAGGGAAGCAAGCCAATAAGCATCATTCATCTGCGATCTCTGTTTCAGTTCCTACCTCTGAGTTCCTGCCTGAATTCCCTCAAGAATGGACTGTTACTTGGAAGTGTGAGATGCAGTAAACCCTTTCCGAAAGAAAGAAAGAAAGAAAGAAAGAGAGAGAGAGAGAGAGAGAGAGAAAGAGAGAGAAAGAAAGGCAGACCATGACCAAGGGAACTTATAAAAGAAAGAGTTTATTTAGCTTACGGTACCAAAGGGGCAAGAGTCCATCATGGCGGGGAGGTGTGGTGGCAGAGGTGTCTGGAGTAAGAGCAGAAGCTAAGCTCTCACATCTTCAAGCAGGCACAGGGAGTCGAGAATGACTGCAGATCTGGAAAGGCTTAAGAACTCTGTAAGCCCAGTGACTTGCTCCCTCCAGCATGGCCACATGCTAAGACCTCCCAAAACAGCGCCACCAAGTGGGGACAAAATGCCCAAGTGCTTGGAGCCTGTGCGGGACATTCTTACTCAAACCACCACCCTTATATCAGTCAGCTTCATGTCGCTACAACAAAATACTGGAGGCAATTAGCATGTAAATAGTTATGTTTTATTTAGGTCACAGAGCTAGAGATTCCAGTTCAAGATCAGGTGGCCTCATAGCTATGTGCCTTCGATAGGAAGATGGGCCACAATCATGGTGAGTATGGGGGGCAGCAAGTTGCTCACATCACAGCCAAGAAGCACAGAGACTGAGGACCTAGATGGATTAGTTATTTTCTCCTGTGACAGAAACTAAAAAGGGGTAGGGTCTGTTTTGGCTTACAGTTTAAGGTGGGGAAGGCGTGGCAGCTGCTAGGTCCAGTCAGGGAGAGCTTGTAGCACAACCTCCTCACATCTCTACCAATCAGGAAGCAGAGAGAGCTGGGGAATATTTGTCTGAGAGCAGCAAATTTTTTGTTTTATTTTTATTTTATGTGTATAAGTGATTTGCCCACATGTAAGTGTACCTGTGCATGCAATGCCTGTGGAGGCCAGAAGAGGACGTCAGATCCCATGGAAGTGGAGCTATGGGTGGCTGTTAGCCACCATGTGGATACTGGGAATCGAACCCAGGTCCCCTGCAAGAGCAGCTCTTAACCACTGAGCCATCTCTCCAGCCACTCTCTTTTTTGACTTTTTGATGAAAGCATGCTTTAGAATGAAGAGCCATCTCTCTAGCCACTCTCTTTTTTTAGTCTTTTTTAACTTTTTGATGAAAGCATGCTTTAGAAAGAAGCACTGTTTTAGAAGCTCCAGATCTAAGGATACCTCACATCTCTGTCTTTTCTCTGGCTCTACCATGGTTTTCAGACTGGCTAGTTGGACCTCGCTGCAGGCAGAAGTTCCAGGGGGCTCCACGCGTGTGGGACCAGCAGCTCCCAGAGACTGGCAAGCCCAGGAGGTCAAACCAACCCACACACACCCCTAAAGCCTCTTTGACATCATATCTCATTGGCCAAAGCAAGTCCCATGATGCAGCACAATTTTAAGGGAAAAGGATGTTAAGGGTCACCTGCAGAGTCATGTGGCAGAGGATGTGGGTGTGCCCCTGTGTGTGTGGCAGAAGACTTTCCCATCATCCCCATGGAGACTTGTGAGCTGTTCTCTGCCATATTTACATCTGATCAAAGACCCTTGAGCTCTTGGCACTGTGGATTCTTTTCAGCTGGAGAGCCTCCAGCCCTGGGCAGACAAGCATCCTGCCTGTAGAAAGTGTCTCTGGGGACGCTGGGTTCCCACTCTGTGGAAACCTCCAGGCTCCTTCACTTCTGACTCCTACGGAATGTGAATCAGTACAGGACATCAATTAGTCATCTCAAAGTATAGGCTCTGAGGTGGACAATGGGCTGGAGAAGTCATAGCAGTACATGCGGCCTTTGTGGGGTTTAAACCTCTGCTGGACTTCCCAATGGCTGGCCCTCTCTCACTAATATGAAAGCATCAAAGTTTAGATCTCAAGGGAACCGATTTAACTTGTGCAGAGACTTCAACTCAACTTCAAGATTTTTTTTTCCCAGACATAATTAACTGGCAGAGGGCCACATGAGGGATCCCATGTACTGCACAGTCTCCCAGCATCAGTGTCCCTGAGGAGTCCCAGTGCTGTGGGAGGATCAAGGCATGGTTGGCAGAATCACTCAGCTCTGTCAGCTAATGGCCACACATGGAAACAGTCAGAAATGCTGTAAGTGGGGCAGTCCTAGGCTTCCCACTCAGGAATTACTGTTCTCCAGAAGCTCTCTCTGAATCTGGAGTTACATGTGGCTGTGAGCTGTCTAACATGGATGCTGGGAACAGAACTCCGGTTCTCTGGCAGGACAGCATGCCCTTTTAACAGGTGAGCCACCTCATCTCTCTAGCCCCAATACCTTGTTTTGAGATAGGGTCTCTCACTGGGACCTGGGGCTCACCGACTGGGCTAGGCTGGTTCACCTCAAACTGCATGAATCCACCTGTCTCGGACTCCCCAGGAGCTGAGGGAGCATACATGACAGTGTTCCCGGCTTTTTCTGTGGGTGCTAGGTATCAAACTCAGGGCCTCTTGCTTGCATGGCAATACTCACCAGCTGAACTATCTCCCTAGCTCCTGCTACCAAAGGCTTTTAAAGGTCTGATAGTGTTACTACTTTCAGCTTCATGTGATAGCTCTTTTGGGGGGTAGGGGGATCAAATTGGATCCCTATTGCTCATCTTGACTAAAATTGGTAATTGTCTTTGGGCTCACAAATTCTGCCTTCTGTTGCATTCAATTTTCAGGCAAAGCCAGCTGGTAACTTAAAAAAAAATGATTTCACCTAGCTGGGAGGAGCAGGCATGCCTTTAGTCCCAGCACTCAGGAAGCAGAGGCAGGCAGATTTCTGTGAGTTCAAGGCCAGCCTGGTCTACATAGTGAGTTCCAGGCCAGCTGGGGCTACAGGGAGACCCTGTCTCAAAAAGACCCCCCAAAAATGATTTCACTTAAAATGTTTCAATTACATTTATTTATTTGTATGTGCATGCAATGCACACACTGTGGACAAGTGTGTGTGTGTGTGTGTGTGTGTGTGTGTGTGTGTGTGTGCACATTGTGGTGCTCCTGTAGGGCTCAGTGTACAACTTGCAGGAACTGGTTCTTTCTTTCAACCACATGGGTCCTGGGGATTAAACTCAGGTCTTCAGGCTTGGCCTTTACCTACCAAGCTATCATGCTGGCCCTTCGTTAGACTTTTTAAAAAATTTATTATTTTTATTTTATGTGTATGAATGTATTGCCTGCATGTATGTAAGTGCAACTGTGTCATGCAATGCCCACTGAGGTCAAAAGAAGGTGTCTAATCCCGTGGAACTGGAGTTATAGACAATTGTTATCTGCCATGTGGGTGCTGGGAATCAAACCCAGGTCCTCTGCAAGAGCAGTCAGTGCTCTTAACCACTGAGTCATCTCTCCAACCCCTTGTTTTCATTTTTTAAGAGCAATTTTTACCTTGAAGCAAGGCCAAGCAGAGAGCAGATCATTTGACTACATGCCTTTCCTTAATGTGACCAACATCTAACACTGAGAGGTACATTTGTGACTGTCAATGAACCTACAATGACACACCTCTACCACATAAAATCCACAGTTTACAACAGTGTTCACTCCTGTGCTGCAGGGTCCATGAGTTTAGATAAATAAAACATAATATGTGTCTACCATACAGTACCACACAGATAGTTCTGGCGTTAAAATCTCTGTGCTGGGGCTGGAGAGGTGCCTCAACAGTTTAAAGCAAGTACTGCTTGTGCAGTGGACCCCAGTCTGACACTCAACCACCTGTAACTCCAGCTCCAGGAAATCCGACATCTTCTTTTGGCCTCTAACGGCACCTGCACATACATGTATATACCAACACACAGACATACACATATAAATATTTAAAAATAAAATAAATACTGACCTAGACAGATGGTTTAGTGGTTAAGAGCGCTTGCTGTTCTTGTAGAGGACTTGGGCTCAATTCCCAGCACCCACATAGTGGCTTACAACTGCCTGTAATCCCAGTTCCAAGGTATCTGACACCCTCTCCTGGCCTCCTCGGGATTCTTACACATATGCATTACTCATAAACTCACACAAGCAAACACACAAAATAAATATATAAATAAATCTTTAAAAAATATTTTAATTATTATTTTTATTTTATGTGTATAAGTGTCTTGCCTGCATGTGTGTAAATGCACCCATGTTGTGCAATGCCTGCAGAGGTCAGAAGAAGGTACCAGATCTTCTGGAACTGGAGTTACAGACGGTTGTTAGCCACCATGTGGGTGCTGGGATTCTAACCCAGGTCCTCTGCAAGAGCAGTCAGTGCTCTTAACCATTGATCCGTCTTCCCAGACCCAATAGATCTTTTTAAAAAAATTCTCCAGCCAGGCATAGTGGCACATGCCTTTAATCCCTGTACTCAGGAGGCAGAGCCAGGCGGACCTCTGGGGGATAGAGGCCAGACTGGTCTACGTATGAGTTCCAAGCCAGCTGGGGCCACAAAGAGACCATGCTCAAAAAGAACAAACATCTCCATGTTCTGCCTCTCTGTCCCCTCCTCCCCTTTGCCCTAGAAACCGCAGCTGTTTGTACTGCTCCCACAGTATAGCATTTCCAGAGTGTCATAAAGTTGGTTTCGTACAGTGCATAGCTTTTCAGATTCACGTGGTGAATGTCCTTTTGTGCTTTGATAGCTTTTTTTTGGTGCTAAATAATATTCCACTAGCTGGGTATACCAAAATTTATTGATTGATAAATAAATAAGACATCCGGGTTGCTTTCAAGTATGACAGTTATGAATAAAGTTTCTATAAGCACCCACACATAGGATTTGTGTGGACATAAACTTCCAAGTCATTTGAATAAATATCAAAGACTATGGTGGCTGAATTATATAATAAGAGCATGTTTAATTTTTAAAGAAGCTGACAATTTTCCAAAGTTGACATCTTCATTTCTTTCCTGTTGCTGTGATAAATCACCCTGATAAAAAGAACTTAAGAGAGAAAGGGTTTATCCTGATTCACAGTTCAAGGGTTTGGTCTATCGTGGCAGAAAGTCAAGGCCACAGGAGCTTGAAGCAGCTGGTCACACTCCATCCACAGTCAGAAAGCAGAGAGTGATGCTGCTGCTTAGCTCCTTTTCTCCATCTGTAGAGCAGCAGACAGTCAATATCAACTATCATCATGGTTGTACTATTTGTTTTCTCTCTAGCAGTGAATGAGAGTTCTTGGTCCACACCCTTACCAGTATTTGGTATTGTCAATGTTATGCTTAAGAAGAAATTGATTGCCCCACACTTCCCTTCTGTCCCTTTCCCTGAAGCCAGAGCGGAGGAGCAGCAGTGTGCCTAAGATTCCAACTTTAACTGTGCAGATGAGGATAATGCCCTGAGGCCATTGGTTTTCAAACATAAATGTGCTTGAGACTCACGTGGTGACTCCTCCTCTTGGTGTTTCCAATTCAGCAAGTCTATGGTGGGGCCCAAGAACTTGTGTGTCTAACAAGTTCATGGTGATGGTCACTCTCTTGGTTCAGGAGCCACAGATTGAAAACCACCACCCTGGAATGTATCAGAACAGTGAGGCAGAGCTGGCCATACAATCTAGGACTCTCGCTTTCTGGACCAGCAGGCAGAGACCTGTAGACTTCTATTCCTGTCAAGTCATTTGTGATGCTTAATTTTGTGTGCTGTGATTACAAGTACACACCACCACCACGACTCCTGGCTTTTTTTTTTTTTTTTTTTTAAAGCGAGTTCTGGGGATCAAACTCAGGTCTCTATACTTACAAGGTAAGTGCTTAATTGACTGGGCCATCTCTCTAGCCCAGTGATGTGCTACTTTTATGTGCTAATTTTACTGGACCGTGGGATGTCCCACGAGCTGGTGTAATGTTATTACCATGGGTGTCTGTGGGGTTTTCAACAAGAGATTAGTATTTTTATTGCCAGACTGGGTAAAACAGACCTACTCTCACCAAAATGGGTGACCATCATCCAATCCCCTGAGGGCCTGAATAGAAGTGAAAAAAATGTGAAGGAAGGGATGAGACTGGAGAAATGGCTCAGCAGTTAAGAGCACTAACTGCTCTTGCAGAGGACCCTGGTTCGATTCCCAACACCTACATGGCAGCTAACAACCATCTGTAATTCCAGTTCAAGAGGATCTGACGCCCTCTTCTGACCTCCACCAGCAGTGCACAGCATGGGTGCACTTATATACATGTAGGAAGTACTTTCATACACATAAAAATAATAAATAACAAATGTGAAGAAAGGGAGAATTCACTCTCATCTTGTGTAGGGACCTGGCATTCTTCGGCATCCAAACCCTGGGGCCTGCAGAGTCCCCAGTAAGTGGCACTTCCCAATCCCAATCATGTTTCTCTGGGCTTCAGACTCTGGCTGAGTGGCATCACTGGCTTTCCTGGATCTCCAGCTTGCAAACGGCAGACTGTGGGAGTTCTTCCCACCACTGACTGAATGAACCAATTCCCATAATGAACTTCCTATACAACGATATGTTCCTGTATTCATTTCTTTTCCATTGCTGTGACAAAATACCTTAACAAAAACAACTTAAGGGAGAAAGGGCTCAATTTGGATTACGGTTCAGGAGAGGTGGAATACCTCACAGCAACAGGCATGGAAGGTGCGACAGGAAGAGCAGGAAGCTGGCTCACCACACTTCGTCACACTCCAGAAACAGAAAGAGGAAAACAGCAAGTAGAGCCAGGCTATAAAACCTCAAAGCCCATTCCCAGTGCCGTAAGTCCTGAAACACCACCACTGACTGAATGAACCAATTCCCATAATGAACTTCCTATACAACGATATGTTCCTGTATTCATTTCTTTTCCATTGCTGTGACAAAATACCTTAACAAAAACAACTTAAGGGAGAAAGGGCTCAATTTGGATTACGGTTCAGGAGAGGTGGAATACCTCACAGCAGCAGGCATGGAAGGTGCGACAGGAAGAGCAGGAAGCTGGCTCACCACACTTCAGTGGGTGGGCTAGGTCAAACAAGCAGGCCTTGGAGGTCTGGCTTTCACCTCCACCCTCACTCTCCCAACCTTTGATATTAAGACTTTCTTCAATTCCCACACTCTCCCCTACAGTGATTAAGCCTGTAGAATACAATATAAAGTTGGCTGTACAACTTGATTGTAACACAGCAATTTGATTTTTCGCAACCAATGCCATGTTTAATGTAGGCGTGTAATTGACTTCTCATTATTTTTAAAAAGGAATTGGTAGCTTATTTGTGCTTGAGCAGCCAAGGCTCTAAATGCCTGTCCTCTTTTGAGAGAGAAAACAAAAAGAGGAAGGGAGGGGAGGGGAGTTTGGGAAAAGAACATGGTGGCCTGCATCTCCAGGTAGCCTGCCTCAGAGCTTATGAGCCCTGTGTTGTGTTGCCAAGGTTGTGTGTTTCCTTCCTGTCCTACTTCATTCATGCTACTATAATAAAAGCCACACACCAGGTAATTTATAAATAGCAGAAATTAATTTCTCACTGGGAACCCAACCCTGGTCCTCTGCCAGAGCAGCCAGTGCTCTTAACTGCTGAGCCATCTTTCCAGCCCCTAGATCTTCACTTGTTAATATTATCACACTGGGATTTAAGTTCCTATATCTTTTGATTTTACATGTACTTATTACTATGTGTGTGCTCATACCACAGCACACATGTAGAAGTCAGAGGGCAAAATGCAGGAGTTGGTTCTTTCCTTTTACCATATGGGTTCTGGGGACTGAACTCAGGTCATGAGTCTTGGCGACAAGCACCTTTACCTGCTGAGCTATGGAGAATCTATTTTTGTTCACCCCAGGTAGAGAGGGCAATAACACACCAAAGAAACAATTCCAGGCAAGTCCAGCTTGGTGAGCCAGTGAGCCTCCCAGGGGTTACCTACAGAAGCATGAGCAGCTACCCTGTAAAACCAGAGTCCCTCCCTGGCAGTCGTTGACTGCCCCCTAGCCTCAGAAATGGGTGTGGCCTTGTGAGCCTCCTCAAGTTGGTTCTTTCCTTTTACCATATGGGTTCTGGGGACTGAACTCAGGTCATGAGTCTTGGCGACAAGCACCTTTACCTGCTGAGCTATGGAGAATCTATTTCTGTTCACCCCAGGTAGAGAGGGCAATAACACACCAAAGAAACAATTCCAGGTAAGTCCAGCTTGGTGAGCCAGTGAGCCTCCCAGGGGTTACCTACAGAAGCATGAGCAGCTACCCTGTGAAACCAGAGTCCCTCCCTGGCAGTCCTTGATTGCCCCCTAGCCTCAGAAATGGGTGTGGCCTTGTGAGCCTCCTCCTCTTTCTCTATGAGGCTTAGTCATGTGCTCTGATTTCAAACCAGCAATGTTGCCCCCAGGGAACAGAGTTCACTTACAGTGAATTTTGGGAGACATTTCTATTTAACCCGTCACACTCCCCTAACCTTGGGTTAGAAAGACTCAGTTTTGGTTGTGAGAACACCAACTTCCTCCACTCCCGGTGCTCATTGCCCAGAGTAAGGCACTATGTTGCTCTCAGTAGCCCAGAAGCGGCCTGAAAGTTTGGCTTTGCTTCACCTGCACTTTGTGAACTTGTGCAGTCAACAAAATAGTCTTCCAACTGAAGGTGGAAAACTCTCAATAAATAGAAAGTTTAGGCTAGGGTGAGGTGGGGGTGGGGGAGGGTGGTTCAGTAAAGTGTAAGCATTAGAACCAGAGTTTGATCCTCAGAATCCAAGTAAAGAAAGGCTGGGCATGGTGGCACCTGCTTGCAATCCCAGCACCAGAGAGAAAGAGAGAGACAAGCAGATCTCTGGGGCTTACTGGCCAGTCAGCCTAGCCTATTTGGCAAGTTCCAGGCCAGTGAGAGACCCATACAGGATCCAGCCCTTAGGAAACAGTGGGGCTGTGGCTGCACTAATTTTTATTACTCTGGCTCAGGTTGCCAGACATACCAGGGCAAGGGGTGTCTGAACAACCCGAGGAAGTACAATCATTTGACTAAAAACTGAAAATCAGACTTGGTACCTGGAATCCGAAGCTGTAGTCTTAGGACAGGAAATAAACAAAACGACCACCGCACAGGCTCCCAAAGCCTCTGCCAGCAGCTCGGGCGCTGATCAGATGGATCAATAGCAATTTGGGGCGCTAGCAGGGGCGCCATCTGAGTCGTTCAGATGAGCTGAACATGATGAGTTCCGGCGGCTTCCTGGGTCCTCGGGGAAGCACACGCGCCATCCACTTAGCGTTGGAGCCTGGCCATTCTCCGGCCACTCCCACCTTCCTCCTCCAGGCCCGGCCTGGATGCTCCAGTCTCCGCACACTCCTGTCCCGCCCCAGGCTGCTCCATCTGAAAGGATGGAGGCTGGGGGGCCGTCCCAGGCACAGAGGTGCTGCCCAGAGGCCCTGGGGAAGCTCCTTCCTGGCCTCTGCTTCCTGGGCTGCCTGGTGACCTATGCGCTGGTGGGTGCTGCCCTCTTCTCTGCCATTGAGGGCCGCCCTGACACAGAAGCAAAGGAGAACGTCGAGCTGAAGATGTTCCTGGAAGAGCTGTGCAGTATCCTGACGTGTAACAGGACAGGTGGGTGCCTCTGAGCGCTTACTACCTACCGTGCAGCTCCCAGGGTAGGAGGCTGGGAGCAGGTTGCCTGTATCCTCCTCTCCTCTGGCAGAACTTAGTCTCAATTTTCTCCTCTGGTCAGTGGGAAGATGAACAAGCAGCCTCTCTGGGGTACACTGAGAAAAGTAAGAGTGCTGAGCAGGTACTCCCAAGGGCCAGCCCTCTCTTCCCTGTGCCACAACTCCCAGCCCCACCCAGTCTCCAGGGCTCAGGGGACCGTGGATTGCTGAAGATTTAGTGGGCTGGGCAAGGTGAGTGAACTAACCATTCCCACCCCACCCAAGATCCACTTTGCAATGAAGATACTTCAAGGAACCATCCAAACTGGGCTTGAATCCCCAGGATGAGCAAGCAGCTTCCTAGTTTGTAGCTGTTGTCCATCATGGGCTGGGGGACGGGGGTGCTGTGAGGAAAAGTTGGGGCTGGAACTGGTTTGTTGTCCTAGCCTGCCAACGGACCCACAGCACCAGGTCCCTTGTCAGTATCCTACAGTGGTCTCACAATCTCAGTGAGACCTGCCAATCACAGAGACCCTTTCGGGAAGCAGAGATAGATGATGGACATAAGGTTTCTATAAGACAGAAGACATTTGATAGGTGTCTGTACTTTGATTTGTGTTTAGTCACTTTCTTTGTTCTCCAAAGGAAGCTTACAAAGATGTGGTCCACAGAGCAAGAGGGAAAAAAAAAGTGCAAAGGATGAAAAAAGGATAAAAGAAAAACAGGTTCTAAGAGCCAGGGGCAGCTGCTTTCCCTCTGTGTGTGGCCCTGCCTGGCACTGCTTCCCTCTAGCTGGAACCTGCTTTGGGAGCAGGTCTCCTCAGCTGGGGTTGCCTGAAGGCTGGTCCAGGGAAGCAGAATCTCCCTCTGTGGAGAGTCCCTCTTCCTGGTCCCTGACCACACAGACACGGGTCTCACAGGTCTACTCGGTAGGTCAGTGAGATGACCATTGGTGTTGCCGGGACACTTGGAGCTATGACAGGGTCTGGATCTCCAGCAAGGTTAAGGCTCTCCAATACAGCCCATGTGTCCGATTCATCCAAGGAGCTTGTTTCATATAACATGTCCAGGTTCTTCCTCGGGCGATGGGCTAAAAATCTTGTTTCAAAGGGCTCCTGGATGCACAGACAAGTGTGAGGTCACGAGCTTCATTTTGCACCAATTTCCGTGGGAAAGTACAGTGCCGAATAGCTGTTGGCTAAACGCTTTCACACATTTTCTCTCTTAGGCCTTCCTACAGCCCATACCTTGGCTATGAATTGTCTTCCATTTACAGATTAGGAAACAGAGGCCCTGGAAGTAAAGTTCAAAGTTCACAAACTAGGTAAATGACTCCCAGGATTCCATACCAGGCACCTAGTATCCAGAGTCTGAGCCTCTTATGAGGCCACACAGCGTCCCAAATGGGGAAATTGAGGCTCAGAATGCAGCCCCTTGTCTAGAGCAACAAGAAGTAGTTAGGGTGAATGCACATATGCTTGCCCGGACGCTGATGCTGGTGCCATTCAAATGGGTGGTGACTGCCCCTGAGTGCCAGGCTTGGTGCCATCATCTCAGCCTAGGGGCCAACACTTCCCACCCCAAGAGACAGCATCTGGGGCTGGTACCGGGAACCCAAACCCATGGACTCAGAGTCCTGCAGATGCAGTGCTTGTCTGCTTAGTCCTGCAGATGCGGTGCTTGTCTGCTTAGTCCTGCAGATGCGATGCTTGTCTGCTTAGTCCTGCAGATGCAGTGCGTGTCTGCTTATTACATACAGCCTGACTTGCTGAAAGCCTCTGCTTTCAGTTCTGCAGAATTTCACAAGAGCCAGCAAAAGCTTTTATTCCTCTTTGAAATGAATAAAGATCAGACATGGTGGTGCTTAACTATAACTCGAGCACTTGGGAAGTAGACGCATGAGGATTGCTACAAGTTTGACATCAACCTGTTCTAAATAGAACGTTCTAGGCCAATCAAGGGTACATAGCAAAACCCTGTCTCAAAAAATAACAACAAATAAACAAAGGCCCCTAAACAACAATAACAAAACAAACAAGAAGAAAGTGAAAGAAATGTTTCTGAAAGTTAAAGAAATCCTCCAAAGGGTTGAGGATATGGTTCAGTCAGGAGAGAGATTGCCTTGCATGCGCAAAGCTCTGGGTTCAATTCATAGTACCACATAAACCAGTCATGATGGCCCATCAAGGAGGAAAAAAGGAGGGAAGGAAGAAAGGAAGGAAGGAAGGAAGGAGGGAGAGAAGGAAAGAAGGGAAGAGGAAGAATGAAAGGAAGAAAGGAGGGAGGGAGGGGAAAAAGGAAGGAAGGAAAGAAGGGGGAGGGAGGGGAAGAAGGAGGGAGAGAAATGAAGAAGGGAAGGAAGGAAGGAGGGAGGGAGGAAGGAAGAAGGAAGGAAGGAAGGAAGGAAGGGAAAAGGAGGTGAAGAAGGGAGGGAGGGAAAGAGGGTGGGAAGGAAGGGAGGGAGGGAAGGAAGGAAGGAAGGAAGGAAGGAAGGAAGGAAGGAAGGAAGGAAGGAAAGAAGGAAGGAATCTCCCTAAGGCTGCAGACTAATTCTGGAGCTAAGCCCAGGTCCCACCAGGGCTGTGTGTTAAGTGCTCTTTTCATGGGGCCATGTGACCCTTGGTCTCCATAGACACCAACAGCTGAATCTGAGCTGTGGAAACATTTTCAAGATCCCTGAGAGCCAGGATGTGGTATTGATGAGGACTACAAAGGTGGAAGGGGCTGTCAGACAGAGCTCTTTTCAAACTCTTGTCTCTCTCCAGTGGTGGAAGGCAAGAGTAAGGACCTGCGGGAACATCTGCAGAAGGTGAAGCCCCAGTGGTTCAAGGCACCCGAGGACTGGTCCTTCCTGAGCGCCCTCTTCTTCTGCTGCACGGTGTTCAGCACGGTGGGTAAGTGCAAAGACCTGCCCTGCAACCTCCTGCTGCAACCACAGCCTACCTGGAAGAACTATGGGGCACACCTGCTGGTGGGCGTGCTGGGACATTCCTTTAATCCAATACAAGGAACAGTGGTGGTGCGCCTAGCCCTGCCAGGAGACATAGGAGGGTGCTGTTCTTAGGGCAGTGTATAGTAGGAAGCAGGGCTGCCATTTGTCCATAGGCACCAGGATGCAAATTAGAAGATAGCATCCTTCTTTAGGTCAGTGTAGCCCCGTGCCAGGGCAGAGGCACCAGGGAACAAGGTACAGGCTAGATTCTGGCTTTCTTGTTCCCTTGGCTCACGTATGAAACAATCAGCCCGCTGTACATGCCTGGACCAACTGGGAACAGGGCAGATGTGGCTCCAACTCACAGGCTCCTGAACAAGACAGAAGTACTGACAGGTGACCAAATGGGGTCTCTGTGTGACAAAGATGTGCTTAGGGGAAACTGAGAGTAAAGAGGTGGTAGCCCCATCATGGGGTGGAAGCATCCCAGTAGTGAAACTTATAGGCCAGCTGCGGGGGTGGCATTGTACTGAGCCTGTTAGGGGAGCAGGAGTTCCAGGGTGGGAAGGCCAGGTGTGCCAAGGTCATTCCAGATCCAGCACAGCACAAGCAAGGGCCAGGCAACCTAAAGAATGGCTGATACTGTTAGGGTGTTACATCGGCGATGCAGGGAAGTGAGACAGAGGCAGAGGCCAGACCATGGGGCTGAAGGGGCTTCTTATTCTGAGGGAGTGGGAGTGTCCAATGGGCTTCCAGGAGGGGAAAGACCTAGTGTCTCAGCATCCCAGAGAGCCCTGCAACTTCAGGGCAGCTGAAGGGAGAGAAGATGGATGGAAGGCTTCTGCAGCCTAGGTGGATGGTGATGGCAACGTGAGCTAGGACAACAGCTGTGATGTTAGAGACAGAGAATCAGCTTTCAGGAAGATCAAGAGTAACTGGACATGGGGTGGGGAGGGCTTCAGGCAGACACTGGGCTTTCTGCCTTGTATGATGGGATGGGTGTCTTAGGAGTATGGTAAAGCTGGGAGCTGGAAGTAGAGGCACTCAGTTCTTGGCCAGCGGGAGTTGACTTCCCCCTAGTGCCTTCAAGGGAGACATCCAGTACTGCTGGGCATGTGGGCCTGAGGCTCAGAGTGAGGGCTGGGATTGGAAAGTGGGTTTTAGACTCGCTAGCATGTGGGTAATAAGTGACTCCTTTGAAACGATCAGAGCTGTAAGGAGGGTGTGGTGTAGAGATGGATGTACAGTGTGCCAGAGCACCAGGATCTGGGCACAGCAGAGTAGGAGTTAGTGGGAATGAAAACTATGACACAGTCCAAGCCATGTCCAGTTGCTGCTTGGGATGCTCACAGAGGTTCTGGGGATGGGGTGATGTGAGCTTCGTGTTCTGAGTCCAGAGAGGTGAAGTCAGAGACCAAGGTGTGAAGTTAGGGATCATGAACAGACTTTGAGACCCTCGGTCGAGTGCTATTCCCCCCCAAAGATGGGTGCTGACCTTGTAGGTCCGTGGGGGTGCTACAGAGCCCTGCCCTTTCCTGCCCAGTAAGCTGTGCCTGGTCTCAGGGACAGCCAAGATTCCCAAGTCTCCTTGAGGGAGCACTGGAGCAGACTGTGGCCCAGGAGGGGAGGCATTCCCAGAGAGGACAAAGCTGCCCTCTCCTCGTCCCTTCACTTGCCTTGTGCCCTGGTCTCAGGTGAAGGAAACATTCTGTACGTACAGTTGTCCTTCTACAACCCAGGAAGGGTGAAGGCTTAGGTGAGGACAGCCTCTCTGCTCTGACCAGCCACTCATTTAAAAATAAGTTCTGAGGACCTTCAAAACCACACATTCTCTTTTCAAAGGCCACACAAAAGCTAGAATTCTGAATGACAGAGGACACTGGAACTGGCGTGTGGAGATCCCCCCCGCCCCCACCACCCCTCCACTCTCCTCTCTTTGTTCTACAAATGCATAGCTGCACTGAAGATGTTTCAGATTTTCTGTCCTGTGTGTCTGTGTGTGTGTGTGTCTGTGTGTCTGTGTGTCTGTGTGCCTGAGTGTCTGTGTGTGCCTGAGTGTCTGTGTGTATGTGTGTGTATATGTGTGTGTGTGTGTCTGTGTGTGCCTGAGTGTCTGTGTATAGGTGTGTGTATATGTGTGTGTGTGTGTGTGTCTGTGTGTGCCTGAGTGTCTGTGTGTGTGTCTATGTGTGTCTGTGTATATGTGTGTGTGTGTGTGTGTGTGTGTGTGTATGTGTGTCTGTGTGTCGGTGTCTGTGTACTTGTGTGTGATCTCAGATCAAGCCTACAGCCTTGTGCAGTTGAGACAAATACTCCATCACTGAACCCCATCCCCAGGTCTAACTTCTTCATGAAGATCTAATCCTATAACCAGATAGGTATAGTTATCATACTCCAGACGGGGAAACTCAGACATGGTCACATAGCTTATGTGTACTTGAACCCAGGCCATCCCTGACCATAACCTGACACTCCAATGTCTCTGTATACAACCCTCTGTGCCCCATCACACAGAAACTGGCTGGATATGCTCCCTGCCCAGGGAAGCTTCCAGTCTGGAAACAGAGAGGGACAGTAGATGTTAAGCCCATGGTCTGACAAGCGTCCATGCTGAAGAGCCCTCAAAGGGAACAGCTGAGATGGGGGCAGGTGAGATAGGATGGGAAAAGTGTTGGCTTATCTTGTGAGGAGTAAGGGCTTCCCTGTAGAGGTAACAGATCAAAGGGAAGGAAGCTTCCCAGGCAGGAGAAATGTTCCCCATAAAATCCAGAGCTTAGTGGCCCCTTTAGGGAAAAGTATCTCCAGGAGAGTTGTAGGAACCCTTCTGAGGAGGGAGCCTCCTGGCCTATGGGGAGACTTGGGCTGTGTGTCCTGGGCCAGCATTAAGAGCATGCTAGGTTCCAAGCTAGCCTGGCTGCCATCTGGCAGTGGAGCAGATAGGCCAGCCTGGAGGGGCCAAACCAGGAGCTCTTAGGTCAGACCCCTCACAGGGAGCATGGTCCCTTGTTCAGTTGCTCCACCTCCTGGCCAGCAAGAGGCCCAGGGCTCCATCCTTAGGAGGGCTGGGTCCACAGGGGCCACAAAAGTTGCCACTGAGCACTGTCCCTCAAATTCAGGGTGGTGAACCGTAGTGTACAGCTATGAAGGCTGGCCACCCAGACTCAGAGCTGGGTAACCTCCAACAAGGGACATGATCCTCTGAGCCTGGTGCCTGGACCCTAGACCTGCCTCCAGGACACTTGAAAGGGCGGGCGAGACCATATGTGTCAGTGGCAGCCATAGTGCTTTTAGTGGCAGCTGCCTACAACCTGACCCAAGCCATGGACCTCTACTGCAAGTAGACTGTAAGTCAGGGGATGTCTGTGGCTCTGCTGGCCTGGAATATCGAAATTTTTCCATCTTCTACTCAGTGGGTCGCAAGAGGCCCACAAGATTCATGTCGTTTTTAGACATAACTCCATCTATTAAGGAAAGGGCTGCCTGTCCCTTTCTTGCCTGGGGTTCCCATAAAACCAAAGAGATCTTGACGTCCGAGAACGCCTCCCACTGACCCCCTTCCCGCTCCCCGACTGCTACAGCAAGGGGTGGGCTCACTGGTTGACCAAGATCCAACCAATCTACTCTTACATAGGGGATGGCAGTTTAAGGAGGACCAGACTTCTCAGTGAGACACCAGCATCTGCTTCCACATACTCTACACATGCCCCACAAGCTCCAAGGATGCTCTTGCAGCCCCCATGGGTCTTTCAGAACCAGCGTTGGTTGCTTGAATGTGGAGACAAGCAGGTGTGGGCAGCGGGACAGGTGACAGGCAGAAAGTGTAAACAACAGCTCCACACCCAGCGAGTGTCCAGCTGGGGTCAAGGAGCTGACATGCTGTGACCACCCCCTTCCATGGGTTCTGAGCCAGCCAGGGCCAGCGGGGCAGAGATCAAGGCCTGTATCAGTTACTTGTTTTATAGCTGTAACAAAAGCAACTGCAGAACAAAGGGTTGGTTTCGGCTTGGTGGAGGACACAGTCCGTCATGGTAGGGAAGCCGTGGCAGGAGTGTTTGGCAGCTGGTCGCTTTGCATCCCCAGTCAGGAAGCAGAGAGCGTTGAACGCTTGTGCTCAACTCTCTCTTTTCTATTCAGTCAGGGACCCCAGCTCATAGAATGGTACCATGCACATTTAGGGTGGGTCTTCCCTCCTCAATTAACCCAGCCTTGAAAATCCCTCCCAGAGGTTCTTTTCAATGGTGACCCTGTAAAATTGACAACTGAGATTAACCACCACAAGCCCCAAGCTGCCCTTCAAAGGTTCCCTAAGTCCAGGGGCCACTATGAAGAAGTGCAGTTCAGGAGAAAGGGGACAAGCCAGAGGGCTGAGAGAGCTGGGTAGGCTTGTCCTTTGCTTTGATTTTCTTGTTTAAGAACTTAGTCAGAGCTAACTAACTCCCAGGGTCTCAACTCCGGCCCTGTGCCACCAAAACTGGCTAAATCTCTGTCATGGGAGTCTGACCCATGCATTGTAATAAGCCAAGCAGCATCTCAGGCCTCCATATCCTAGACATGGGAACAAGTCCCCCATTGCCCTCACCCACTGTATTCACCAAAACCATCTCCAGATATTTCCAGATGCCATCTGCTGAGAACCCCAGATCCACCACAATGGCTGCCAAGGTGTCTTGGATCTGTGGTATCCGTGCAATTGTGGAATGTGTTAGGAATACAAATGCGAGCTCAGCTCCATCAGGTGTGGTGCCTGCAATCCTGTCTTACCCAGTCCTAGATTTATGTCCCTGAGGAGGACCTTGAACTTTTGGTCTCCCTGCTTCCACCTTTCAAGTGCTGAGACTACAGGCTTGTGCCATTATGCCCGGGTTGTGGGGTGCTAGGTATTGAACCCAGAGCTTTGTGTATGCTGGACCAGCACTCTACCAGCTCAGCCACATTCCCAGACCCTCTGATACATGCTAACACTGGAGAAGTTCTGACTTCTCCACATAGAAGACACTCAGCCCCTGTGGACTCTGCCCCAGACCTATCAAGTCAGAATCTTTTTTATAAAAGATTTTATTTTTAATTATGTGTCTATATGTGTGGGTATGTGCACATGAGTACTGGGGCCACAGATGCTAGAAGAGGGTATTGAACCCTCCAGAACTGGAGTTACAGGTAGTTCTGAGCTACCCGAGGTGGGTACTAGGAACAGAACTCAGGGCTTCTGCGAGAGCAGTATGTGCCCCTAACCACTGGGCAATTTCGCCAGTCCCCTCAAGTCAGAATCTTTAGGAAGCAAACCCAGGCATCCGTATATTTTAGAGCCCTCCAGGTGATTCTAATGGGAATCCAGGCTGAATTACTGACGTCCTGGAAATGCATTAGCTTAGTTGAAATCTCAGGAAAGCAAAAACCACTCCCCATTGTATGAGTCAATTAGAGCAGCCAGTGCCTATGACCTCCTCCCCCCGGAAAGAGGATGTGGAAGGAGTGTCCACAGTGCCTGTAATCAGTGCTGGGTTTGGAGGTCCCTCCGGAATGCTGCTTTGGCCCTGCTTCTCTGACTCAACCTGAAAAGCTCCTGGTCCTGACAGGTGTGAGGCTGGTCAATGCGCACCTGGGTAAGCTCCCTGGGAGCTGGAAGGAAAATGCCTGCGCTGTTAAATACATGAAGGCTAAGTGCAGTGGGCTGATTGTACTGGAATCTATGGATACGTTACAGGGCGTGATACAGTTTTCTGTCCAACACTTCAGCATGCGGTAATTGGGGCAGTTAATACATTCCCTCTGTGACTATGTCCCTCTATGACTTGCTTCCTAGGGATCTTTTCTAGAAACTTCTGGACTGTGAACATGTGTCAGAGGGTCTTGTGAAGCCCAGCTTTGTCAAGGAGAACCTTGGGTTGGACATGCACATGGACTAAGTCTTTGGGCAAAGGGTGCAGATCCTTGTGGGCTGCGGGCTGTGTGACCCAGAACAGGTCAGCAGCTCTCTCTGTTTATTGTCCATTAAATGCAGTAATGGAGATTGTCAGTTCTGCTGCATATGGAATTTTGATTCTAAAAAGCACTTTACAGATGGTGTAAGCAATATTAGAGTCTCTTCTTTAAATCGAAGTAAATTGAAATAAACTTAACCCTGGGCCCCTAATACCGGAGGCTGGGGGCAGGGTTACTACCTACTTTTGAAGAGCCTCTCCTAAGCTCCCTGGGAGTGCATGAGAACCAGGAGGCTTATGTTCTGTCTGGGAAATGGGCTGGTTCCCTGGACTTCTTAAGTGCCTGTGACATCCCTAAGGGCTGATGGCCCTGTGGGGCTCATGTTAGGCTTGGGCACAGGACTCTTCCCTGAGCCCAGTATAATGTTTTAGGTACAGAGAATAGAGCCTAGAGTCAACGTCATCTCTTGTGGACCCCATGACCCAACCTTGAGGGGTTCCTCTGCTTCCAGGACAGCCAGGAAAATCTCTACCTGCGTGTTCCCAACCCCACCCACAAGTGCCTGGCATAAAATGGGTCATTTGACAAATCATTTACTCATGTGCTGGGCACTGTGCTTGGCCAAGTGGGTGAGAGAACTCTCCACGCAGATGGTAAGACTAACAATATGAAAATTCCCACAGATCAGTGGGATGGGCATGCCAGTTGTCTTGGTTTCTACTCTGTTGCTGTGATGAAATATGCGGACAATAGTCACTTAATGGAGAGACTATTTAATCCACTCACAATTCCAAGCTCTCTTCCATCATGGCAGGGGAGTCAGAGTGACGGAAGCTGGTCACATATCACATCCACAGTTTAGAGCAAACAGCAATGAATTCATAATGCTTGCTAGTGCTCATTTAATTTTTATCTCTACTTTTTCTCCAATTCAGGACCCCAAGCCTAGGGAATGGCATCACCCATGGTGGGTGAGCCTTCCCACATCAATGAGCATAATCAAGATAATCCCACACATTCTCCGAGGGCAGTCTGGATTATATCGAGTTGATAATGAAAACTAAGCAGCACAGCTGTCAGAGAAAACAGTAAAGGAGGGGATGAGGAGGGAGGGGACAAAGGCACAGTTGTGAATGAGGTGGCCAGAGGAGCCCTTTGAGACCACTGCTACCTTCTTCTGAGAATAGAATTGAAGGAAGCTAGGGAGCAAGTCATGAGCCATGTGGAGTACGTTTTAGGTACAGAGAATAGTAGGTGCAAATGCCCTGGGGTCAGAGCCTGCCTGGCATGTATGAGGGACAGTAAAAGCAGGTCAGAGAGAAGGGAGAGTGGGAGATGAAGGTGGGGGTTCCAGGGTCTTATGGGCATTGCGAAGACTGGTTTTTACCCTGAGTGAAATGGGAAGCTGTGGAGAGTTGCAATCAGATCCTGCTTCCTGAAGGGATTGTTCAGGCCTATGACTCAAGGTTATTCTCCAAGTGCCCCCATATCTTGGGAATTAAGTGTTACCTCCCCTTTTGCACCTGAGGAAACTGAGACAGCAAGTGATAAAGACCCCTGGCCCAGGTCACAGAGCTTGCGGGCCACAGGAAAAGGCATCAAACGCCACCTCTGGTTCCAGAGCACACGGTCTTAACCACAGGGCAATGGTTCCTCTTGTCTTTCTGGGACTCTGAAAAACTTCTCTGACAGGGAACTCACTCAAAAACCAACACATTTACCAAGGACTCAGATATGCCAGCTCTGTGCTCCAATCCCTAGTACCTCTCTGATGCCCCAAGGCACCCCTCCTCCCTTTAAGCCTGTAGACCCCACCCATCTCCCAATCTTACCTCAGTACCCTCCCCATGGATCACATTGGCCTTCTCTTGGCCTCATATACAGTGACAGCTTCACTCTGATGACACTTTGGTAAAACTTTAGACTCCCCTCCAGGAAGGCATGGGCCTGTGTGGTGAGCCCTGAGCTCATAACTTGGTAAGGCTCTCACTCCCTTGATACATGTGCACTATACAAACCCACCACATGAACCCACTGCAGGGCCTTTGCACTTGTGAATGCTGTTTCTTGACCTGGCTAGTTCTTGGACCTCCTTTCAATCTCTACTCGAGAGTCACCTTACCAGGAAACCTTTCCTGAGCTTAGATCCAGGCCGGAAGCCTTTGCTTTAATCACACTTGGAATAGTTCATTCTCTTCTTGTGATTGGTCTTCATTTGTGCCACATAGTCACATGTGTGGTTATTTGATTAACATCTGTGTCCCTCAGACCAGAAGCCTAGCGAGGTTGGAGACTGTAAATGTTTTGCTCGCTACTGTGTCTCTAGTGCATGCAGTAAGCACTCAATAAGTACTCACTGAATTAATAAATGAATGAATACATGGAGTTAACTCACCCTGCCGTCACATGGTCCCCATCCTCCCTCCATCCCCCGATAAACAGCCAATAGTGTTGAGACAGATGAAAGGGGTCCGATGAGGCCCTTCCAGGGTCACAACTCCTTATCCCCTGCTCTGGGACCCTGGTGAGGTGGGCATCTCACAGCCTGCCTGCACCCACAGGAGGAAAGGACACTGAATGATGCTCAGCCTGCCCAGGAATTGCCTTCACATTAACTTACATAATTAATGCATTTTCTGTATTAACCAAAAATTAAACACAAACATTAAACAACAAAGCCTTTCACCTGTGCTTCTCGAGAGTTCTAAAAGCTCCAAACATCTGTGCTGTGGGGTTGCTAGCCCTGTGCCTGTCCTCTGCAGACAGGAGGGTGGCTTGGGAGTGGCAGAAGGGTCAGCCCCTGGTGGGCCAGACAGTTCTCACTGGATGAGGATCCCATCCTGAGATTGGAACAGTGTTTGGGCCTGAAGGGCCCTGTGGACTAGACTCTCAGTTCCACCCTTTATCACAGGTATGCTCTGGATCAAACTGCCTGTCCCTCTATCAAGGCAAGCCTCATGTCAGACTCGTGATGAATGCTTTGTGGTGAATGTTTGTTTGTGTTGCTAAAATTCCTTCCATGGAGGAGCGGTCCCAATAATAAACCAAGGTACAATTCCACTGGAGATCTCCCTGGGGAAGCAATGAGTTTATAGGTAAGAGTTACTGACAGACGTGTGGGCGCTCCACCCCTTCGAAGGCCGTACCAGAAAGGCTTCACCCATCATGGATAAAGGCTCCCCCATAGCTACGTGAATGGAGTCCTGTTCCCATAGTCTTCCCAACCTATGAACTCTAGCCCCTCCCTAAGGGCTAGAATTGCATACAACAGGTTATTGGAAGGAATGGCTAGGATACTCAGGTGAGGAACCCATGGCCCTCCTCCCCTCCTTTGAGGGGAGGTTAACAGTCAAGAAGCCCAGCTGTGATGATCTTTTGCAAGTGGGCACAGCTGAGTTCCTGAAAATGGCATCTATCTGGCTCAGGGGATAGTTTTGTACAACAGTTTTTATTTCATTCATTCATTTATTCATTCACTTATATTTGGCACCAGAGATTGAACTTGGGACCTTATGCATGGTAAGTACAGGCTTCTCCCCTGAGCTATGCTTCTGCCCCAAGATGAACATTTCTGTTCTGTAAAGTTTCAGGCTGAGGAGAAGAAACAGCAGAAGACTGCTTTTGAGCTTTTTGGGGAATGCCAGGAGACTGATGTTAACCCCAAGGTCTGTCTTCTTTTTCAGGTTACGGCAACATGTACCCCGTCACCAGGCTTGGCAGGTTCCTATGCATGCTCTACGCTCTCTTTGGTATCCCTCTGATGTTCCTGGTTCTCACAGACATAGGGGACATCCTGGCCAGCTTTTTATCCAGGGCTTATAATCAGTTCCGAGCTCTCCTTTGCCACCACTGTTCTCCCACCAAGTGGTGCTCCCGCCTGCTCTGCAGGAGGCCACCTGACAGCAAGCCTGAGGATGAAGCCATCCCTCAGATTGTGGTCGATACTGATGCTGATGCTGATGCTGATGCTGATGAGCTCCCAGACCCCCAGCCTGGCAGGAGTCCTTCATCTCCAAGCTGCAACATGGAGTTGTTTGAGAGACTAGTTGCACAAGAGAAACGGAACGTGCTACCACTGCCCATTCAGGCTGTGGAGAGGAGCAGCTCCTGTCCCAATCTGGTGCTGGGACGACTGTCCAGCTCTATCCTCAGCAACCTGAATGAGGTGGGCCGGCAGGTGGAGAGGCTGGACATCCCGCTCCCCGTCATCGCTCTAGTCATCTTTGCCTACATCTCCTGCGCTGCCATCATCCTCCCCTTCTGGGAGACACAGCTGGACTTCGAGGATGCCTTCTACTTCTGCTTCATCACGCTGACCACCATCGGGTTCGGGGACATCATGCTTGTTCATCCTCATTTCTTCCTCTTTTTCTCCATTTATATTATCATCGGCATGGAGATTGTGTGCATTGCCTTCAAACTGATGCAGAACAGGTTCCTGCACCTCTACAAAAACCTCATGCTGTTTTTTGCAAAAGGCAAGTTTTACTTTGCTAAAAAGTGAGGCTACCAGGTGTCCCTGGAATGACAGACAAGGCCCAGAAGGTTTTCTCACCTTGTCATTGGGATAATGTGATTAGAACCTGGGGCTGTAGTCTGAGATCTTGAAGCTTGTGACAAATCCTGCCTGAGGGCTGAGATGGCATCAAGACCCTGTGGAAACCTAGCCACATATATCACATAGGACACCCCCCTCCCCGCCCCCCGGCAGTCCAATCAGATGAAACAAGCTGATGACAGCACTGGTTTCTTGTGACAGGAGGAAAAAAAATAAGACCTTTATTCTGGGCATCTGTACTTTCAGGGAAATTAAAACCTGAGCCAGTCCTGATAAGGCAGAGTGTGGCCCAGTGACCTTTTTCTTCAAATGACAGCATGGATGTACATCGAATCTGCCCCATTCCAGTCACTGATGCCAGTGGGTGACCTTGTCACCTGGAAGGCTTCCTCATAGCCAGATGCTAGAAGCCCACCTTTCCCATCACTCAGACCATGAATGGCACCTCTTGACCAAGTCTGCTGATGACAATATTGCTACCTTTGGGAATGGATCCTCATGTGACAGGGTACCCATTGGGTGGAGACACTGCACAGCTGCCCCTGAGTGACTGGCACAGAGGTGGGCTGCTCAGTGTAGATGCTGTAAGCTACTCCACCCTCATGTCCTGGCAACTAGCTCCCTCTGGGGACTGTCTCTAGCCAATGAAGTGTGGGCATGCATTGAGCTAGCTAGAAGTGCTGGGGAGGTGATGTGTCTGGGAGCAGCTTTTGTCAGTGGATAATGCGGTGGACAGATGGTGCCCGGCTTCATCCTCTTTCCCATAGCCTAGCTCTGGGCCATGCTGCGTACTGTTCCCTGCTTCCCAGTGGGCCCAGGTAACCCTTAGCATGCTCTGAAATGACCTCCCTGGTCTCCTTTTCTCAGTCATCCACTCCTCTACCAAGCTTGCCAAGGCTACCTCCTGTAAAACTCACCCCAACTCAAGTCTACCTCTATGCTGTTCCTAAGGACCCAGAAGAGGATATTTACAAGGTGATGTGGGGACTGGCCAGTCAGCTTGGGAAAGAGCACAGGTCTGGTCTTTTCTTAATTCCTTTGTTCAGAGTTTAGTAGAAATGTCTTATGACTGCATCTTGCCTTTTTAAGAGAATCTTGCAAAATCAGATGAGTCTTGTGATTCACCCAATGAGTCCCTGGGTAAATGGTGGGCAGTGCTACAAGGAAGACTGGAGCAAAGATGCCACAAGGTTCTAGTTTGAAGAGAAATGTTTTAGTTTGCCTTCTCTATTGCTGTGATAAAACACTGACCAAAAGCACACTGGGGAGGAAAGGGTTTATTTCACCTTACAGCTTACAGTCATCATGAAGGGAAGCCAGGGCAGGAACCTGGAGGCAGGAACAGAAGCAGAGGCCATGGAGGAACACTGCTTACTGGCTTGCTCCTCGGGTCTGTGCTCAGCCTGCTTTCTTATACAACCCAGGACCACCTAGCCAGGGTTGGCACCATTCAAAGTGGGCTGCCCCCCACCACATTATTCAACAATCAAGAAAATGCCTCACAGACATGCCCACAGGCCATGCCAATAGAGAAATTCCCCAACTGAGGTTCCCTCTTCCCACATGTGTCAAGTGGTCACCTAAGCTATCCAGCACAAGAAAGAAAAGCACCTGGGCTTGAAGGCTTCACTGTTCTGTCTTTAGTTCTGGCCACTACCAAGGCCAACCTTTAAGAAGGGTCTTAGCTCTCCTTTTCTGGGCCTTTCCCCCTTATCCCCACAGGGATTACATTCTAGGCCTCCTCAGTCCTTGAAGATCTACCCCAGGCAACAGAATTGGTTAGTGTGAGTAAAAGGCAACGAAGGACAGCAAACAGAGTGAAACTGCTCGCTGAGCTCAGGTTTTGTGGTCTGACATCCCCCAAGTCATGTTGATTCAGGTAAGGTGTGGCATAGCCCCTCAAACCCAAAGGCACTCAAGACTGCCCCTCAAAGAGGGGGCCCATGACCAGGCTGGAGGGCTCCTTGAAGTTCTACAAATATCCATTGAGCACTCACTGGCTGTTAGCACGGCTCAGCATATCCAAAGTTGACCCAGACAAATCCCAGAAGCAGAAGTAACTCCATGACATTGACCCCCTTAGCCACCTCTGCCTTTATTTATGCTTTTACATTTATTGATTTGTTATTTTTTATATGTGTGGGCATGAGTACATGCTTGCACATGCCACGGTGCATGTGTGGAGGTCAGAGGACAATTTGTAGGAGTTAGTTCTCTCTTCCACTGTGTGGGATTCTGGGGATTGAACTCAGGTCGTCACGCTTGTCAGCAAACACCTTTACCCACTAAGCCATCTCATCAGTCTTCCTTTATTTTTGAGACAGGGTTTCATATAGCCTGTGTTGGCCTCAAACTCAAGATATAGCCAAGGATAGCCTTGAACTTCTGATCCTTCTGCCTTTACCTCCAAAATTCCGGGATTACAGGCGTCTGCCACACCACTTGGTTTATTAAGTGCTGAGGGTCAAGCCCAGGACTTTGTGCATGCCAGGCAAACACTCCACCCACTGAGCTCCATCCTCAGGCCTGCTACTCATGTCTTGAGGCAATAGGCCATCTTGTTCAAAGGCAGGCATGGGGGGCTCTCAGGAATGCACACTTATAAACTAAAAGTGCTGCTCGCTTGGTTAACCATTTGCTAGTCAGAAATCTTCCACGGCTCTGAGGAAATGGCTCTGTGACTTACTGCTCCTCATTTCTCCCCCTGCCCCATGCAGCCTACAGGCAGCAACATAGTTCCACATCTATATGCCCATAAATAGATTTCCACATCCCCTTGCACGAATGTCAATTCATGTCACCAACCCTTCCAGAATGGCTCTTGGCCTTGCTCCCACAGAAACCTGGGAGTTTCAAACACTTCCTATTGCTCTGGTCCCTACTGTTTGTCTTAATCAGTTTGGACTATGTATTCACATTTTTCATTGTTGTAACAAAATACTCCAGAAAACTTAAAGGCAGACTTATTGTGGTGCAGGGTTTAGAGGGCTCAGTTCATGGTCATTTGACTCTGTGCGTCCAGGATTGTGGTGAGGTGGAAAAGGTGTGGTGGAGCTGGGCTGCTCACCTCATGGGAGGCGAGGGGGGGGAGGAAGGCACCAGGGACAGGATATACCCTTAAATAGCATGTACCTAGTGGCCACTTACTTCAACCTGCCTTACCTCCTAATAGCCCCCTTACTTATGAATATATCAATGGGTTAACTTATTGAGGAAGTTAGAGCCTTTAGGATCCAAACACCTCTGCATAGCCCCATCAGCTGAGGACCAAACTTCTATACATGAGCCTTTGGGGAGACAGCTCATATGCAGACCACAGCAGCCCTATTGTAACACATCACCCTAGATGGAGTGACCCTTTCTCTTGGTTCTGAAGGCTGAAGTGTGTAAACAGAACACTTAGGTTCTTGGGCAGTCTCTCAAGCTTGAAGCCAAGTTTAAGCCTACATGGCTCCATCTTTTCATAAGGGCATTAATCCCATCCTCAGGGCTCTATCCTCAGGACCTTACCTAAACCTTATCCCCCTAAAGGCCTCACTTCCACTGGGAGTTAGTCTCAAAATATGACTTTGGGGTGACACAGACATTTAGTCTACAGCCCCCCAAGCCTCAGGCATTATTGGTTGAGCAATAATGTTGCCTGGGCAATAGAGTTTTGTTTTGTTTTATTTTGTTTTGTTTTTTGTCTTTTTGAGACAGGGTCTCCCTGTAGCCCCAGCTGTCCTGGAACTCACTATGTAGACCAGGCTGACCTTGAACTCACAGAGATCCACTTGCCTCTGCCTCCCAAGTGCTGGGATTAAAGGCATGCACCACTACGCCCAGCTGGCAATAGAGTTTTTAAATGTCTGGGCCTGAATCTGCAGCCAGAGTTGACCAGAACACTAGCCCTGTTCTTCAGGCTTGAGGTCCCCTTCTCCCAGGGGGAGGGGTGAAAGTTCACCTTCCAGGCTCAGTCAGCCTGCGACTTCCCCTCGGTGGTGCCCCCAGATTCCCGGATGTGTCCCTTCCCTGTTCCCACTATATCCTGTCACAGGACTGTAATGAGGTGTGGTTTGCTGGCCCCTGTCCAAACTTGGAGCGCCTGAATAAAACCGAAGTGTCTTATATGCAGCTTTCTCTGTCCTTTGACACCTTTCCTTCCTCACTCCCTGCGCCCCACTAGACTGCTCTGTGGGAGCTACTGCCGGGTCTCAGCTTACCCAGAAGCTTCTGAGCCCTGGAGAGGAGGGGCGTTTGCTGGTCACTTGCTGTGTTTCTAGGCCATGGGTGCAGAAAAAGCCCTGTTCCCCTTGGCACAGTCCATCTCTGAGCTCCCTGCTGTACCAGAACCAAAGTCTTGGGTGTGACTCTGGTCCAGCAGCTGTGTCCTGCCCAGTTGTCCAGCATCCGCCCGGGCATTTTTAATTTAACAAATGGAATTAAGTTCAATGGTAGGTTCAAATAGCGCAGCCAACAAGATAAGGTGGGGAGACAAATGGAGCAAATTCAGAAGATCCAATCCCGGGGGACCCCAGGGACTGCAGAGCCTGCTTGTGACGCTGCTGTCTGCGTTGCTGAGATGACCTCATCAGCCTTGACCTTCGCCAGTTTGGTGTCTCGGTTCCCGCAGGGCTGCAAGGCCCCACCGGGCGGAGAGTGCGAGTCTCAAGGAGCCACCAGGTGGCGCGCCAGACCGCGCCGACCTCGCGCTGCTGAGCCAGCAGGTGGCAGGTCCACACTGGTCGGCTTTGGACTCCTGCGCCTTCCAGGAAAGGGCTTCAAGTGGATATTCCACCCAGCTCATCTCAGTACATGAAAGAAATGTTCCCTCTTGAATCACCCCCACTTGACTGGGGGACTTGTACGTAACTCGGCTCCCTTACCTTGGCGCTTGAAGAAGCTGCTTCCCAGTTTGCAAGAGACACCTGGGAGCTTCTAGCAGCTTCGAAGCCTGATCCAGGATTCAGCACCTCCATTGCCTCCGTGAGACCCAGAGGGCTGTGCGGCTTGGGCTGTGGTTTTGCTTTCTGCTTGTAGGAATGCAGAGTGATTGTCACCGGGTGTTTGGGGGCAGGGCTGGGGACACATGAGTCCCGGACAGGAGGGGTTTAGAGGGTCAGGCAGGACTTCCAGGGAGAGCCATTGGGACTGAGGGCTGGGATCCAGGGGACGCCAGGGAGCCAGCCCTGCCCAGTGACTAAAGGTCTGCCTCTGCCTCAGCCAGGTGTGTTCAACCTGACGCCCTCGGGCCACGTGTGCACAAGGATAGATAGCTATGGATGCAAATGAAAGCAAAATCGTACTTGCTTAAGATAGGACATTGTGTGTGTGTGTGTGTGTGTGTGTGTGTGTGTGTGTGTGTGTGTGTGTGTGTGTGTGTGTGTGTGTGTGTGTGTGTGTGTGTGTGTGTGTGTGTGTGTGTGTGTGTGTGTGTGTGTGTGTGTGTGTGTGTGTGTGTTTAATTTTTTTTTTTTGTAATTTGATTGTGCTGTACTTCAGCATGACCTTTGTATACCATCATGTCCCGATTTCAAATGTCAGACACACCTGGGGAGGGGACTGACTAGATCAGTCTGACCTCTAAGGTTTGAATGTCTTACCTTGTTCCCAAGAGATGCTGCTGCTCTAACAGGTGGGGAACAGGATATGATATGTGACAGGGTGGGGGTGCAGTGGAGTGGTATCCCAGGAAGCTGGTCCATGGGTTCCTGTATGCATTGCTCTGTGCTAGGTACTTCCTCAGGGGTGCCTGGCAAGTGGGTAGAAGAGACAGAAACTGAAATTTAAGTAGCAGATAATATGTACCATGTTCAAACCATTCTAGCCATGCCACTCATAGTGATCTAACTTTGATCTTGGCACAGCCCTGGCCTGTGGTAGGCACTCAGCAAACATCTGTTCTGATGAATCCCCAGCAGTAAGGTTCAGAGATCAGTGCTGGTGCTTGGATCAAAGGCTTTGCCTCAGGCTGGGAGATGGCTCAGCCAAGTAAGGGACCTGCCATGCAAGCATGAGGACCTGAGTTCACAGTCCCAGAACCCACAGAAGCACCCTTGGTGTGGCAGTGCACCTGTGACCCCCAGCCTTGGTTGATGACGCAGGAGACAGGTGAACCCTTGAATCTCACTGGCTTCAGATACAGTGAAAGACCCTGTTTCGAAAAACGAAAAGATGAAACACTCAATGTCAACATGCACAGCCTTTGCCCTTTAAGGCTTATGCGGGCCCTGCCCAGAACTTCTGGAATCTTCTCTAACATTATCACTTCCTAATTTGTGTATCCAGCAAGGTGACTTCCTGGGAAGCCAATGAAGCTTCAGTTCAGGGACCCTAATTTACTTGAGGTATCTTACACCTGGGGGAGTATTCCTGACAATGTGCTGGGGTGATCATGTGTTTGCCAGCATTGTGAAGTTTGTAATTATTTTTATTCATTCTAAACTATACAAACAGATAATGGAGGTAGTGAACTTGGGATGTTCAGACACAATAACAACTGCTCTTTGCATGTGCAGGTGAACAGGACAGCTTGTTGGGGGCGGTGACCCAACTCCTCTTTCCCTGGGAAGCATAGCCCTGGAGACATGCTCACTCAGTAGCTAAGGAGTCATGCTGGGCCCACCATGACCCCTACATCCCCAACCAATTCTCTGGAATGTTGCACCCAGTACGGCTGGCAGCAGGCTATCTAAGATGGGGAAGACTGGGTAGCTTGATTGTTGCCTTGGTGATGAATGAGCATCTCTCATCAATAAGAACTTTGAAGCTGATTTGGGTACAAAGAGTGTCTGGTTCTCTTGGATGCAAATTGTGGCTCCTTTTCATCCTGCTTTTTCTGTTTTGCTTTGAGCCTTGCTATTTAGATCAGTGAATAAAACCTTTTTAAGTACCGTAAATTCAAATCATAGGCCATTAAGAAGCCTCTCTGAGGTTTAAGCCCATGTCGTTGGTCTCTTGCGAAAGTAGCTGTATTTGTAGAAAAGGACTGTGCAGAGGAGTTGGCACTGTCTGTAGGTCTCTTACCCAACACAGATTTCTTGAGCAACTGTTACATACCAGGACGCCTGAGGTGGGGACTGGGGAGTCCGCATAGTATAAGATTCACCAGCTCAAGACTTATGGTCAGGATGGCATCTCTGTGCCTCAGTTTCTCCAGCATAAAAGACTATTGCAGTGGCCCAGAAGGTTATTTTTTGGGGGCCCTTTCTGACCCTCGTGTGAGCAGCCTCCTCTCCCATCCTTGTTTTGCTGTGCTTACCTGGAACATATGGTTTGTAAAAGAGGAGTCTGTGACTTTAAAAGAAAAAAGTGAGGTTACAGAAAAGAAGGGAGGGCAGTTCCCTCCTCCGGCCTCTGTGCTGACAGACCCTCTTGGTGCAAGCTGTCACTTTTATCCATGCCCCATCTTCCCATCTTTATTTCCTGCAGAAGAGCATCCCTTCTCTCCCTGAATGTCCAGTTAATGCAGAAAGTCTGACTTGGAAACAGCTTGACTCCCAACACTGAACATGACTGATGGAGACGTCCTCTGCTGGCTCACTGAGTGGCAAAGGCTCCAGTGAGATGAGGCCCTGCCCTCCACACCACTGTGTGCCCTCAGCACTCTGGACACCCCAGTGCCAGAGGTGAGCAGTCACCATTCCCTACAGTGGCACAGAGCTCCCACTAGCAAGTGATTTTCACACAGAGCTGCACTCCTGAGGGTGGGAGCACCGAGCAGCTGTCTGCAAGGCAGCTGGTTGTTGGCCTCCTGGACCAGGTGGGCATTAGTGACTCTAGTCTATGGTGGTCTTTTCCCTGAGGGCACCAACCAGTCCCATATTGCTCAGGGGCCAAGGTGTCAACTCCCCACATGCCCCTTGCACCTCCTTTAATTGGATTTAATGTTCTAAACCCCATCCAGAGTGTCTCTGTTGCTCTCTGAGCACCACAGAGCTCTGCGGACCCCAGTTCTAATCGCGAATGGTTATTGGCCAGATCTTGATACCTGTCACCTCTGTAAAGTCAGGGTGACTTTACCCTTTACACTTACCTCTGCATCCTCCAAGACCAGCATAACTCTAGGCACATAATGGGTGCTCAGTAAAAGTGAATTAATAGACAGCACAGATGGGCCTTAATTATGAGCCTGACCACAGGATGCAGGAAGGGGTGCTGGAGCCAGGTGCACCCCTGTGATTGGGCCGAAGGCCCAGCCAGGATTGAACCAGAAAAGACCCACCCTATACCTGGGGAAAGACCTGGGTAAGGATGCAGAGGTGAGAGAAAACCAGGCAGAACAGTCTTGTTCTAGGGTAGACATTTTGCGAAATTCCAGTGTTCCACTAGAATCGTCAAGGCTAGGCTGAGCAGGGCTCTGAGCCCAGGGCTGCTGGGCTAGGACATATCCACAGTGGGGACTGCTCTCCAATTGTGGGGCTCCAGAACCTTCCTGAACACTGTGCTGTTGAGATGGAGTTGGAATCACTTCCTTTTTAGAGGACACCCTGAAGCTCAGGAGACAAGGAGAGGTGACTATGGTTTTGTAACCAATAGATGGGAGGGAGGATTCCAGTCCATGTCTGTCTAAGCCTTGCCAGCCACCATGCTGGGATATGGGGAAATGGGCCTTTGGAATGAGCTCTGTGCACCATGGGAAGCTTTCAGCTCTTTAATGCAACTATACCATTCCTAGGAGTTCACTAATACTTGATCATTGCACGGGGCGGGGGCAAAGGTATGGTCATAGCATGGCCCTAGGGCATGGTCATATGGTGTGGTCATGGGCTCGCTCATTGTGGCACTATCTATCAGGGCCAAACAAAAGGAACGTCTGTCAAGAGAGCAAGAAGACAAAGTAGTGAGCTATTCACACATTGCTTAGAACCGCTGAAAGTGAAGTCAAGTTTTATTATTATTAATTTTATGTGTATGAGTGTTTTGCCTGTATGTGTGTGTTGTGCAATGCCTGTGGAGGCCTGAAGAGGGTGTTGGAGTTAAGGATGGTTGTTAGCTGCCCTGTGGGTGCTGGGGACTGAACCTGAGTCCTCTGCAAGAGCAGCCAGTACTCTTAACCACGGAGCCATCTCTCCAGCCCCCCATTATTATTATGGTGTGTGTTCATGTGTGTGTGCCAGTTCATGTGTGTGTATGTGTGTGTGTATGATATGTGTGTGTGTGTGAGTGTGGGTGTGCACATGCCACAGCATGCATGTGGAACTCAGAGGACAGCTTTCTGGAGTGGATTATCTTCTATCACAGGTCCCAGGAATCAAAGTCAGGTCCCCAGGCTTGACAGCAAGTGCTTTTACTCACAGAGCTATCCACCTCCCCTCCCCCCAATTTTAAATTAATATTTGTGGTGTTGAGGATCGACTCCAGGTCCTCATGAAGCTAAGGCATCACTCTACCACTAAGGCCCATGCCCTTCCCCTCCGGCTCCACAAAAGTAAAAATTTGCAATCAATATTTACCACTTTTGTAGTGGCAAAAGTACAATAAAAACAATTTTTTTTTTTTTACTTATTGGGATGGTTTGCCACAAAGGATATCATTACCAAAATTCCACTCCACAGGCAATAGCTATTGTACACAGGGCAGAAGGGTGTATGTGCTGGGGGAGATGTCTCCAAGGTCCTAGAGGCTTCTGGTGAGGGTTACATCTTGGCCTTGACAGTTATTCTTTACACAGTGAAGATGTACTATGCCCTCTTCTGCACATGTGGTCTATCTTACAGTGAAAATATGAGAAAAAAGCAACAGGAACCCGTGGCAGATAAATCTTCAAAAAGAGATGAAAGCAGGGGTTGGGGGCAGGCTGGAGAGATGGATCAGTCATTAAGAGTACTGGCTGCCCTTGCAGAGAACCCATCACCCACATGATGGCTCACAACTATCCTTAACTCAGGTTCCAGGGGAATCTGACACCCTCTTCTGACCTCCGCAGGCATTGCATGACATTGATGTGAGTGGGTGCAGTTATAGACATGCAGGCAATATATTCATACACATAAAACAAAAATAAACAAAGTAAATTTTAAAAAAGAGATGAGAGGCTGGAGGGATAGCTCAGCAGTTCAGAGCACTGGCTGCTCTTGCAGAGGACCCAGGTTCAGTTCCTAGCACCCACATGGCAGCTAACAACCTTCTGTAACTCGGGTTCCAGGGGATCCAATACTGTCTTCTGACCTCTGTGGGCATTGTACAACATGGATGCACTTACATGCATGCAGGCAATACACTCATACACATGAAATAGAAATAATAATAATAATAAAGAGATGAAAGGGAAGGGCCTAAAACGACAACTGGGAAGTCAGTTGACCTGCTGTACTCTTTCTTACTCCCCTGAATGAACAGCTATCAGCATCCCAGGAGTTGGTGATGTTCCTCAAGACCTGGCCTGACTGCATTTTGTACTGATGAGGTATAGTCTTCTGAATGAAGTGCCCAGGTTCATTCAGAGTGGGTCATTCCAGACCTGTTGTCCTGAAAGCTTTGATTTCACCCTACATGTCTTTCTTATGGTTCTATAGTGATCCCAGAGCTACCTGGGTTTCTTCAGCAGTTCCTGGTGTCCCCTGTGCAGGTGGCCATTGGCTACTCCCTTGGCCTTCTGTGCAGATGGCTGGGAGGTTCCCAGGTTGCCCCACTGCAATTCTGAAGTCCCATGTTCGACTTGACATATGAACATCTTCAGCAATTCCCAAGTGAGCTCTCATGCTAAAGTATCTTCACTTATTTGAGAACTTTGCCAAGAGCCCGAGGTCATGAGAGACAGCGGGTCTGCTGTACTGTCTTTGGAGATTCAAGTTCTCCAAGGAGTTGGAGCTGTGAAAGAAATCTAGGCATTCAAGATGAAACCAGGTATGGTGCCTATGTGTGATCTCAGCACTTGGGAGGCAGAGGCAAAGGACTGAATTTGAGGCCAGCCTGGGCTATATAACAAGACCCTTTTTGGAAAACAAATGACTAAAAATAGGACTTTAAAATGAAGTGCAGGAGGTCAATCTGTTGAAATTATAGCATCTCAGACCATCTATGTAAAAAGGGTGAACTGGAACCATACCCCAAATCTCCCAACAAATGGGGAAGGGTTGTGTGTCTATGTGTGTATGTGCCTGTGTTCCTGCCGCACCCGAACAACAGACAACAGTCAATATAAATCCAATTGGACATAATGACCAGCTTTCTCCTCACCTCCCACCCCAGAGATGGTGACAGTGATTTCTCAGCTGCCTTTTAGTTACAGACAAGTTTCTGAACAACATAATTGGGTTTGGGTTATGCAGCCTGCCCCACTGGACTATTGATCGTCCACAACCATCTCCTGCCCTGCGGATGTCTGGGTGTGCTGTCGGCATAGCAAGTGGGTGAAGACAGCTCTGAGTAGGAGCCTGTTCACAGGAGTGCCCTGAGCCAAGATCCCTCCCAGAGTCCTCTGCGGCTAAGGACCACCTGTCCACATCCTGCTGGTGCCCTCCTGTCAGCACCTAGTGTCAGACTTCAGCTGCTGTGAAGCCACCAAGGCCCAGAGTTCCAGGCCCAGGATACCATTCTTCCTTTCTGGGTCTGCATTTTTGGGTCAAAAAACCACCCATAGGGCCTTATAACCTTTAAGGCCCCCTTTGGCATCGTGTATCACTCCAAACTGTCTTAATGGAAGTCTAATGTGAACTATAAACATAAGCCATATAGATAACTTAGAACATCCTAAAGGCCATATTGGAAAAAGCAAAAAGAGGTCAGAGGCTGTAGCTTAGTGATGGAACATTGTTTCCAAGGTCCTGGGTCAAGTCCTAGCGTTGTAGGAAAACAGACAAAAAGAAACTGGCGAAATTAATTTTAAAAGCATTTTAGCTCAAAGTGCCTTGACATCATTTTTACATGTGGATAATATAAAAACAATTTGTGAATTATTTTACAGTTTCTCATACTGTCTTTGAAATCCAGCATGCTGTTTTTACCCCCAGTGTACCTCAATTTTCCCACTTGCATTTCAAGGGCTCCCTGGTCACAGGGGCGAGTTGTTCCTGGTTTGGCCTGGGCTTCTGTGCCCAAGGACAGTCCCTTGCTGCCTCAGGGCATCACAGGCCTATGCCATGCTGAGTCTATGGATCTGTTGGTCTGTTCTGTGGGCAGCATGCACTCTCATGAGAGACACAGCAGGTGGGCACCATTTCCTCTGCCTTCGAGGAACTTCTAGGCCAGTGGAGGTGGAGGAGGAAAGGAAAAAGTGTGTCCAGATGCCTCTGCTGGTGAACAGTGCCCAGTGGCAGATGCTGTACTGCAACATACTAGTAGGACCTTACATGTCCAAAATAGAAACCCAGGTGTACACAGTGATTTCTTTGCAGCTGAATTGGGTTCTGAGGCTAGGAATAAGATTTGGAGGGTGGGAGGTGGGAGGAAATGGCAGGAATGATAAAAGTTTCTAGGGCATCAGGAGGCCAGCCTGTTAGAGCAGAGGTTAGGCATTAGGGGTGGGGGTGAGTGGACTGCCGATAACCTTGAAAGCCAGGCTATAGAGTTGACTGATGAGGTATTAGGGAGCCACTCCAGGATCTTGAGCTGGGAGGAGTTCAACTGTAGGAAAGCAGGGCTCCTGCAGAGGGATCGTGTGCTGGTAGGCTGGAGGCCACGGCTGTGATTGAGAGACCAGTGAGGCTGTTGGAGCAGGAGGAGGTGACCCAGATGAGAGGAAGGAGGAGCCACACAACCATGCATGGTAAGCCTTTGTTTTGACAGAGAAACTGTGAACAAGAGCTGGCATCCAACACTTTGCCTTAGGTTGGGGTCCCCTGGCCAAGGGCAGGAGGACATTCTGGGAAGAATGTCGGCTCCTCATAGAGTCAGGAAGAACAGGGGTGGGCAGGGTGAGGCTTCAGGGACCTGCTGGGAGAAGGCTCACAGGCCATTCTACTATGTGGGGCTTAAACAACAGCCAGCAGTCCCTGGGACCTCAGCCACTGAATGGTCTTCTGGTCCATTCGGAGGGAGGTATGGTGGGGGAAGGTTTTCCAAGCCCAGTCAGGCAGGAGGCAGCGAAGCTGAGGGCAAAAAGAAAGAGGCAGGCACTTGAACTCTAGGACGTCACAGACTTGTGGTGAGGGAGCTAGAGGAGATACCAAGAGTCCCAGGCCTTCAAGGGGACAGCCTCTGTGGGAAGAGGCCCGTAGGGCCAGTGATCCTCAGTGAGTCACCCTCAAATGGCAAATACTCTGCCTAAGTGACCAGGGAATTTGAGTCAGTGCTGACATTCTGAACCCTTCTTCTGTGCCTGATAACCTGAGGCTCTGGGAACATGGCTGGGAACAGGACAGAAAAAGCCCTGCTCTCATCAAGCTGGGGGAAGGGTGGGGAAGCCATAGTTAACTACTTTAGTAAAGTTTTGCTAATAACTGAAAGTGCCAGGACTGAAAGGTTTAAGGGCCTATCAACACAGCCCAGAGGAATAGAGATCAGGGAAGACTTCCCAAGGAAGAAATACCTGTCCAACATTTTCACTCTACCTGTATCTTAACCTAGGACAGAAAGGCGAGGAGGAAGCAAGAAGGTCTTGGCAAAGGAGGAAGCAAGAAGGTCTCTGTGGGAGCCAGCAATGGTGTGAGCAAAGGCCCTGGGGTGGCCAGGGCACAGGGCACTGTGGCTAGAGGTCTGGGAATAAGAACATGGTCAACAGAGGAAGGCGGTAAGTGGGAGGTGCCAGAGGTCACAGGGAGACTGGCAGGCCTGGGTTCCTCATGCTAGGATGCCAGAGTTTGAAGAGACCCAAAGTCATCTGAAGCCACATGAAAGCCCAGAAAATCAGATCTTAGAGCTTAGGCTGTGACAGGTGTGGCAGATTAAGATGGACAGTTGTCAAGGCTAGACCTTTGACATTATCCCATGTGATCTACTGAAGGGGTTTAAACAAGAGTAGCGTGGCCACAGAGGCATCTTAGAGCTCCCTTGGTTGGTGGAGAGATGCATTGTGGGATGCCTAGTATGATTGTGACAGGGAGAGTGGAAGATGGAGCAAATAGCCCATGGGATGCTGCCCGGCTCCTGGTTCTGGCAAAAGTCCTCAGACAAGTTAGTTATGTTCTTAAAGTCACCAAATCTGGAGACCCAAATTTGCAGAGAATGCTGCACGAAGCAGGTTGATTCAGTGATCAGATTATTAAATTACAGCATCTGTGACTTAATTTCATTGGTTGTCAGTGAGGCATCCATTAAGTAAACGGACATTTGCTTTGGCAATCCCTCTCAAAGTTGGAACAATTGATTTGGTTACATTTTATACAAAGAATTTGTTTTTACAGAGCAAAGACCTCAGAAAAGCAGAAGGATGAAATAAACTTGTTTAAAGATGTAGTCTCATTATTTATGCTCAACTGTTAGAGCTCTTGTCAAAAAAGGAAAACAAAACACAACACCCTCGAATTTAGCAAGATGGATTCTGGTACCTTCTGGCACCTTGAAAAGCACATGAAGCCTGCTACTGTTCAGAGTAAATAAACTCCTTCAAGTTGAAGAATCAGGTTCTGCTGTTTTCTTCTGTGTCTGTCGATTTTTTTGTTCTGATGTTCTGTGGTTGTTGAGAAAGCCACATGAAAGGCCCCTGTGTGACTATGGAAATGCCTGTGTCTTAACTCTGTCCATTTGTGTTTTGTACATTTTGAGCCCTATAATTGGTGCATACAAATTGTAACTTGTATCTTCCCAATGGTTGATCCTTTTAATCAGGATGAAAAGTATAACTCTGTTTAAAATTTTGTTTTAGGGTTGACAAGATGGCTCAGTAGATAAAGGCTTGGCCTGCCAACGCTGTCAACCTGAGTTCAATCTCAGAGCCCTGCATAATGGAAGAGAACTGACTCCAGCAAGTTGTCCTCTGATCTGCTGAAATTACAGGTGTGAGCCTCCACATTCCATTTAAGTTTCTGTTAGCTGTTTAGCCCTCCTCCTCATCTCTTCTTCCTCCTCCCTATTTGTTTGTTTTCTTGTTGTAGAGTCTCATGTAGCCCAGGCTGGCTTTGAACTGGCTCTGCCACAAAGGATCACCTTGAACGCCTGATCTTCCTTCCTCCACCTTCCAAGCGGTAAGCATACAGTTATGCGCCACCACACATGGCACATTCTTTGTACTATTTTGTTATATTAATTGCTCTGAGGATTATAATCTCCATCCTCAGTGTTTCATTATCCATTCATAGTTAATAACAGACCACTTCACACAAAATAGAGAAACCTGGGAGATAACTTAATCAGTAAAGCTCTTGCCTCACAAGTGTAAGGACCTGAGTTCAAACTCTTAGAACTCGCGTAACAAGCTGGGCTTGGTGGCTCATGCCTATAATCTTAGCACTGTGAGATGGGAGGCAAGAGACAGGAGAATCTTTAGAAACTTTTGTGACAGCTAGTCTGGCCTATGTGGCAAACCTTCAGGCCAATGAAAGACCCTTCTCAACCAAAAGGTGGAATGTGCCTGAGAACCAGCTGATGCTGGAGGTTGTCCTCTGACTTCCACATGGGCGCTGTCCTCACATGCACCCATGCCCACACATACACAAGAGAAACCTGGCTACCTTTTAGCCCATAACATTCTTCTCCTTTAAGTTATGGTTACATTACCAAAACAACTACATACACTATAGAACTTTCCAGACAATGACAGACTTTCAATTTTAAATAAGTAAAGATTTATAAAGAAAACAGAGAAAAGACAAAATAAAAATCTGCTCGAGTCTTTAGCCTTTGGCTTTTCCCAGCATGCTTCCTTTCTGAGGGTCTGGTTTCTGTCTGTTATCATTCCCTTCAAACTGGCTTGACCCAGAACAAGACCTTTTCTCCATGTGGCCTGTGCTCAGCACTGCCAGATCTGCATAGAATGTCCTTACTGGACATCTAGGGTGGACAGGCCTTTTGGAAGACACATCATGGGGCTAGCCTCACATGGACCACCTGCTCAGTTCCAAGGCCACTGTGACCAATGTCTGTGCAAAGGCTTCTTCTATGTTTTCTTCTACTTGTTTCTAGCCTCAACCCATGCCTTATCCCACTGTCCTTCCTCCACAGGCCAGGCTCCCATGTACTTGATCCATGTCCTACAATAGGAGTTAAACCTCCTAGCTAGCTGTCTAGTGGAGCTTTGTGTTTTAGGGGTAACCCACCCAGAGACTTTGGGGAGGTACCCATTGGAATCCTCTCCTCCATCTTTTAGAACTTGCTCCCTCCTTTTCCTTTCATAATAAAGACTTTCTAAACTGCTCGCAGAAGTGTTTGAGGCCAGTGCATAGCTTCTCCCGGCTCCAAGATACTTCCTAGCAAGCACCCCATTTCATTCCCAAGAGACCCCTCTTCTTGCAAAAGCTACATCCCAAGATCCCCAGTGGATACCTAGTATCACAGAGTACTGGACCCTGTAATGGTTAATCCTCACTGTCAGCCTGACTGGATTTGGAGTCATCTAAAAGATATACCCTGGGTGTGTCTGTGAGGATGCTTTCAGAGACGTTTAACTGAGGAGGGAAGACTTATCCTGAATGTGAGAGGCACCATCCCATGGGCTGGGGAGCTCAGACTCGTAAAAAGAAGAAAGCCAGGTGAGTGCCAGTATTCCCCTCCTTGTTCCCTGCTCTGCAGAGAGGTGAAGAGTCTAGCTGCTTGCTCCCCTTGCCATGAAGCCAGCCTTCCCCTGTCCTCCCCACAGGATGGACCATATCCCCTCTAAGTGAAAATCAAAATGCATCCTTCCTCATTTAAGTTGCTTCTGTCCGGTGTTTGGTCACAATGATGAAAGAAACTAACCCATTCTATATACTATCTTTTCCTGTACACGTCTATCTATGATAAGGTTCAACTTACAAATTAAGCACAGAGATTAACAACATTAACTAATGCCAAAATAGAACAGTTTAGATAAATAATCATACATCTTCTCAAAATATCTCATTGATGATGTGAGTTGACACCTCAAGGGCAACTCCTATCTGTGACATATCTGAATCACCAGTATCTCTGGTGGCACTTGAATACACATACTGTGAGGCTGCCTCAGTCCATCTGACTACTGAGATGGCTGTCAGGTGGCTGACCAGCAGGCAGGTGTGTGCACATGTGGACATGCTGGATGAAGGGATGGCTTATGCCCTGGACTAGATGTTGTAGCATAGCATGAGATTTTATCAAACTGCTCAGAATGATAGACAGTTGAAAACTTATGAATTGCTTGCTTCTGGAATTTTCCATTCAGTTTTTTTTCAGACCATGGTTGACCACTGTTAACTAAAACCTCACAAGGGATCCCTGAATATAGAGGGACCCATGTGTGTATTGTAATGGAAGCCACATTTAGTTCAGCTCCATTTCCACAGAAAATACTGCAGTGATTACTTTGTCCCTGTGGTGGTTGGAATGTGAACTGTCCCCACAGGCTCATGTGTGGAAACACATGGTCTCCAGCTTGTGGAACTTTTAGGAGGTGGAGCCTTGCTGGACTGTGTAAGTCACTAGTGGGTAGGTCTTGAGGTTTTACAGCTTGGCCCCACTTCCTGTCCACATGCTGCTTCCTGATCTATGCACATGTGAACAAGCAGCTGCCATGAGCTCCTGCTGTCATGATGGACTGTATCCCATCAAATCATGAGCCAAAACAAACCTCTTATCGATTAAGTTGCTTCCTTTCACTAGAAAAGGAAATAAACTCTAATTCTAGGTCATGAAAATTTCCTATACCACTGGAGACCTTCAGTTCCCATGTGTCTTCTATTTTAAAATTCATCTGAGACAGCTCTACTTGGATGGAGACACATGCCCCTTTATCATCTCCCCTCTCAACCATTTCCTGTCTCCCCTGGATGAAATAAAGGCTTATCTCTACCCACCTAACTCTGACTTTCTCACTATCACAGTGTCCTGAGCCATAAAAGTATCATGGGCACTAAACAAAGGGACAATATTAGTGTCACTTTAATCAAGGCTCTAAAAGTCCTCTTTCTGTCTGTCACAGTAAGTAACACACATTTATTTAATTTATTGTTGTTTTTCTTTACGCAAAGTCTCACTATAGGCAAAGGCTGTCCCTGAACTCTTCATCCTCCTTCTTCCATCTCCAAGTGCTAGGATTACAGGTATTCACCACCACACCTAGAGTAACACATTTCTAGTACAATTTTCATGTTTAATATTTATTTATTTTGTTTTTTTGAGACAAGAGTCTCACTATGTAGCTAAGGCTGACCTGGAATGCATGATGTAGAACAGGCTGGCCTCAAATTCACAGAGATCCACTTGCCTCTGCCTCCTGAATACTGAGATAATAATTATTAAAATTCATATTATATGTAGGATGTTTTTGATCATCAGTAACTATTAATAATTATAATCACACTACTCTAAGGGAACTGAGATATTTAGAGCCTTATGGTCATAAGAAAAACAATTTTAAATATTTTATTTATTATTTTTATTTTATGTGTATGAGTGTTTTGCCTGTACGTATGTGAATGCACCTGTATCATGCAATGCTGCGGACATCAGAGGAGGGCTTCGGATTCTCTTGGAACTGGAGTTAAGGACGGTTCATAGACGCCATGTGGGTGCTGGGAATCGAATCCGGGTCCTCTGCAAGAGCAGTCAGTGCTCTTAACTGCTGAACCATCTCTCCAGCCCCAAGAAAACAATTTTAAAGCTAGCGCATTGACATATGTTTTGGTTCACATAATAGATGAGGCGATGAATTAGGAAGTTAAATGTCAAAAATATCGGAGTTGGCAAAAGAATCAGAACACTCTGAAGGTGTAGAGGACGTGTTTTAGGTTCTCTTCTTGTGGTTGTGATAAACTACTCTGACAAAAGCATCTTAAGGGATGAGGTCTTATTTGACTCACAATTCTGTGTGATAATTCATCATTATGGGGAAATCAAGGCAGCAGAAACTTGAAGCAACTGGTCCTATCACATGCTCAGTTAAGAGCAAAACAGTGAATTAATGGAAGCATACCAGGGCTCAGCTCCCTGTCCAGGATCCCCTGCCACCCACAGTGGATGAGTCACCCCACCCCAATTAATATAAGATAACCCCCCATAGACATGCCTACAGGTTAAGCTAATCTAGACAATCCCTCTCTGAGATTCCCTTTCCCAGTAATTCTAGATTGATTCAAACTGACAAAACTAACTACCAGGGAACACAATATAAATATTCTGACTGTTAAAGAGAAACATGTTTGCTTTTTTAAGCCTAATGGGATGGTTTTGCATTTTTACAATATTTATATTCTATCAGATTCATTTTTTACAAAGCAATATGATAGCTTTATATGTAGGTTAATATTTACAATACATCCCAAATTATTTTAATTTGTTATTTAAGTAATTTTTGATGCCATCTTAAAATGGGTAAGACAAATTTAGGAGAGATGGCTCAGAGGTTGAGGCTGCTTCTACAGAGGATCTGAGTTTGGTTCCTAGCACCCATATGATGGCTAACAACTGTCTATAACTCCAGTTCCAGGGAGCTGATGGCCCCGTCTGGCCTCTGCATGTATTGCACAACATGGGTGCAATTACACACACACACAGGCTAAACATACACATAAAAATTAAAAATAAAAAGTTTAAAGACTTTGGGGGGATATCAAAAAATTTGAAATCCCTATCTAGGTCGAGTTCTGGGGATCTATCATGTTCCATGGAGCCACATTCCTCCAACTAGCTGGATTGGAGCTTAGTGTGGTTTCCTGTGTCTCCCATTTTGAGGTAGCTACTAGACATAAGCATCTGAAGGAGAGGACTTGGTCTCCTCTGGTCCAATGCCCCCCTCCAACATCCACCATAGTGCTGGTACCAGGCAGCACTCAATGCTCTGAATAAATAACGTGCTCTGTGTGTATGTGCAGCACTGCACTGGGAGCTGCCCACACATGCCATGCCACTAAATTTTCACTACCACCCTGCAGGGGGTCCAATGGATATCCATCCCCACTTCAGAGCTGAAGAAATTAAGGCCCAGAAAACATGCATAACCTCTCTAAGTTCAACAGTCAAGGAAATAGCAGTTTGGTGTCCTGGCATCCGCTTAATGGGACACATCTATGACTGGCCCTGTGGTACCCAGGGCAGAGCTTTTGCCTTCTGAATCTCCAGTGCCAGCATACCTGGGCATTCTCTGAATGTGATCCTCACCCAACCCCCAGCCACTATAGCTTTCTGCCATCTACTTTCTCCTCCTGAGTGGGTTTCCTTTTCCCTCGCCGTTTAATACTTAAGTTACACACATCCTGAGACTTCCCAGAGCCTGGTGTCACTGACCTACTTTTTCTATCCACACATCTTTTATCATAGGGGGAGGATAGTTGTGGGAAGCACAGGGGGTCCTTCTCTAAAGGAAAGAGAAGAGGAGAGAGTGGAGAGCAGGACCACATATCACAGCTGCTCCAAGCAGGCACCTGCTGATAACAGGCAGACATTAATAAAACAAGGTCACATCTTCTGGGACAGGGCAACATTGATGCCAAGTGGCTTTCCAAGAATACAGCTCCCACCTTCTGACCCCAGAAAAGGGCCTGTAAAGCTCGTGTGGTGTGTGTGTGTGTGTGTGTGTGTGTGTGTGTGTGTGTGTGTGTTTCTCTTCTGTTTAAGAAAGGGCCTAGAAAATAACTCCTAACCAGAGATAATGAGGGAGCAGGTCGGTCCAGGGCCGCAGGCGCTTCTCTTCTCTTAACTATCTCAATCACACCCCAGGCACAGCACAGAGGACAGAGAGCCCCTTCACCAAGGAGTCATAGGCTCACCTCTTCACCCTGGAGGGCTCTCCTGCCCTTGGACATGCGCTCCTGGTGGCCCCAGATTCCCCTCCAGTTTCTGAGACTTAGATTCAAACCCCGGGGTCCTCACGTGCCGTCATTCGCACTCGGTCTTTTTCCTTTGTTTCCTTGTTACTTGAGGTGCCCAGGGCTGTAGACTCCCAGCGACACCCTGGATCAGCCTGCAGAGGGGGCACAGGGCAGATGCGCCTGGCTCCCTGCGCTTCCCCATGGCACGCCCCCAGCCTTCATTCATATCCTCTTGGGCCACTTCATGGATACCAAGGCTCAAACCCCCACACAATTTCTCTTCAACAATTCTGGCCAGTCCTGGGAACACAAGAAAGCTATAGCACCCGCACACCTTTGGTCTTGACTCTTTCACCGACCCGGTCCTCTTGCGCCCTGCTGCGTCCCCCCTTCCCGCGACCCCGCACGGGTCCCCAGGATCTGCGAGGGTGAACGCAGGGTTTGGATGAGGTGGAAACGCAATCGTAACTCAGGCTGGGTACAGGAGGTGGCTTGGGGTGGGCGGAGGCCGTTGTCCCAGCCCCCCGCCCCCTCTCCGCGCCGCCAGTGACGTCAGAGCCGGACCCGGTAAACTGAGCAGGGCTGCGGGGCGCTGGGGCGGAGACGGCGACCCAGAGCGACCGGGACGCACGGACTGAGCCCCGGGTGGCGCGGCACGAGGACCCCGCGGACGATCCAGAGGTACGAGGGGCCCGAGAGGACAGGGACCCTCCCCCCCAGGTCAGCCCCCAGAGCAGGGCGCGGGCTCCCGGGACCCCCGAGCACAGGCAGCGCGGGGACTTTGGGCGCGGCGGTCGCAGATTGGGTCTCCGACGGCTCTGCCGCTATTGGGAGTGGGATCAGATGCTCGAGCCGAGTAAGGCACCCGTCGGTGTCTTGGGCGGTGGATGTGACTTCATGTGCGCCGAGTGGTGCGGGCGTCTCCGGCTGCCGGGACCCCTGACCGCGCCCGCGTTCGCAGCCCAGCAGGAGCCATGGCCCTGAGCGAGCTGGCGCTGGTGCGCTGGCTGCGGGACAGCAGCCACTCGAGGAAGCTCATCCTCTTCATCGTGTTCCTCGCGCTGCTGCTGGACAACATGCTGCTCACCGTCGTGGGTACGTATGGCCCGCGCGCCACGGGCACCGCGTCCCTAGCACCCGGTACCCCGCACTCGGTTCCTGAAACTCTGTCGCACCCGGAACCTGGCACCTTGCGCCCGGTTCTCTGCACCTGGCACCCTACACTCGGTCCCGGGAACCCCGTCCCGGGAACCCCGCCCCAGGAACCCGATTTCCCCCTTACTTGGTACCTCACACAAGGTCCCCGGCACCCGGTCCCTGAAACTCGATTCCTGGAACGCGGTCCCGGATCCCCATCCTTTGCACCCGGTCCCCTTCTGGGTTCCCATTCACCCCAGCACAGCAGGGCAGCTCCACCCGTCTGAAAGCTGAAGAAAGGCGCCTTGCAAACACCCCACCCCCCAAACCTTGAGCTAGAGCCTGCCTCCCCTGGCTCTGAGCTGCACTTGTGGCTTCGCTTTCCTGGAGGTCAAAACCCATAGCATCCGATAAGACCCAGAACTTGTGTTTCCTCCTGATAATTTCCCTCTTCCGTTGTCCACTTTGCGATGAAAAGGATTTCTGCCGAGGTGAGCCAATGCCTTGCATTTGCTGCCACCCTTTAGAGAAGTTATTAGGGTACCGAAAAGGTGGGTTCATAAATTCGAGTGGTGGCTCAATGAACAAGTCCTTATCCCTCCCTTAAGAGCAACTGACATATAAGGACACTGCTTTTTCCTAAAATGAATTTTTCAGACTAAATCCAGGCTTCTTTGACCCACATACAGAAAGGTGTCCACGTGCTTTTTCTTAACAATGCACCAATTTTCAATGAATAGAAAATTGTTTTCAATTAGTCTTCGGTGATGGGTCACTTCCTTCCCCACCACTTGCAGGTTCTGAGACCATCCTGTCCTCAATTTTCAACTCAGAAGGGCGGGAGCCATGGGGCTCACCAGGAAACAGGGCCTTGCTTTGCCTTTTGTCTCCCATGTTCTGTCCCACCTGTGCCCAGAGCGGCTATAATAGCAAGCAGTTGGTTCTGGTTCCTTTGTGGAAGTCTAAGGAATTCCTGAGTCTTCCCAGTGTGGTGGAAAACTGCAGATTTCAACTCACATAGTAGGAGCGATGAAGTTGGCCTGTTGAGATTATCCCATTTATCACTGCCTGCAGGTTTGGTTTTTTCCAAGGTGCGTAATGAAATTTCCATGTTTGTTTCCTCCCTTCATTTAGATGTCTGTGGCGCCTCTTAGAGGAGCATTGTTGACCCCAGGTCAGCACTGGCTGGACTTCAGACAGCGTTTTGCCCTTCTAGCATGTTCTGTGAAGGAATGCTGTGATAAGAAATGCTGCAAATGACACACATCTCTGTAGCCAGCCCCTTGGGCACAGCTGCCATCCTTGGGCACAGTGGAACCCTCAGAGCCTCTTTTCTTTCTCTCATGACTAAGCAGTGCAAAGCTGTTTCAGGGTGCCCCCTGCACAGGGTTCTGTCCCTCGAAGTGCACGGTCCACCTTTCTGGGTCTCCTCTGGCCTTTGACATCCATTAACTTTGTTGATTCCCATCTTGGGGAGGGTTCTGGGGTGACCTTTCTTCTCACTCTGTTCTTCCTCCTAGTTCCCATCATTCCCAGTTACCTGTACAGCATTGAGCATGAGAAAAATACTACAGAGATCCAGACAGTCAGGCCAGCACTCACAGCCTCCACTTCGGGAAACTTCCAGAGCATCTTCTCTTACTATGACAACTCTACTATGGTCACTGGGAACATCACCAGAGGCCTCCTGCTGGGGCAGCCACATAAGACCACCACCACAGAGTACATGGTGACCAATACATCCACTGTCCCTTCTGACTGTCCCAGTGAAGACAAAGACCTCCTGAATGAAAACGTGCAAGTTGGGCTGTTGTTCGCTTCCAAAGCCACCGTCCAGCTCCTCACCAACCCGTTCATAGGGCTGCTGACCAACAGGTAGGCTGCAAGTAGACAAAGGGCCTGCAATTTATGCCATGCCCGCTTCCCCACAATTCTGCTTCTTACTCATCTGTCAGAGTGTAGAGAATTAGAGGGTGGGCCAGGGAAACACAGTCACCTGACCCAGGTGTCTCCATCCTTAGTAACCAGGACTGCATGGTGACTCCACCTTTCCATCCTCACCTCTGTTGCCCTGAAGGTACTAAGATAGGAAACAGCAGAATAAAAAGAAGAAACTTGGGTTCTGGCTAAATGCCCTATTAATAAGTACTTTTGTCACGGTTGCCCTTGGGCAGCAGGAGTTCTACAGAGACCACAGCCATCATCATCACACAGCTATCACCTCTGCTTGTGCTCCTGCCTAGAGACTGCCAAGGTAATGGGGTGGGAGATGTAGCTCAGTAGGTAGGGTGCTTTCCTAACATGCACAAAGCCCTGGGTTCAATCCCCAGTACTGCATAAATTGGGTGTGGTGACTCAGGACTATATTTTCATCACTCAGGAGGTAGAGACAGGAAGATCATAAGTTCAAGGTCATCCTTGGCTACATAGCAAGTTTGAGCCCAACTTGAGCTACTCGAGACCCTACCTCAAAACAAACAAACAACAAACAAACAAAAGAGAGAGTTGAAAGTCATGGTACTTTTTGTAAAGGCTGGCATGGGAAGGATCTAGTACCTGCCCAGGTGGGGCTGTGGGAGAGCTCAGTGGTCCTTCTGTGTGGATTAAACTCCGAACTGATGTCCAGATTCTGGGATAGGTGTTTTCTCTTTTGATGGTCACTTGTTTTGTTCACACACTCGAAGGGAAGAGAATTGAGGCTATTGTCTGGGAATCCAAGCTGCTTCCAAGTTAGCTTTGTGTTAACCTGAAGTTATGGATTGTTATGGGCCGGTGTCTCCATTGTTATCAGCAACCCAGCAAGTGTTTGTTCTATAGTTGGTGGCCTGGTTCTGCCTTGTACACGAGGTCTCAAAACCCAGGATGGGCCGGTAGGCAGTTCCCAAAGACATCAGCCTTGAGGAGTGAGTCAGTGGAGTTAGCACTTAAGAGGCTGATCCAAGAGAATTGTCTTGAGCTGAAGGCCAGCCTGGGCTACATAAGGAGTTATAGGCCAGCTTGAACTATACAAGCAAAACTGTCTCAATTTTTTAAAAAATGGCAGAGGGTCTGGAGGGATGGCTCAGTGGTTAAGAACACTGACTGTTCTTGCAGAAGACCTGGGTTTGAATGCCAGCACCCACATGGCAGCTAACAACTGTCTCTAACTCCAGTTCCAGGGGATCTGACAGCCTCTTCTG
>NW_008332149.1:6563604-6579069 GCF_000622305.1 Nannospalax galili | reverse complement strand
CATACACATAAAATAAAAATAATAAATAAAATGCAGCTAACAGCTGTCCATAACTCCAGTTCCAGGGCATCCAACAGCCTCTTCTGTCCTCTGCGGGCATTGCACAACACGGGTGCACTTACTTACATGCAGGCAATACACACATATGTATAAAATAAAAATAATAAATAAAATATTTAAAAAATGGCAGAGAGGAGAGTGACCTTCAAGTCAGATCCAGAGCTGTAACAAAGACAAGCACTAGAGATGGCAAGCTAAGAGGAGGGATGGGAAGGTACTAAGAAGCCAGGGCTGGGGAGGCGACTCTACATGAGGCTATAAGGCCCTAAGTGCTAGGCCAGGAATGTGAGGTTTTATTTGGGGGTAGGGAAATGTGAGTCATTAAATATACCAAACCTACACTGAAAAGTTTGTGAGCCAAGTAGCAGGAGTGGCCAGCTAGTTCGTGGGGTGTGGTGCAAAGTGAAAATGTGGGCACCATGCTTAGATGTTGTGAAGCATTTGAAGATGTCAACAACAGCATGGAGCCAAGCAAGGGTTGGATGAGAGCAGAGCCTGGTGCTGCTCTGGGGCCCAGGGTCTGTGAGCTGAGGAGGCCTAGGATGGCCAGAGGGGATCAGAGAGGGTATGGAAGGTCTTGCTGTCCCCCAGTACCAGTTGTTCTTAGACATCTGGGCTACTGCTAATGTGTTCACTGGGAGCTCATTTCCAGCTGTAGTGTGATGTTATAAGTTGGGTATTGCTACGGAGCCCTTGTTAACAACCCCAAGCTGTGGCCAGCCCTCTTGTCTGTTGGGAGAAATACTGCACGATGATTGTGCTTCTACTTTGTGGAGGTGACACTCAGCAGCTCCTCTGTTCTCCAGGACAAAACCAAACAGAGCTCAAGGAGTCGCAGGGTGGTTTCTTTTCTTTCTCAAGACTAAGAGCACTTCTTAAAACACATCTGGTATAATTACAGAAAAACGACTCCAGGCTTTGTGTTCTGACAGTGCAAACAGCTCCAATGCTGTATGGGAAAATTGAGGACATTATCTTAATAAGGCGCCTCCAGTCACTTGAGCAGGAAGGTTCCTAGCAGCACAGGGTAACACTTAGCCAATTCGCTGAAATAAGGCGGATACTCCGATCTTCCAAATGCGATTGCAAACAAACAGCTCTTTCAAAATCCCAATTTTATTTTAATGTTTTTTGCTTATGCTTTAGAAAAGCAGTTTGTTAAAAATCAGTGAGATCTTTCCACTGTTAAACATCCCCCAAATCTTTGAGGGTGAGGCCCTCACACCAGGTTTGTGCCTAGGATTATCTTAAAAAAAAAAAAAATGCTGATTTTGCTTTGGGATTTTCAAACTGTAGTCTAATCTCACCAGTGAGTGATCCACTTTGGAAATGATCTAGAGCAAAATGTTGACCCCTAACTGGTTTCCCTACCTACACAGCAAATTAAAAAAAAAAAAAGGTATCTAGCTTTACCTGACTTGCACAAAACAATCGGGTGAACTTCATTGTACTTTTGAAATGATTGTGGTTTGTAAGCTTTTGAGTATTGTATTTTTCAAGCCCAGTTGACATAAATTTGGAGACTTGGCTTTTTGGTGCTCCAAGGCTCTGCTTCCCCCTGTAGTTCATTTGACAAGCCAGAGGGAGGGGACCAGTTCACTCCGTGAGCTTTTCCAATCTTCCCGAGGGCTATTGCAAAAGTCTTTTGGTGAAATTTGTGCCAGTCCCACCTTCAATTACCAAGAAGAGGTCTGACTCACATTTTCAGTGTTGTAAACAAGTGTGTTTAAAATAGCATTTTAAACTTGATTAATGTTGCTGACTGAAGAGTTAAAAGCATCACGTATAACCCACATTTTATGTTACAAACACGAATGCATGAAGTGTTGTAAAGTTGGTTCCTATATTCCTGATTACAAGCCATCAAAAATGGGGCGCATCAGAGCCTGCAGACTTTCCCAGGAGCCTTTGGACCAGTCCTAGAATTTAGAGGCAAAGAAGTTAATGGTGCAGGAGGAGAAAATCAACCTCCTGGGGTGGCTGCAGCCTGGTCCAGGCACAGTCAACACTCCTAGGCTGTGGTTTCCCTCTTGTTCCCTCCTGGTTACTATGACACGGTTTATACTTTCATCTACTGAAAAAAAGAGAGACCAGGTCTAAAATCTTTACCTCGACCTCCTCTTGGGCCCTTTCTGGACTAGGCAGAATGAGTACAGGCACAGTGTGAATCAACGGATTGGGAAATTAGAAACTACATCAGCGCAAATCTTTGGGAACTGGACCTTCCCTGGCTTTGGAAAAATATGTTTCCAGCTCACAAAATATGTGAGTTGGACCAGACTTGGGCATCCCCCAAGGACATGTGAGGGAAGCTGCCTAGAGCCTGGCTGATGGGAGTCCTCCTCTCTAATACCTTTTCTTAAAAGGGACCCACTCTGAGCTGAGATACCCCACGTCACACAGGCCCCACCCCCACCTCTGTATTCATGATCTAAGTGCTGTTGCCTGAATGGATTCTGTGTGGAGCTGGAAGGTTGGAGGCCCGTCTTCTGTTTGAAATACTGGAACAAAATCACAGATTGAATGCTAGAAATCACTGTTGGCAAGTCTTGGATACAAATTATTCTTGCTTTATTACTCTTGTGGTACTGTATATTTTCTGCAATTATGTGACTAGATGGGGAACAAAGGACATTTGATTTGAGAACCTGTACTTAATATTACATATCCAATAATACTTACCAATGCCCCAGGGCCCTTCAGCTTGATTTTTTCTTGGAGGGTCATGTGACTTCTTTTATAATTTCACTTGAACTTCTAATTCCATAATGGTAATTGTGTGCAAAAGGGTGTAGCAGACATCTACTGGTGAAGTGTACCATCACTTGGTCTAAAAAGTGACTTTCAGGTATATATGTACATAAAAGGAATCTTCTAAACAGACAATGTGAAAGCATCTTTACCTCTCTCTCTCCCACAAATGAGGTAAAGGCTTTGGTCTGTCTGTCTCTGTCCCACTCTGTCTCTCTCTTTCCTTCCCTCCCTCTCTTTTTAGTGCTGGTGACTAAGCATGCATGTAACCACTGAGTTACATCTTTAGCCCAAGCTGTAGTTGCTCTGTCTTCACTCACTCAGCACACAGTTTAAATAGTAGTCACATCTTTAAGAGCAGCTAAGGCAGCAGATGGCCTGGGATCCTTTGCTCTATCACTGGGGGCCGGCTCCCTCTGCTTCCTCCCTCGCCGGCATTGTCTGGGTGGTCTGCTTTTTATCAAGCCACTGTCAGTGGCTTAATTTATTTCCATAGTTACCTAGTATATTTGAAAGCAGTTATTTTTTTCCTCGTCGATCTTAGCTCACATCTGAATGACAAGCCGGAAGCCATAGGGCATGCACAAAATCTTTCTGAAATCTGGGGTTATTTTTGCCTCTAGCTTCAGCCAGTTGGTCTGAAGTGGGCTTTGTGGAAAGAAGCAGTGACCTTTTCATCTCCTTTGCAGACAGGGAAAGCAGCTGTTTAGGACAGGGATCTCGCATCCTAGACATTGCTGGGTTGGGTAGGGGGACGGTGGACTCTTCACTCTGAAATCGAAAGGAGCCGAGATTGGAATTTAGACCATTCTCCTGAGAGCACAAGCAAGTCACAAGTCTGTGGTCCACACAGCTCCCTGCATGCATCTTCCAGCCAAAGCAGCAGACCCAAGAGCTAGACTCCAAAATTTCATTTCATTTCTTAAATGATGAACAAACTTCCTTTTATAGCTGAGCTAATTTAAGATATTCTTGTTCCCTAACATTCATTTCCTGTTGCACCTTTTAGGAGTGTTCTAAGATTATTGGAAGGGAGCTAGTGCCTCAGCTAGAGATGACTTGCACCCTAAGGGGTCCTCATTTATATCCTTTTTGTCATTTAGGGAGGTTGAGGGAACCATGGCCTCAGTGAGTTAAGAAGCAAGTCTGTGTTAGTTTCTATGGTAAAGCGAAACTATTTATTAGCATTACAGAATAAGGATCGATTGTCAGAGATCATCGCGGGACAAATGGGCTTTCTCCACTCACTGGTATTTGCAGTTAGTATAACATTTATTGTTCTCCGTGTTTTCTGAGGTTAGTCAATGTATGATTTTTAGTCCTATTCATATTGGATTAACTGTTCCTTGGTGCTGTGTCGCAGGTGCCTGTGGGCCGGCATGACTCACAAGGGGATGATAACGGGCCATTTGGTTTAAAGGCTTGCTGAATCAGATCTAGCTCTGCTAGCAATACTTTAATTGAGATGGCATTGAACTGAGACAAGAGGGCCAACTCAGCTGGCTATGACTAATGCCACACAAGTGCCCATCCATTTCAGAGATATTGTGGGGAAGAAGGGAAGAGTGTTGTGTTCTCCCCACTACTCAGTGATCCGAGGGCACAGAACGGCTCTCCTTCTGAGGGGGATGTGCAAAGAGCTGGGAGAATTTGAGGGTAGAGCCCCAGGAGGTGCTCACAGAATCTTCATCTGGGGGCTGAGCACCAGGAATGGATGATGCCATGGTAACTGCTTGGCCGCCCTGCCAGCAGCTGGACCAATGTGGAGGGTGGGACATGTGTGTATCAGGCAAAGAGAGCATCGTGAGTCCAGGTGTGTGTACAGCCTTTGGTGTGCTTGGCAGCTGCAGGTGATGCATCCCCTCACTAGGTGAAGGTGTGGATTGCGGGCCTTTGTATTTCCTTCCAGCTTTGCCACTCTGTCATTTACTACCTGCTTTGCTGAAATCCCAAAGGAATTTTAAAGAGACAGTAGCTGCACTAGTGATAAAGAAAACACAGCTCCAAGCTTGGTGAAAAGACCCACACAGCCCAAGGTTTGCAGTGAGACCCTGTGCTCTCTGTCTGTCGGCCATTCAGCTTCACTGTTCTTGGCACTTAAATGCGTAACAGTGGAGTGTCAGCAGCAGCAGGATGCATGTCAGAGACACAGCTCCATGCTGTTGCCCGCTGTAGCCTAAGGAGTTCTTTTAGAGACTACCACTCAAGTGAAGTTGGGAGTCTTGACTTCAGTGCAGAAAAGGATTTCAGGATGAGCCAGTAGGAAGAAGAGTTGGAATTTATTTAGAAGAATCTTTAACGTAGATTTAAGCTTAATAAAAAAGAGAGCACTGGGTAAAATATAAGCTATACCCAGGTGGGGTGAGTGTGGGTTCCTCAAGAGATGGGTGGACTCAGTTGTCTTCACAATATACAGTCTTGATGGGTTCTGAAGTTAGATCTTCAAAGAGTTGCTCAGGAACTTAAATGACATCACAGGGTGGTTCCTCAAGTACTCTGGATTAGGTTACAGCTGATGCGGCAAAAACCTAACTCACAAGTGTTGCATGGAAAGACTGTAAAAAACATTTTATAGTCTTGTTTGTGAAGTTCCCAGAAATTTTCATTTGTGTCTGGAAAAGGAGGAAGGTCACATGCTCTCGGGCTTTAAGCATGATTTGCTGTGATTTTGATATCCGTATTTGAAATACTGTTATATAAGGAATGCACGTCTCTGTGTGGCACCCTTCACAGCCAATGGTAATTGTGCTGGAATTCTTGAATCTCAGCTGGCAAGAGACTTCAACTAGACCCTGGCGTGAAGAGCTCCTTTCTCTTCCCATGGCTCCTTAATTTTCCTGTCTTTCTATCCTGATGCAGTATATCCACCACCTCAGTTTAGACCAACCTACTCTTTCCTATGCCCCAGTGTTGGTTATATGAAAAGCAGGTACAACCCTGGTTCCCTCATGAATGTAGTAAGAACTTCAGGCCACCTGATTGTGGGCTCCTTGGATACAGTCACAGAAGGAAGAGATCTCACAGACTTCCAGCCCATTCCAGTTGTGCCCTGATGGTTGACTAGGGTCACTGGTCAGACTGTAGTCTAGGTGTGATGTTGTTAATGGTCTAAGGGCCACAGACAAGGGCTGTTGTATTTTCTTAAGTTTTGTCCAAAACTGCCAGACCTTCTACTTGCAGTTACGGAGGGACCACAATGTCGTAGGTGATTGCAAGGATGCTTTCGAGGCCCAAGGGCTCTGTGTAAGTGACAGGTAGATCCTAGGAGTTCGCTGGCCAGCCGCCCTAGCTGAAATTACATGTTTAGTGGGCATCTTTGACTCAGAAGGAATAAGGCAGAGTGGTCTAAACAGGGTACCTAATGTCTGCATCTGACCCAAATAAATACATTAAATAAATAAATAAAGAATAATAAAATAGTCTATGTTTGGCCAGAAGAACTTTTGGAAAGATTCTACCTAAAGCCACATCTGACCTCTGACTATATGGAAAAGTCTGGGCTTATAAGCCAAGTGAAGTTAGTCCAACATTTGACAGGTCATTTTTGTGTGTCTTGGTTTTCCTATCTATGAAACAGGGAGGTGATTGGCTGCTTTTAGGAAATCATTGAACTGGCTAAGCAACTGCTCATGGGGCTGAGTGCAAAGCCTTCAAAGGAAGGAGATATGAGGGACACTTTTCATGAAGGTCTGTACTAGAAGAGCTATAGGCAGGCAAGCCTGCATGTGGCACGCTTGGCTTTTGCTTTCCTGGGTTCATCCGACTCCTTTTCAGGTTCCTAGGATTCAGGGCTAGAGGTGCTGTGAGCTGTCCCAGGTTGGAAGAACTTGCAGCAGGAGGGTGACTCAACCAGGCTTGGTCCTTCCTCTGGCAGAGGTGCCTAGAAGCTGATACCATGTTCCCCTGCACACGTCCCCAGCACAGTAGGGACCAAGCTGTCTCTTCATCCAGCAGAAACAGAAAGAAAAAAGGGAGCAGAATGAAGGAGAAGAGAATAGAGGGATGGCTCAGCCAGTAAAGCACTTGCTTTGAAAGAATGAGGACCTGAGGTCAGTTCCTAGAACCCATGTAAAAGTGCTGGGCCTGGTGGGATACACTTGTAGCCCCGGTGCAGGGGAGGTGGAGCCGGGGGGACCTCTAGCTTGCTGGTCAGCCAGTCCAGGCTATTTGATGAGCTCTAGGCCAGTAAGAGACTGTCTCCCAAGGAGGTGAATGGTGTTCTCAGGAGTGACACTAGAGGTTGACCTCTGGCCTCCACATGCACATGTACACACATACACACACGCAAATAAAATAAAATAGATTAAGCAAGCAAATGAAATTTCCACATTATCTTTCCAGACTCAGTTCCCCTGGTAGACAGGGTCTTCTCTCTGTATCCTGGTATGAAGTAGTAGCCCTCATCTCTCTGCGGAGCCAAGAGGAGACTTGCCTTGGGGGAAAGGCAGGTATATAACCAGACCTGTGATCCAGGAAGGCCCATACCCTTTGGACTGATACCCAAACCCTGCATGGTCATTGGTCTTTACAGAGTGCCTTGGATTTTGACTCTTTGCCTAAGGTGTGAGGCCTGTCTTCTAGGCTGGCTCTGTTCACTATAGTCAGTAGGAAGGCAGATTTTAACCTCTTGCTTCCTAATGCCTCCTAACTTGATGCTGCTATGGGTAAATCAATCACTTCACCGCCTTTTACCACAGCCACTTGATTTCGGTTGTTCCTTTGGGGGAAGTTCTATCAAAGACTATAATTAGAAGAAGAACAAGATTAAAATTTACAGAAATAGGGACTCGTCTTTTAGATGTGTTTGGGGTAACTTGTCAATATTGTGTTAACATTTATTCCAGAGAAATTTCCATTCAGAGTGCCAGCTCATAAGTGTATTCACGTTCCAAGGCAGTCAAACACGAAAAGGTCACATAGGAAGCACAGAGTATATGAATTTTTAGACAAGTCAACCGAACACTTATCCAGCTGCTCCCAATGGGCTACGGCTGGAGAATCAAAACAAAGCCTTAAAAAAACAACCAGCAGTCACCAGATTCTCTTGCTTGTGTCTTGCAGAATCGGCTATCCAATCCCCATGTTTGCTGGATTCTGCATTATGTTTGTCTCAACAGTTAGTAAGTGTCTGCTGTTTGCTTTCTGCATGTGGGTCTTAGAAAGAGCCCTGCATCCCATGAGCTGAGAATTAGACTAGACAGTCCTGGGGGTGGGGTATGTACTGGCCTCAGCATGGAAGGGGAGGGCTTTGTGGAACAGGCCGCAGCCCTGAGAATGGACATGCTCCTTGACTTAAGGGAGGGCTTCAGGATCACCCCTGTTGGGACATCCCCATGCCACCGGCAGGGGCATGGCCTTGATGTGAGGGCCTGGGCCTTTTCTCTTGGCAGTGTTTGCCTTCTCCAGCAGCTATGCCTTCCTATTGATCGCCAGGTCCCTGCAGGGTATCGGCTCCTCCTGCTCATCTGTGGCTGGTAGGTATGAAGACACCTGTTGGAGGGGAGGCCTTCAGCATCACCCCAACTGGCACTCACATAGTTAGCTGATGAATGCAGGGATTGGGGGTAGAGAAGGGGGCAGAGAAAGATTCTTAAGAAGGTGTGCACCATCCTGTTGGATTTTCCCTGACCTCATATTTCAGTTAATTTCATGGGCACAGGAAATTTTTCCTGGTCTGCTGGGGAGGGAGCACAGGTTGTGGATGACATTTTGGGTCTTCTCCTGTTTAGGAATGGGCATGCTGGCCAGCGTGTACACGGATGACGAAGAGAGGGGCAATGCCATGGGGATTGCCTTGGGGGGCCTGGCCATGGGGGTCTTAGGTAGGTAAGGGTCACTGTGTAGTTGGGGCCTGTTAGGCATTGGGTAACAATGGTCCTATTAGTCCTGGCCATAGAGGGAGAGTGTCCACAGTCCCATGAAGAGACTGCCAGTACTCCTGTTTTCTACTTCCATGTAGCCTTTGGGAAATGGTTGGCAGAGTCCCTTGCAGGGAGGATCTGGGCTTCCCCCTGATCTCTGCCTCTAAAAACCTCCCAGGCCCCAATGTAAAACAGAGGCTTGAGAAGGCTATTCTGCCACACCCTTTCCTCTCAAATATTCTGAATTATTATCTGAGAGAAACTTCCAGTCTTCCCTGCCTGCCACTGCACTTGTCCTGGCTGACATCCTCGGCTAGGAGACGGATACCTTCCCTGAAAGAAATTTGGATTTTTCCCTGTCTTTGACAGTCTGGCCTTTGCTTTGGAGCCACTGGTTCCGAAGTCTACTGGTGGCAAAGAGGCAGAGTCATGAGCCTTCGCTTACCGCAGGACCCGCACAGCCATTGGCCCAGCCCTCTCGCTCAGGGCCCTTGGTCTTTGGGGTGGCTTTTGTGTGCTTTTCCCATTTTGAGGTGAAAACTCACTTGCAGAGAAGTTCATGTTAGTAACTATATAGAATGTAGGTCAGGTGTGCAACCCAAATCTTTTGTGGAACACAGACAGAAACACAAAAATCCAATGGGCAGTTCTTGTGTGGGAGGACCATTGGTCCACCTATATAGAATGTAGGTCAGGTGTGCAACCCAAATCTTTTGTGGAACACAGAAACACAAAAATCCAATGGGCAGTTCTTGTGTAGGAGGACCATTGGTCCACCTGGCTGGCTCACAGACCTCTTCCCCCTTGCAGTGGGTCCCCCCTTTGGGAGCGTGCTCTATGAGTTCGTGGGGAAGACGGCTCCCTTTCTAGTGCTGGCTGCCTTTGTGCTCTTGGATGGAGGTGAGTGAAACCTCACGGGCTGTGTGGTGGTGACCTTGGCATCTGTTATGGGACGTGCTCCAGACGTACCTGCTTTCCGGAAAGGGCCATCTGTGTTTTTTCCCTTGTAGCTATTCAGCTTTTTGTGCTTCAGCCATCCCGAGTACAGCCAGAGGTAAGCTGTTGGGAGGTGAGGGCCCCACAGTGGCCTGGGTAACTTTTCTAAACCCTGCTTTTGTTCAACAGAGTCAGAAGGGAACACCCCTAATTACTCTGCTGAAGGACCCATACATCCTCATCGCAGCAGGTGGGACTCCTGGGCTCTTGAAGTCAAATCTAGTTTTAGAGGGGTGGGTGGGCAGTGGGGGCTGTTTTCTACTTTCCTGTTGGAAATATGCAGCCAGGGACATGGGATGTCCTGCCCCATCCCAGCTTGCTAACTGCCTTTGTGTCAAAGGCCATCATTTCTCAGCCTTGAACTTTCTGGATGGCTTCACTTAGGAGGTCATTGATAAGTGTTCTCATTCCTTTGGCCTGTAGAAATAGGGACTGACAGCCAAACCCCAAGGAGACATTTGGACACACCCTTTGCCAGAAGTCATGCCTTTGGGCTCTGGGCCTAGATATATTAAAAGAAAGCTCTGGGGTTCTATGACTCTGGGAAAGGAGATGGGTTACAACTGTCCCATAGAGGCAGGTCACCTCCATGCTGGGCCTGGGGCTCTCTTCCCTTGACAAGACAAAAAGCTGAGACCACAAGCAGCCCTGGTGCCATGCAGAATGGCTCAGCCCTACAGGGAGGATTTGTTTAAGCAGGGCTTCCATACTACAGGAGAGCTGGGAATGCCCGGGAGAACTGGGCCTTGCCCTGAGATTTATATTCAACCTTTCCAAAGCTCCAGAATGGGGACTGTGAATGTAACTCAATTGGTAGAGTGCTTGCCTACATGCAGAAAGCTCTGGGTTCAATCCTTGGCAGTGCATAAACTGGGCTTGGTGGCACATACCTGTGATCCCAGTACAAGGTCATCTTGGCTCCATAGTGAGTTGAAGGCCAGCCTAAGATTCATGAAGCTTTGTCTCAAACAACAGCCATCACCAACGGAGCAAAGCTCCAGGCTGGTTTTTCTGTGAGATTTGGCCAGGGCAGCACACAGGCTGGGAAGCCAAAAAGGCCTGACCTCTTCATGCAGTTGACTCCACAGGGTGCAGGTGGCATCCCAGAGCTAAGGTCTCCTCCCTGCAGCCCTGGCCATAAGAGGTAGAAATTAGGGAAGGATGGGCTCTTAGAGTTGTGACTTCCTGAACCTTGAGCCTCAGTGATGGAAGGAAATGCAAAAATGTCCCCAACACTGTTCTTGATGTCTAGGGAAGTTGTGTGGCGGTGGGGTGGGGGGCAAGGGAGGAAGTTGGGAGCAAGGTGAGTGGGAGGAGAATCCAATCGCTCATATGTTCTGCCATTAAATGTCACAGAGAATGAAAGTGTTTCTTCATTATGTGTACACCATCTTGATTACACAGCTTTCTTTGAATTTGTTCTAGCAAATTATAGGTTCCACAGAGCACAACACAAGAAGCTTCTAGAATGTTGGTAGACCAGTCTCTGTGTCTTTTTCCAGATGGCTCTATATTTACAGAGTCTGGTTAACAGACTGATGAGGAATATTTACATAGCTATCCTATGTGCATATAGTTATGAAAACATCCGTCCCCAGCACGTGGTCTGGGGTAGACTATGACCTTTCTTAGATTTTCTGGCATCACAGGACATCGTGCATACAAATCCATTGCACAGTTATATGCAGTCACAAGAGCCTCAGGTTACTTCAGAACTGGGTGCAGTCTGCCACTTGCCTGGCTCCTAGTTGCCTCATGCAGCTTTCTTCCTTAATAAATTGGAAGTTCACTCATTAGTAAGTTGGATGGGTTAAGCCAAAAGCTCTTTAAGGCTCCTTCCAGTTCCAGACTTTATAACTCTGGGATTCTGCTTGTTTAAAATCAAAGTAATAATAAAACACTACTCGGAGTCCTCTTGGCTTGCTGTTTATTTTCTCTAATGGAAGTAGGGGAAGTTCTGGATCTCTGAGCTGGGGCACATGGGGTCTAACCGTGTCTGGGAATGGTCACAGGCACTTGGTAGGGAAACAGCAGCACAGTGATGCTCTGCTCTTCCTTCACAGGCTCTATCTGCTTTGCAAACATGGGGATTGCCATGCTGGAGCCAGCCTTGCCCATCTGGATGATGGAGACCATGTGTTCCCGAAAGTGGCAGCTGGGTAAGGACTGGGGTGGGTTTTTCTGACTCTAGAACTATTTTCTCTTGGTCTTTTTGAGAGGGAATTTCCCTGTAGCCCCAGCTGGCTTGCAACTTGCTATGTAGACCAGGCTGGCCTCAATCTCACAGAGATCAGCCTGCCTCTGCCCTGATCTGGGTCTGGCCTGACTCTAGGGCTTTTGTCCCTAGGTTGGGTCCCATCTGTGTGCCCTTCTGAACCACCTGTAGAAAGGTGGTAAAGTGCTCTCTCCTGTTTGACTCTTCATGGGGACAGTGCCTAAGGTGACTTTGGAGTCCTTTGCATCTCTAGGCTTTATATCTTTCCTGATAAATGAAAAGGAGAAAGTGTAATGAAATATTGAGGAGGGAGGGAGAGGGAATGTTCACACGCATCCTATTACAGTGTGTTGTTAGAATCTCATTCGTTAGTTGTTGATCCTTCACTGTGCCTACTTTATAGAGTATGTTTTATCACAAGTATGCAGGTATAGGAAGACGGAGCATCTACAGCATTTATACTATCCTCAGTTTCAGGCACCCACTGGAGTCTTGGAATGTGTCCCCCACCGAAACTGGCAGACTCCTGTAATTCCATCACAGTTTCTTGTTTGATTGGCATCCATCATTGACATTGTACCTGAGTGAATATTGCCCCCAAGCTGAACTCTGTAGGGCATTGTTATTGATTTCCTTTCTACCAACTCGTTTCTGTTTTTCCCCCTGGGGTTAGCCATTGCCTTCTCTTTTCCTAGTTTTCTGTATAGCACTGATGAATGTGTTCCCTGGACTCCCTGGCAGAGATGGAAGATGTTCTCAATGTGGTCGGGTCTATCACCTAAGCTGAGCTTTCTGTGGTCTGGCTCATTGTGGACAAGTTCTAGCTCTCTAGTCTAGAAACGGTGCTGTCTAAAGCCACATGGGGACTTCCCCCTCCATTAGCTGGACATCTTCTTTGCCTCACTTCTTCCTGTGCCCATATTTCCTGTGCTCTCTCAGTTTATTCCCTCTCCACAAGGGACCACATCCTCTGGCAGCTTTTGGAAAGAAGATGCTTAAGTCTGTAGAGCTCTGAGGTCCTGCATGTGTGCAGGTGTCTTTACTCACCCCTCGCACCTGGTTGTTTCAGTCTGCCATTGTAATTCATGGCTGGAAACCATTTTCCTTCACAGTTTTGAGGCTACTGTTCAGGTGCCTTCTGGCATGTGAGGTTCTGTAGAGGGGCCAGGGTTGTTGTCATTCTGGGTCCTCCTTAGGGTGATCGCTTCCTCTCTGGGTTATGAGCATCAGGGATGGTGATTTGAAGTGGGTCCATGCTTTTACTTGGAGACGTCATTTCAATTCTGGGAAATATTTTTCTATTACTACTTTAGTTAACTGTCTTTGACCTTACTGTCTCCTCTTTCACTCCACTTTGTGTATGCTAGACCTCCTTGTATATGGGGAGGTGTTGCTCACGTGTGTGGGTGCATGCATGCATGTGTATAGAAGTCAAAAGAAAACCTCTTCACTACCCTACCATCTTTTCATTGAAATAGGGTCTCTCATTGGCTTGAAACTTCACCAAATAGGCCAGGCTACCTGGACAGTAAGTTCTGGGGACTCACCTGTCTCAAACTCCCATCTCTTCATCCCTGGGATTACAAGTATACAGCACCACTCCGAGATGTTTATGTGGGTTCTGGGTATCAGAACTCAGAGCCTTATGCTTGTGAACCAAGAGCTTTACCGACTGCACCATCTCCCCAGCCCAGAACTCTTTTAACTTTTCTGTTTTGCCCACAATTAATTTTGGGGTCAGGATCTATTCTCTAGGCCAGGCTGGCCTGGGACGCTCTGTCCTTCAGCTTCCTGAGTGCTGGGATTACAGGGGCACTGCCGTTCTCTACTGTCTGTTAATTTGTTCATCTTCATCTTTTAAACTGTCTACTGAATTCTTAAACTTGGTGTTGTCGTTGAAGACCCATTTTGAGTGTGTGCCAGTACTGCTTTGCATATGTGGTGGGTGGTTGTGGAAGTGATGCCTTTTTCCTATCTTGGTATGCAGACTTTCATCCCATCCCTGACCCGGCCTTTCTGCTGCCCCTGCCTCCACGCTCTAGCCTTTGGCCAACTTTCACCTCACTGGATTCTCTGCTCCTGATCTTCCTACTTAATGAGGCACAGGGGTCTTGCTTTTTTTGCCATCTCCACATACAGGTGGAAAGTTCTAGCTTTCTGTATTCCTCTGTGCTAGGTAGCCTTAGTTATCAACTTGACACACCTGGATAGAGGGAGCCTCAATTGAGTAATTATCTCTGTTGGCTTGGCCTGCGGCCATGTCTGTAGAGCATTTTCTTGATTGTTGAGAGGGCCCAGCCCACTGTGGGTGGTGCCACCCCTGGGCAGGTGGTTCTGTGTTAAGAAAGCAGGCTGAGCAGGGGCCAGAGGAGCAAACAGTAAGTAGCATATCTCTAGGGTCTGTGCTCCAGGTTCCTGCTGTGAGGTCCTGCCTTGGCTTCCCTTGATAATGGACTGTGAGCTGTAAGTCAAATAAACCCTTTCCTCCCCATACTGGTTTTGGTCGGTGTTTTTATCACAGCAATAGAAAGCTAACTGAACACCATCTCTGTCTTTCTCTGACTTCTTCTCCATCTTAATATTTCTGCTCCCCTCCTGTATCTGTACTTAGGAGGAAGGGGGTGTGAAGTGGTCTGGAATTTCCACTTATTTTACTGACGTTTGAAAAGAGTTTGGCATGGGAGTGGAATACACCCCATAGATTCAATCTACCCTGTTTACTTGGAAGTCCATTGCTCCTTTTAATGCCTGTATATTGTTTTCTATTTTAAAGTAATGACTTCTCTATGTGTATGTATATATGTTTGTATTTGTGTGTACAGGTATTTAAGTGTGTGTGCATGTGTGTGTAGGTGCACACGCACAAGTGTGTGTATGTGTATGTGTGTAGAAGAGGCTGATGTCAAGTGTCTTCCTTAGTTTTTGAGACAAAGCCTCTCATTGAACCTAGAGCTCATCAATTCAGCTGGACTGGCTGAGCAGTGAGCTCCAGGGATCCTCCTGTCTCTGCCTCCCCAGCATCGGGGTTCCAAGTGCATACCAACACGCCTAGCTTTTTACATGGATTCTGGGAACTGAACTCAGGTCCTCCTGCTTACGTGGCAGGCAGTCCATTTTCGAGCCATCTCCCCTGCTCCATGGTATGTTTTTCAACTGGTCCCTCTTGAGGGGGGTTCTTAGTTCCAGTGTTTGCCACTGAACCTGCTGCAGAATACTCTTCTCCTGCCTGTCCCTCATGTTTAGACAAATATTTGTAGGACGCTTTCCCAAAGTCCAGCAATGTTTTAATAGCTGGTAGTTTTGCACTAACACGGGGATCAGCAGGCTTTCCCAATTATATAAGAACGGGCTCTCATTTGTATTTTCTCTTAAGTAAAAATGATAGATGGCTCAGTAGTTAAGAACGCTGGTCGTTCTTGCAGAAGACTCGGGTTCGAATCCCAGCACCCACATGGCAGCTAACAACCGTCCGTAACTCCAGTTCCAGGGAATCCGACAGCCTCTTCTGTCCTGTGCGGGCATTGCATGACATGGCTGCAGGCACCTACATGCAGGCAATATGGACATACACATAAAAATGAA
>NW_008332149.1:6536684-6563531 GCF_000622305.1 Nannospalax galili | reverse complement strand
TGTGGTGGTGGGGAGTAGGAGAGTGGGACTGTTAAAACCTGTTCTCTTTAGAGATCAAAGGGGGAAGCCTGCTGGGTTGGCCAAACAGTGGAGAAAAGTCTGCTTCTCTTGACTTCAAAGACCAAGGTGCTTATCAACTCAGTTCCCTTTTCTCAGGAGCTTGAGAAGTCCTTGAGAGCCTGTTGGTGAGGGGGCGGGGCTTTCTGAACCTTAACAACAACTGTCCATAACTCCAGTCCCAGGGGATCCCACAGCCTCTTCTGACCTCTACGGTCATTGCATGACACGGGTGCACTGACCTACATGCAGGCAACACATGCATACACATAAAATGAAAAAAAAATTTTAAAAAATGAGCTGCTTTTCATAGGCTTAATTTCTCTTAATGTATTTATATTTTTGTGAAATATTTTTGTGACAGGGTTTCACTATGTAACCCAATCTAGCCTCAAATTCTTTTTATGTTTGTGAGGTTTTTTTTCTTTGTTTTGTTTTTTTGTTTTGGTTTCTTTTTTGTTTGTTTTGTTTTGTTTTTATTTTAGAGACAGGGTCTTCCTGTAGCCACTGCTGGCTTGGAACTTAACTATATAGACCAGGTTGGCGTTGGTGCCAGAGGTCTGCCTGCCTCTGCCTCCTGAGTGTTGGGATTAAAGGACTGCACCACCATGCCTGGCTTGTTATCAAACTCTTGATCCTCCTGCCTCTGCCTCCTGAGTGCTGGGATTATAGGTATGCACCAGTCTTGGCTAACTCGAGTTTCTTATTGATATTCTCTGTCAGTGTTTTGCCCTTTTCTTATTGATTGCTAAGTGTTCTTTGTATAACAGATATTAATCTTTTATCATCAATTTAACAAATATTTCCCTCACTTTGCAGTCTTTCTACTTTATGAGTAATACATTTTTGCTGCTCAGGACATTTAGAATGCTACTTGTCAGATTCAGCAGGCTCCTGTTTTTATGTCATTGTCTAACTCAGAAAGGCCTTTTCCATGCCAAGATTATTTAAAGCTCTTTAGAAACTAAATAGCCCTTGTTTTCCTTTAATGCATTTATGATGTTTTGTCTTAGAACACTGGGTTTGCATGGAATTAATTTTGGTCTAATTGTGTAACAAGGGTGTGATGATTTTGTTTTCTGTGTTGTCACTGTCCTAGGGTCATGCCTCCAGGAGAGCCTCTGACCCCCATTTCTGTCTCTGAGTGACCACATGTTCTTGGGCCTGTTTCTGGATTCTCTTTTTTTTTTCTGTGTCAGGATCCCAACTGAATCACTATAGCTTTATAAAGTTTTAGAAAGCTAGTCTGATACAGAGAACCTTTTACAAATTTATCGATTACTGATCCTAGAGATTTATTTTCTTTACATAATCCCTTCAACTCACATACGAACATCTTCACAGGGAGACACTCAGCTCTGACTTTGTTATATTTTAATTAATGTGTGTGTGTACATGTGTGGACATTCATGTGCTACGACACACATGTGAAGGTCAGATGGAAACGTGGAGTCAGCTCTCTCCTATGTGGAGGCTAGGGATCAAATTCAGGTCATCAGGCCTGGCAGCAAGTGCCTTTACCCACTGAGGCATCTTGCCAGCCCTCAGCTCTGACTTTAGCTGGCATCTTCAGGGTCCCCAACCTTTCTGCAGTGCCTTTGTTGCCCCTCAGGCATCCATTTCTGGCTTGGTTACCCAGCTCTCCTTGCTTCAGCATGACCAGCCAAGGGGCAGCCCCTTCGGCTTCTGCACTGACCTCTTCAGTCAGTTTCTAAAAGTCCCCACACAACCCAGGGAAGGGGTCTGGGTAGGGAGGGACTGCTATTACATATGAGGTTTCTTTGAGGGGAAGGTGAGAACCTTCTGGATTCCAGTCATGATAACAGTTGTACAGCCTTGTGAATATACTGAACACTGCCCAACTGAGCACTGTAAAAGGTAAATTTTACAGATTGTGAATTATGTTGCAAAACCAAATCAAACACAAACCACAAACAAGGGTAATTACAAACAAATGTATTCAGTAAAGAAGGAAGGATTCTTCAAACTAAATTAAGGAGACTCCATAGAATCTAGTTTTGACCTTCTTGTTGGGCAGGAAAGAGAAAGCCCAAGGGGCCTTTAAGACTTCTGCAAGGTTCTTTCTCTCACACTTAGAGTGAACAAATTTGCCAAAGATGACCTCTTGTCTTGTTTGGAGACTAAAGCTGATGCTTGCAGGAGGTTGCAGTCTCTCCTTAGCTCTGATCCTCTGTGCCCTGGTCTCAGGTGGTCTCAGAAGGTACCATCTGTCCACATGGGCCGTGCATGGCTTGGTCAAGCTCCCTGATTTTACTTTGCACTTTCCACGCCGTCAGTGTCTCCACTTAACCAGTTTATGATGCTAATTGAATGTGTCCTGGCCATGCGCAGGCCACTTAAGCTGCTCTGCTCCCTCCTCTCCAGACAGAGCCTCAGGCTTTCCTTCTAAAGTCTTTAAGGTCAGCCAGGAGCCCCAGGGCCACTTGCACAAGATGCAACTCTGGGGTTTCAGATGTCAGCAAAAGATCAATTCATGCAGGCTTGTTAACTCGCTCTGGGTTAGCTGACCTGGGTTAGCTGACCCATGCTGTACACATTTGTCTCTGAGGCCCTGCCTGCCATTTGCCTCAGACGTAGGCTTGTCTTTCTTGGATGGAATCTAATTTTCTTACCTCTTGCCTCAAAAGGAAAGATAACCCTTAGTGGGTCTCTGTAGCTTGGGGCTAGTGGTTCCTACAGTTCATCAAGACCCTGAATAGAGAATTCTGTAGGCTGAGCAGTATGGAAGATCCTGAGGCCAGTGGCCTTGCCCTGGAGCTGCCCCTGAAACCTGACCTCTGACTGCCAAGGAGCTGTTTTGCCTCCGCTTCCCTGTCTTCTCTGGAGTGAAACCAGAAGTCAGAGCCAAACAGTCCTATTAGCCGTATGACTGGCATGCAATTGATCTCATGAAGTGCTTTGGGTGTAGTTTTAGGGGAGGTAGAGATGGTAGATGTCCCTATTCCAGAGTCTGCCCTCTAGTGCCTCCTCTTCTGTGTGTTGGGCAGGTCCTAAGTTTGGGCTGATGGGGAGAGAAGACTTTCCTGGTGTTTTCTTTTCACCTCAAGTTCTAGGTCAAATGAGCTGTCTTGGACACCTTGATGCTTAGTAGACAGTTCAATGTGAGACCTGGGGGAACTTAGGCCCTGGAGGGGAGACCCTAGACGAGCCAAACTCCCTGTACTGCTTATTCTAACATACTTGTTTTGAATGTGATGTGTTGACACAGTCAGAGGGAGGAGGAGACACTGGTCTTCCAGGCAGGGGCCCATTCTGTCCTAGTCAGCCGAGACCTCATGGACATTCTTTGTCAGTTCAGCAAGTAGACAGAACAAGCGGCTGGCTAACATTCTGTGGTTTGGGGATGCCAGGACTTGAGCCTACAGGCCTTTCTTAGGCTGGGGCACTCAGGGTCCTTCTGGTTGCAGGCCCAGCCCTTGGAAACATTCAGAGAAGGCTCAACTGGGGCTCGGAAGACTCTCAAGGACTTGCTGCCACTGTCCCCTCATGGGCTTCATGAGGACACAAACCTTTTCCTGCTTTACTGCCCAGAGCTGTGGGTAAAGCCAGACTTTCTGGAAAGCACTGGTTGGGCCCCTGTGGTGAACTTTCTATCATGACTGAAAATGAGTGAGTTACTTGTGGGCACTCCCTGATGGGCAACATGCTTGTGATCTAGATGCTGTGTGTAGGCCAGGCCTACCCCATACTTCTCACTCAGGAAAAGGCATAGAGTGAATTCTTGTTGAATTTGTTGCTGATGGAAATTTGTGAGGAGTAAAGTCATCCAGTAGGTTGTGTGTTCAAAAAGATACCAATGGGCAGAGATGAAGGTCTGAGGGGATGTAGTACCATTCCTTCAGCAAGAGCATCCTGTTCTGCAGTTAAAAGAACTTCTTGTAAAGGCAAGGTAGACCTGGTTCAAGAGCAGGTCCGTGTATTACAAGCCCTGTGTGAAGAGCCTCCCTAGAGACCAGCCCAGGTGCATGAGTTGAGGAGGAGGAAGAGGTAAGTGAGCCTGAAGAAAGCATAGGTCCCTCTTTCCATCCTCAGATGCTGATTAGTCTATGCAAGCAGCAAGGACAGCTAGGTCAAGTCTAGGCATCCTGTTTCAAAAGTAGAGAAATGACTTGAAGTTGTGGTACAGGGAGCTGGGTGAGGCCCTGTCACTGGGGAACATGCAAAGCCCTGGTGTGCTTTGCCTAGACAGGCTGAGGTAAAGTAGATTTCACCAAGTTCTTGCTGTGGTTGGGCTGGGAGGAGGCAAGAGCCATCCCAGCTGGATCTAAATGCAAACCAGAAACTTAGGTGGAACTGATGGGAAGGTTGAGGGTGTGGTATCAGGAACCTGGCCTAGAGTTGCTGTCTGGAAGAGTAGTGGCCCTGGCCTTGGGTCTTAGAGCAAAAATAGATGGTTCTCTCTCCTGACTGCTGGCTGAGGTGAAGGCCCTCTGCTTGAGATGGACTGCTGTATGAGCTATTGAGAGTCCTTTGAGGTATGGGGTTCTGAAGGCTGCTGAACCCTACTGAACAGAAGGTCCTGAGCAGGTTCAGAACAGGTGTCACTAAGAGTGCATGACCTAATTCCTGGCTTGGAAGTCAATAAGGGACTCTAGGCTCCAGCAGGCACTGCCGACTGCCACTCCTCTGGGGCAAGCCTACTTTTGAGGGATAGCAGTGTCTCCAGGTACTTCCAGTTCTTGAAGTGAGTGTCCTCAACAGGACTTTTCCTCCAGACAGCCAAAGATGCCCTGGGGCCCTTCCTACCTGCCATCATGGGGCTAGACTCTGGGGGAAAGTGAGGTGGTCCCTGCTTGTTGGGAGCTAATTACACGGTGGGGAAGGCCAGCAAGTCAAAGTAAAGATTGGGAAGATGGGGTTTGCATGGAGCCATGACACTGAAATCAGACTGGAAAGGCTACTTGCCCAGAGCCACATGGCACAATTTGTCATCTGATCCTCAAAGCCACTCTAAGTGTACGATGGGACCAGTGGTTTCTTATAGGGCTTTAAGAAGTTAGAGGGAGTTCCTCAAACCTCAGCTAGCCAGTTCAAATTGAAGTGAATGCCTTGTTTCATGCATCCTAATCCAGTACATTTTTGCTCAAGAATGATGGGATGGAGTTTGCCACCGTAGAGCCTTTGTTGTCCATGCAAAGTAAGGTCACCCTGTCCCATGTGTGAGCTTGGCACCCCAGCTTCATGTGATGTCTGCAGCGCTTGTAATGTGCCCTTGCTTGAGGCTGTGGCTTCGGGGCCCCATCTGAGGCTCTGGCTGGAGTCAAGACTCAACAGGAGGCCTAGGGTCCTGGCTGCGCCCTCTGTGAGCCTCCTGCTTTGACTAGAGCTGACCAGGGCTGTGTGTAAGCCAAGCTCAGGTAAGTTTTTTGGTTGCCTGGTACAGCATTGACATATATGAGGGTTTTGTTTTAAATGAATTGTCAATATAAAATCAAATTTCATGCAAAAATCTAGTTCCAGCTTATCTAAAGACCTCCAATACCGGAACTGCATGTCACCGAGGGCAGTGATGGGCTGGAGAGAGTGGCAGCTGCCTTGCCAGGTGGGGTCTGGGCCTTGGAGTCCCCACAGAACACTACCCTCAGTATTCATTCTGTCTCTCTGACCCTGAGGCAAGATGTCAGCAACTCTGTCCTGCTGTTACTTTTCTCACAGTTTGCTTGCTTCATCCGTCTGTGCCTCTGCGGCCTCTGGTGCACTGATTCTGAGGCAAAGTCAACATGATTTCTGCTAGGCTGACCTGGTCTCAAGAGTGTGGGAACATACTTTTTCAGCCATCTGCTTTGGCAAGCTTGACCAGATGCAGGTTCAGGGTACCCCCAACTATAGTCTTGTTAAGTTCTCAGGAAGACCACGTCACAGGTCAAATGCCATCTGATTCCTTCCTTCAGAGAGCCTTTGTGTGGGTGGTGGCAGGAATTGCCTTGTCATCGTCTCTGTTGAAGAGTGGCGTTGTGCTGGGCACATGGCTGTCAGTAAATGTTTGCTGAATCAGATTACACTGAACAGACTATTTGGCATCACCATATCACTAGGTGGCAATGGAAATAATTCCCAGGAATATGAGATGAGATTATTTTCCATTATTTCACAGGATCCCAGGTCTGGCATGATTCTGTTTTGTATTTTGCTCGTAGAGCCCATCATTCTGAGGTTCCTATTGTGTTAGAGGCTCACCTCTTTTCAGGGTTTGATGACTTACCTTAGTGCCTTATCTTTAAAGGGACACAATCACACCTGCAAGGACCATCACTTGTTGACCGTCTGCCATGCACAGCTAACATGTTCTGTGGTGGTTGAGAACAAAACAGTTTTTAGCATTTGTGGGCAAGGCTTGTAATCAGGTCTGGTATATCTGATTTCAAGAAAAAGAAAAACAGAAATTAAGAGATTGAAAAGCTAGTCTCTTGTCAAGAGAGAGTCCTAGTAATGGATGATAGAGTGGAGGCAGACAAGTTTCCTGCATCCACACCTGGCCTACCTTGGTGGGCCTTCTTTTCAATGCTAGGCCATGTTCAAGGCAACTGCTGTCCCTGCCAGCCAGAAATTGCCCTGTGGCTCATCATCTCCCCTGGGAGAGTCATTCAGTCTTGGACATGAATTGTCACAACTTTACCATAACATGACTAAATGGCTTTAAAAAAAAAAACATGGAAGGATGTTCATAAAGTTAATTGAGAAAAGCAAGATGTAGGGCAGTAGGTATGGCATAGTTGTTTGTGTGCAGAGAACCTTACACACACACACACACACACACACACACACACACACGAATAAACTATAAGGGATCACAACTGGGGATTATGTGAGTGATGGGGTTTGGGCAGTGTTAACTGCTCTGTTTTCACTTGATCTGTTTTCCCTAATTCTTTCAATGACTGTGCCTTATTTGCGTCACAGAATTGCAGAGGTGAGGCGGGCACATACGTAGATGCCACATGGGTGGCCGTTGTTGGGCTCCCAGAGCTAGAAACTGTCCCTGTCAGTTCACATGTAATGCTATCATCAGACTGAGATGGAGGCGAGATGTAGCCACTGATAGAGAAATGGTTTCCATTTCTAGAGCGTCTCAGCAGCTTTCTGGGATGGATAAGCCCTGTGTGGTCCAGACTGAAGCCGGATATTAGCTGCTTGGGTGCAGGCCCTGGGCTTCATTTCATCTTCTCAAATCAACACTGCAGTGTCTGTGATTATTAGTTTCTCTGACGTGTGACGGCCAGCAGTACTGATAAGGTGTTTTTTCATAAATTCACAGGCATTGCTTTCTTACCAGCGAGCATCTCTTATCTCATTGGAACCAATATTTTTGGGATACTGGCTCACAAAATGGGAAGGTAAGAGTAAATGAAAGTGTTCATTTTGATAATAACGGTTCTCCAAAGAAATTCGAAGTGTTTCTGTCTTAGCCGTTTTAAGTAATTGTTTTGATTTCCACTGAAGATTTGTCCTGGGAAAAACACCTTAAGTGTTCATTTATTGATGTGCCTTTTCTTTTGATAGATGGCTTTGTGCTCTTCTGGGAATGATAATTGTTGGAATCAGCATCTTATGTGTGAGTAAAGGATGGCTCCTGAAAGGCAGGAGGGGGATAGAGGGGTGGAACACAGATGTCTGGGACTGAAAGTCTTGTTTTAGGTGACACTCACCAGGCAACATTTTATAATAGTTTGAATTTGAATATTTAATTTTAAGTATTTTGGACAAGACTTTCCAGTGGGGATATTATCTAATTTTAGGTCAGCCATTAAGACATTTTATTACATGGGCTACTAAGTTATTTTTCTCACCATCATCTTATTTTTTGAATTTTTTTTTTATTTCAGTGGGTTTTTTTAAGACAGGGTTTCACAAAGTAGCTTAGGCTGGCCTTGAACTCATGGCAGCCCTCTTCACCTCATTCTCCCAGGGGCTGGGATTATAGGCATGAGCCACCACACCCAGCCTCACCCTTATGTTAACTATTACAGTGTTTTAGGGCTGGTGAGATGGCTCAGCGGTTAAGAGCACTGACTGGTCTTGCAGAAGACCGGGGTTCAATTCCCAGCACTCACATGGCAGCTAACAACCTAACTCTAGTTCCAGGGCATCTGATGCCCTCTTCGGATCTCTGTGGGTATTGCACGACACAGGTGCACTTACACACATGCAGGCAATACACTCATACACATTAAAATAAAAAATTTTTTAAAAATTACAGTGTCTTAAATATTTTATGACAGCTATCCTAAAAAATAGCAAGATGCTATCCCAGAATAAGAATCTTTTAGTGGCTGATGTCTCCCCGAAAGCAGCAAACTTCTTTCAGTGTCAAAGTAGAGGATGGACTAGGCTGTCGTCTTTCACAGGTGCCACACGATTAGATTTCATGGCAATCAGAACACTTTGACTTTATTTATTTATGGCACTAGAGATTGAGCCCAGGGCCTCATGCATGCGAGGCAGGTGCTCCACCACTGAACCACATCCCCAGCCCAGCTTTTGGCTTTTAAAGGTTAGGATGACAACCTCCCCCACACCCCTTCCTCTTCCTATTTGAAAGGGGAAAGGTACACTAAGCCCACAGAAAACATTTGGGAGGCCTTTTCAAGATGATTTAAATTTGATACCTGCTATTTTAGCATAATGTTCACTTCCTCTTACAGATTCCTTTTGCAAAAAACATCTATGGACTCATTGCTCCCAACTTCGGAGTTGGTTTTGCGATTGGTAAGTCACAGGGGGCCTCTGTTTGGAACTGTTTTCCCTCTAGCAGAGATTTTCTCTTTGGGAAAAGTGAATAGACTATAGTTGCAAAGCTCAGATTTCCAGAAGCTTCAGTGGAGGCTGCCATCAGTGCAGTCCAGGTCCATGAAGATACTTGTGTCCATGTGCTTATCACTTAATTCTTGAAAATCACTATGGAGAGGTGGTGTTTGCAAAAGCAAACTGACGCTTCACTGCACTCTGGCAAATGCACAAGCTTCCTCTCACGTAGCACATCTGCTGGTTCAAATCCAAGCGCAGACTTTCCCTGACAAGCTGGGGACAGACTTCTGTGGGCTTTGTATAGGGCTTGGCAAAGAAAAAGACTGGAGGATGCCGTGCTATGTGCTGCAGGGATTTTCTCAGCAAAGGAGAATAACGTGTTAGAGAAAGTCTTGGATGAATGGTCTACTTTTTTCTCACTTATAAATACTGACTGATCACAATAAAAGTAAAGGTCAAGCCAGGCATGGTGACACACGCCTTTAATCCCAGCACTGAGAGGCAGAGGCAGGTGGATCTCTGTGAGTTCAAGGCCAGCCTGGTCTGCATAGTGAGGTACAGGACAGCTGGGGCTACAGGGGGACCCTGTCTCAAAAAGACCGAAAAAATTAAAAAAAAAAATAAATAAAGGTCAAATCTGTCACACCACAGAAGCAGGAGTTTAGCTTTTGAGTCATACAGTATAAAGAATGAGCAGAGCATTTTCTGACCCCTAGAGGTTAGATGGCCTGGGACTCTGCATGTCCCCTTGTGCAACCTTCGTAGCACCAGCTAGATTGTAATGCCATCTTCAACTCCTTAGTTTCACTCCCTTTCCCTCATGGCCTGCACGATAGGTGGACAGCCAGTGCTATCTAAATTAAAGAAACTTCTCCATCCATCTGCTGCTGTGTGATCACACTTCAGTGTGTAGTCACAAGCATGGCTTACTGCAGCCAGACACCAAAAGCTCTCTCCAATCACCCCACCAGAGAGGGAGAAGCAGTGCTCAAGAGGTGAGGGACAATCGTGCTCACTCAGCCAGGGATTTGAACCCAGAACTCTGAACACATGTTCTCTTTTCTTTCTGTTCCTTGTCCCCTTCCATTTGAAGGATCAGTTTGTCATACTGGTCTTAGTCACTGCTCTCAGCCAATTATGAACCAAGTTCTTTGAGTTTTAGTTTCCCTACTAGGAAAAGCAGCCCTCACACACTCTTTTGAGTTCTACTACCCTGGTCCTCTCTTGCACACTCCAGCTTGGTAACTCTAATGGTCTCATGCCTGGTGTTGGGTGTGGATGAAGAAGCTGGATAAGATGTGTACATGTGCCAACTGGCAAGGGACAAGCGATTGAGAAAATAGTAGATCAGAAAGGCCCTGACTAGAAGCTGGGCAGGTTGCAGCAGTCTGCAATACATACTCCTGGTGAGTCGCCAGGGGACTGGATGCCCTCCCCTCCCCAAAAGACAGTCCGTTACAATACGGAATGACGAGGTAAGGCCAGGCAGAAAGCACACAGGTGGTGGTCTAACGAGGACTCAGAATCTGAGGTTCCATTCTTTTCTGAGTCCTTCAGCTGACTGTCCTCAATGAAAGGTTTGCTTTCAGGAGTTTGCTCAGATGTGCAAGTGGCTATGACAGTGGGGAAGAGCTGGCTGGGTATTCAGTTTGGGACCCAGTCCCTGACATTCAGCCTCTTTCTGGTTCGTATCACTTTTCCATACTCTGTTCCTTGACTGTCCACAGGGATGGTGGACTCCTCCATGATGCCTATCATGGGCTACCTGGTCGACCTGCGGCACGTGTCCGTCTATGGGAGTGTGTATGCCATTGCGGATGTGGCCTTCTGTATGGGGTATGCTATAGGTAAGTATTGGCTTCCAAGATGACCTTTACCTTATTGCAGGACAGAAAAAAGGTAAAAAAAATATGGAAATATTTACATTTTCTGGCAATAAGCTATTTGGAGAGAACACTAATTCTCTGTTTCCTGAAAGGTCCTTCAGCTGGTGGTGCCATTGCAAAGGCCATCGGCTTTCCATGGCTCATGACAATTATTGGGATCATTGATATTGCTTTTGCTCCTCTGTGCTTTTTTCTGCGAAGTCCACCTGCCAAGGAAGAAAAAATGGTAAGAAAGTCTTTCTTGATCATCTTAACATCTAGCTTCCTCACGGTCCACTTCTAAAATGCTTCAGTCCTTCTCAGCAGCAGTTCCTAACAGAAGTGGTACTTTTTCATCCACGCCACACAGAACAGTTGCTTTCTTTCATTCTTGCTACTTTCAGAATTATTTCTCCAGGTATCACATTTGTAAATTTGAAGAATACAATTATTTTTTGTACATAGATTAGCAGTGTATTAACTCTCGTCAATCAAATAGGAACCTGGGATAATTCAGATTCTCTGTGGTTCTTGCATGTTCTTCCATTTCCCAGATACGGTGCTTTGTTTTTCTTCTATCCTCATGGCACTCAGTGATAACATAGGATTCTGGAGGTGGTTTTAGGGGTCTTTATGAAAGACTATCACATATACACCCCAGGGCACACATGTGAGCACACAGACTGCTTCTTCATGACCAGAATCATAGCCATAGGGAAGCTAGAGAAGAAAGTGGTACCGCTGATACCAGTGCTGCTCCATGTTGTATTGCAGGAGTATGCCTGCACCGAGGATGCAGGAGAGTGCTCGGAAGTGGAGGCTTTGTGTTCAAGGACAGATCTGAGGCTCCTCTGTCATGTTCTTTTTGGGAGTCCATTAAAAGTGATTTCTGTAGGTTCCCTGCCCCTCTTTCTGGTATTGTGGATTGAACCTAGGGCTTTTTGTGTCTTTTTAAAAATTACTTTTATTGATCTTTATCTCCAGGCTGGCCTTGAACTTTGTAAGAAATCAGGCAGGCCTTGAAGTTGGGGTCTTCTTGCTTCAGCCCCTCCAGTAGCTGGGATTACAGGCCCCTGCTTCATCTAGAATACTGCCTTACTCTGTCTGCCCAGCAGCCCCCAAATGTCTTCCCTCTTCAGGGCGAGAGCTGCTTTTTGCTACTCGGACTCCATCACTGCTGGGTGGATATCCCTCACCAAGGCAGCAGACGTTAGTGGCTGTTGTGTTATCTGTCTGTGGGTGACAGCATGAGCTAGTGGAGGAAATGAATGAGGTCACACTAGCTAGGGAGATGGTGGAGCTGGGGAAATACTTGTCCAGCCAGCCTTGACTGTGTTCTGCAAGATGATGGCAGGAAGCCAAGGCTCGGTTCTCCTTTTCTTTTTAGTAAACCAGTGCTTGGGTCCATTTAAAAAGTACTGAAGGAAGTAGAAAAGACAATCCTGAAAGATGAATAATTAGAATGACAGTTTTCCAGAAAGCCACTTTCACTGTAAAATGTCAAAATCCTTCATAAGTGCCTGGTGAGATAAATCATTAAAAACTCAAGATGTGCATTTTGCTGCCCATAATTGATGCCAATAATTGGAGGATGCCATTTGACCGGCACATTGGTAGCATTTGAGGGTGGTGGCAGCCAGCAGCCAGTGGTGGCTCATTGTGCAACCAGGGCAGGAAGAGTGGGTGGAAGCTGATAGCACCTAATGATAAGGGGGTGTGTGTCCGGATGTTTGCTAAGGGGGAGAATCGATCACCACCCACTTGAGGAACCACAGTGCAGACAAGTGCTGGTGTGCAGGATTAGCAGCTGCCAAACACGGGATATTCAGGCTTGAAGGCATTCCACCCCAGCAAATAATTCTTTCATTAAGTGGATCCTAGTAACAGGGTGTTTGCCCTTCAGCTGTGTGAGATTGACAGACCCAATGCTGTTCTATGGATCACAAGTGACAGGCTCATGAATTGGTTGTAAGCACTTGGGCGTTCCTCCCATTTGGAGTTCTGCCTTTTAATAATTAGTGTTACTGATATAGGCAGAGAGAAAAAAAATCCTTATTGCTCAGTCCCCTGAGGACATATAAGACAGACCAACACTGCTATTTGAGGGAAATTGTTCCCATAGGAAGACAATGACGCAGCCACCCTGATCCCTCAAAACAGGTGAGAGTAGCTGAGTTCTAAGATGAGTTCTGCTTTTCAGACTTAAAGATTTCTTACAAGATAGGGCATATTTCTAAGTCTTATTGTTGAAGTTTCTGTTGCCAAGGCAGAAAAGGTGGCTTGTTGCTAGGAGCCTCCTTTAAGTGAATGGCTGTAGCTGACGTGGTGGCACACACCTTAGTTCCAGCATCAGGAGGCAGAGGCTGGTGGATCTCTGTGAGATTGAGGCCAGCCTGGTCTACACAGGGAGTTCCAGGCCAGCTGGGGCTACAGGGAGACTGTCTAAAAAAAAATACAACAAAAAAACCCAACAAATAATAGATACATTTAAAAGTGGATAGCACTTGCCACATTTGGATCCCCAGCACTCACATAAATGTGGGGCAGGTGTGGTGGCCTGCCTGCAGTCTCAGCCTAAGGGAGGCAGAGACAGAGGAACCCAGAAGCAAGCTGACTAACCACACTGGTAAGCCTTGGATTCAAGTGAGAGACTCTGCCTCAATACATAAGGTGAAGACTGATTGAAGACACCTGATGTTAACCTCCGGTCTGTACATGCAGATGAACACATATGCATGTACATGCACATGAGAGCATTTGTACACACATACAGGCACACACCCACACCCAAAGTAAATTCAAAAGATCCTGGTTCTTGGATTTCATGGGTGGGGTGAGGACGAGGCAGCTGATGACTGATAAGAATATGCTCTGCACCTTATAATCTACTTGTAAGTATCTGTCCCTTTTCTGGGCACTTACATATGAATGCAAAGCTCTTGGTTTTTTTTTCCCCCTAGTTATGTTAAACAGAACAAAACATTAAAAAAATTTGCTATTTTTTTATTTTATGAGTGTCTTGCCTGAACATATATGTGTACCCATGTCATGAAATGCTTGCAGAGGTCAGAAGAGGGTGTCAGATCCCCTGTAACTAGAGTTAGAATTGTTAGCCACCATGTGGTTGCTAGGAATTGAACGCAGATCCTCTGTAAGAGCAGCCAGTGCTCTTAACCACTGAGCCATCTCTCCAGCCTGAACAAAACATTTTTTACTGGGACCCGTGCCTGCCGAAGTCTCAGAATGGGGCTTCTACCTTCTAAGTGCATTTACTGTTTCACTAGTGCTGAATTTGTACCGCTTTTCTACTCCGTCTGTTTTTTGTTTTTTTTGTTTTGTTTTTTTTTTACCACTTTGGAGAGCCCAGCTCTGCTCTGCATGTGACAGGAGCTATTCATTTGGCAAGGGCTTGGCTGTATCTGGGCTTTGCTATGACTTTGGTGCTAATCCCTTTCCTCTCTTCAGTTGAAAGCCGAACACTTTCCTCCACAGCAGTATGTGGAGTGCTGGCTTAAACTCCCTGCCTGCTTCATGGGTCCCTGGGCACTTGGCCCTTGTAGGTTTGCCTTTCCCACTTGATGCTGTGTACTTCTCTTTTCATGGCACTTTTGAAACATCACACACTATCTGGCTGATTTAATTATGTATAAATTTAAAAAGTACAAGTACTGCCCAATTATTTTTTCAGAACAGGTACTAAAACTAGTGAGTTATGCTGTAAAAGCCATGAAACCATATTCCTGGAAGAAAGCTCCTTGAAGCACGAAGGCCACGTTAAGCCTTTCAGCTGTTTTGGTAAATTCTGATCATTGTCTGCATGATGCAAATAATCAGTCTGACTGAGTTCTGCAGTACAGGGTTGTGTGTGTGTGCAGTGTGCCTGATTGTATGCGTGCATGCAAGCATGCATAGAAGCCTGAGGATATATCCTTGAGTGTTGTTCCTCAGGGCTGTCTACCTTATTTTTTGAGACAGGGTCTCTCACTGGCCTGGCCTAATGCTCACCAAGTAGGCTAAGCTGGCTGGTCAGCAAGGCCCAGAGATCTGCCCATGTGCCTCTCCAGTGCTGGGCCCTGTTACAAGCATGGACCATCACACCTGGCTTTTCCAGACAGGAGTTCTGGGGATTGAACTCAGGTCCTCATGCTTGCAAGGCAAACACATTCTTTACCCAGTAAGCTCTCTCTCCAGCCCCAGTAGAGATTTTACTTAGTCTATATTCTATGTCCAGTCTCGGGTGCAGAGACTCTCAAGATTACACATGGACATGTAATGGCAGGTGGAGAGATGTAGGTTGTAGGCAACGAAGTCTTGTTTTTTCCAAGGTGGCCTTGCTGCCTGTGGGCCAAGTAGGGGTCAAGGCCCATGCCTGGCGTTCCTAGCTCGGCTGGGGCTTCCCAACAGGTGCCTCCCACTGCCCCCCAGTTAGATCTCTGGTGGTCATGCTGGCTTAATGTCTGTAATGCCCTCTTTCCTAAATATTCTATGCTTAGCTCACTGAAATCTTTTTGTGCAAATCCTTTCATCTTTCATGGTTCATCTTAGCTCTCACTTCCTCCCCAGAACTTCTAACATTTAATCTGAATTTTGTCTTCCACCTGTGACTTTGGAGGGCCTGTCCTTACTTCTCAAGTTGCTGGTATAGCACCTTCAGGGTGAAGTCAAATAACTAGAAGGTGCCCTAGAAACTCCTATCAGCTGGAAGACATGATATATATCATGTAATTAGGGCAGTGTTTCTGGAAGCTGTAGGCAGCACTGTCACATGAGGGGAGGAACCTGGAATTTCATTTGTAACCTGCTCCACTCCACCTCTACCCCCTCTGTAGTTATTTGAGCACATTACATTGAGAATCACTAATCTGGATTACACTTAGTTATCAGGGATTAAACCTTTGTGTAACACAGGGAGAATGGTCCAGGTGTACAATGTGTTGCCTCAATTATTTTAGCAATTGAACTCTTTATTAAGTACAAGCATCAATTCACTTGGAAGTAGCATAATTGGAAGGAGGTTTGAAGCTGGCAGTTTGAGATGAGTCTGACTCAGGTCACGTCAGTCCTTATCTTTGTGTGTCACACAGCAGATCATTTGAGAATTTCTTGGGAAATGATAAAAGGGTTAAGCACTGAGTGGAGTCTTATCACATCTGCAGGACAAGAGCTGAGAGTAATAACTAACAGACACCAAGATAGATTGCCATGGGCAATATCAGAACATTTTAATCCATTCAGATTTGCAGACTGCACAAAAGGTATTGGAGAATGGCTCCTCTGAGAGAGGGAGCGTACGGAGACCTACCTGATTCATTTGGGTTGCATGTGGCCCCCTCTGCACTTCTCCATGGACTGCTTAGACTACACTTGTCCTGGGCCTGCTTGGCTTCCTCAGCCCCCTTCTAGGTGCACTGGTGCCCTCTGCATCCATGGATTCTGGCTCTGTGGATTCAACTGACTGGAATCCGAAACATCCAGAAAAAAAATTATTTGTACTAATTTGTAGACTTTTTTCATCCTCCCCTAGTTACATGGCCAGTTCACATTGTAAGGTATTGTAAGTAATCTGCAACCGATTTGAAATACACATGGGGATGTCATATTCAAATATATTTTAAAGGACTTGAACTTCTGCAGATTTTGGTGTTGTCGGGTTGTTCTGGAAACACTCTCCCAAGGACACTGAGCTTAGCTGTACATCCCTTAGTGAAGCTCTTTTTAGCCCTGTGCCCAGTCTCTTGAGTGGAGTTGAGGCAACGAGCCTACAGTGAGTAGCATGTTCCTGGCAGGATGTCAGATGGATTAGCAGATCATTGCTTGGCTAGGCACATCTTTCAGGAGAAATGATGGCAAGCGCCTTAGATGGAGATGCTTTGAAAACAAAGCATTTTTCTTTTTTGAAGGGCAGTCACCTGTTTGGTTTAATTTTCAGTAACAATGAAAGAGGGCACAGGACTTATGTTCATCAGATCTGATGAGAGGTGGTCTGGATAACACATCTATGAACAAAGCCCTATGACCTAGGAAAATACTCAAGGAGCCATGGTGATGTGGTCTGAAAATATTTTAAAATGCGAGGCAGTCTGTGAAGGTAACCAGTATCGGGAGCACTTCCGAGAATGGAAATGACACAGGGGCTTCAGTCTTCCTATTTCTAACAAGCGCTTCCTTCACTTGTCTCCATGATGTACCTTGTGACAGTCTACCCACAGAAGCTGGATGGATAACCTGCATAGCCTCCATCTACAAGATTCAACTCCTTAACCCTAATCAACCTATCCTTTGTTTTACAAAAAACTGACTCTTGCCCCCGATCAGGTACAATGAAAATATTCAAGACCTCTTCACTTCTTGCCTATTGCCTGAACTTTTCACTTGGTGGAGAATGCCAGGTGTTCTAGGTCAAGACTTGGCAATTTCTCCAAATAACTGTTTAATAGAAGATACAGATCTTTCAAACTAGTAATCTCTTTTTTTTAAATTAACATCCTTGTCATGAGCTTTTTTCTTAAATATTTTATGTGTATGTGTGTATTGCCTGCATGTAGGTAAGTGCACCCGTGTCGTGCAATGCCCTTGGAAGACAGAAGAGGCTGTTGGATCCCCCGGAACTGGAGTTACGGACAGTTGTTAGCTGCCATATGGGTGCTGGGATTCAAACCCAGGTCTTCTGCAGGAACAGTTAGTGTTCTTAACCACTGAGCCATCTCTCCAGCCCCTCAAACCAGTAATCTTTAAAAGGAACAGGCTAAAGCCACCATAGCTTTATGAAACAAGAAGTTAATGTACTTGGCATTTTGCTCTTTCAGGCTATCCTCATGGACCACAACTGTCCTATTAAGACAAAAATGTACACTCAGAGTAACACCCAGTCATACCCGATCGGTGACGATGAAGAATCTGAAAGTGACTGAGCCCCTCAGAAATCATTCAAGTGTTTAACTGTGTTGGTGTTTCCAGTGAGATGACTCGTGCAGAGCTGTCTTAGTCATACCATCCACTCCTGGCAGAGTACAACCACCAAAGGTGATTCTTTCTTTTCCATGGTTATGATCGACTGCCAACAGCCTTATAAAGAAAAAGCAGCTTTTCTAGGGGTTTGTATAAATAGTGTTGAAAACTTTATTTTATGTATTTGGTTTTATTAAATATTACACAATATATTTTGACGAAATAGGTATATTGTAAATGTATAAATATTTGAATCCAAATCAACTATAATTTTTTAACTTACATTCACGAACACTTGGACAAAAAAAATCTTGTATTTTTTCTGAATACTGGTAATGAGTGTTTAAAGCACACATTATCTGACACTACCAACAATGAGAAACTACAAGTCTAAAAAACAGAATCACGTAAGACAGCATGTTACGTAGCAACAATGAATGTGCTGACTCGTAATCAGTGTCAATATATTTATGAGTCAAAAGCTAGTCATCTCAAGTGCAGAGAGCAAGAAAGCAAACTAGTCATCTTTTGGACTTATTCATAGCTCTTTGCTGGCATTAGTTTTCTATATAATCACCCACCTGGAAAGGGACGGTTGTACAATTACACTTATGTGGTTGGCAGCAAACATTAAAGCCAACGAGGATTTTGTGGTTTTTTTTGTAAACGTTCTGAAAGTAGAGAAAAGCCCTCAAATGTAGTTACAACTTAACAGCTTTCTTTTAAAGACAAATACTTGACTGCTTTATTGGCTGAAAATAAAAGGTATATGCACTTTACACTGTTAAGGTGAAGCATGATAAGATTTATCAACACCTAATTAGTTTTGGAAAAGGAAACAGCTATTAAGCCTTGAAAAATCAGACTATTACGTCTTTCACCTATTTGCAGGCCATCCAAGTGTTTTCCTAGTTATTCTGAGTTGCAATTATTTTCTGGACTCCTAAAAGTTGTCCATGTTAATGCAGAATTTTAAAGATGAAGGAATGATGCTGTTTAAAAACATTATGGTGGGAAAGCAGGTAGGGAAGGTGTCCTGACCACCTGTCATCTTTTTCTGAAGCAGAAAAAAATCCAAACATCTACAAATGTGTACGTGTTACTGTATCATCTTGTATGCTGGGTAGCATAATTTTTCTAAGCATGAGAACATTGACCTGTCTTTTCAGTGTGCCAGCAAATACTGAACATTGTCTACATTGCTTTATATGTGAATACGACTTTCTGGCATGTGAACAGTGTAGAATATGTCTCTAGTAGTACGTGACAATTCTGCAGTTCTGTCATCATAAAAATGTCATTTTTGTTAAGCTGAACTGTTTGTGTTAACTTGGGTATCAGGGATCAAAGAACTTTATAGCAAAGACTCTCAATCTTATTGGCTAGTACATATTCTTCAGAAAGGTAGTGGCTAATCTTTCTTTTGCTTTATGGAGCTTTTCTGTGGGGCCTAGCTGATTTGAAGTCAGTACATTTGAGAAAAAACAGCTTCTGACTCCACCACTGGACAGTCACACAAGCCTGTGACTGAAAGATGGCTGCTGAGGGATTCTCACACAGCTAACATACAAAGGAGGGATGTATACTTCTACAGGACAGCCTTAAAAAGTGTGGCTAAAGAGAGCCTGTAGTTTCCCTTGCCCTCAATATCAGACAATCTAGTCCTATGTTCTTTTTGCCTTTAAGGCTTCAGCTCTAGTAAGAATGACTAGCAAAGGCAGCCTGCTATTGATCCCTGGGGGAAAGGATAAAAGAATTTTTCCGAACTGTTTGGGGAGCCAAAATAGGTTGTTTCTGAGGGGAAAGTAAAGTCATTTATATGACTAATATCCTGGGTACACAAGACTGAAAAACGGGGGGTTTAAAAAATATTCTGCATGTACCAGAACAAAGAACATATAGCTCTCTGAACATTTTTTTAAAAATAGAGGTGGCTTTTATGTTTTACTTGGTAATACAGACACAAAAATCTTTGTGAGGTAGCAGTGAGTAATCAGCTTTCTTCTGACTGCTAAGTATATCTGTTCTGGTCATACTTTAGCTAGACCTACTTAATAAATCTTCTTGAACACTGCTGTGCCTGCCTGTATTCTTTCATAAATACTGCTGGAACAAATACATAGATATCATTTTGACTGTAGTTATTTAATTAAAAACTATTCTTTGCTTGCAGGAGTCAAGCAAATGCCACTCCAGGCTAGTGTGGTCCATCCTCTTGGCTTTCCACTATTTGCTGTAAATGAAATGTGAGACTTATTATTCTATCAACGTGGAAAAACAGTGAATTGCCCTGGACTTTAACTGTCAGTGTTGCTCTAACTGCTGTAAACAAGTAACTATCTTATGAAAATAGCCATTATCCAGGCATCTGCCAGAATCGACTCTTGAAAGCTCTAGAAATTAGGATCATTTTGAATGGGGTGCACATGATACCGCTTCCAGGATCTATAGTTTTAATTAGACCTTAAAGAGTATCAAGGAACCAGAAAAGATGAGGGAACACTCCCTTTTTCCCCACTCCTTTGCTTCTGGGGTGGAAGAGGGGAGGTAGGGAAGGAAAACTATCTCAATTTAGGAATTAAGATAATACTTTTTGTTTTTCTTGGTTTTTTTGAGACAGGGTCTCGCAGTAGCCCCAGCTGTCCTGGAACTCACTATGTAGACCAGGCTGGCCTCAAACTCAGAGATCCGCCTGCCTCTGCCTCCCGAGTGCATGAGCCACCACCACGCTCAGCTTAATACATTTTTTAAGTTGGAGATTTAAAACTTACTTCAGGGGACTTAAAATTTTAATCTCCATTAGATAGACTTTGCTTTCCAAGTTTTAGGCTGTTTTTCTTAGAAAGTTATCTAAACAGTAAGTTTTGATATTATCGAATGAAGTTTGATATTAAGAAATATGATTGCCTAATAATGCTAAAATGTTACTCATTTTGTATAACCCAGTCATTCATCTAAACATCAATGAAGAAAATATACTTTAGTCTAATTTTTCTTCTTTGAGAGTGTCTCATTATGGATAGTCTTATTAATATGCAGCATTAGAAAAATCCATGAATACATTCCACAAGATAAGGAAGCAGCAGCAAGAACTGAGCACTTTTGTTTACTGAAAGTGGGTTGATAGCTTGTCTGCATGGCCAAATTAGACCAGGCAATAATTCCAGAGATGCACAAATCGCCTTGTTTTAAATGTCATCAAATGAAGATATTCTTGTTTTCTGTGGTAGTCTTTATTATTTTAGCTATTGATAACATAGCATGGTAGCACGATTACATCAGTAATGTAATATTAACACAATCTTTTAAAACTGAAGCCTGATACCTTACTCTAGGCTATCTGGAGTGTTTCCCCTTGCTCTAAAGTACAACTGTGATGCCTCTACTGCTTCTCCCAATAGAAAAATAGTCCACTACAGTAAAGGTATATTTTATAGACGTCATTAGCAGCGTTATTGAGCTTTCCATGATTGTGGTTCTACAGAGCTAAATACTTTAAAGCACGAGTAGATTATTATGAACTAAAGCTTTGCATTATTTCTACAGCTCTTTCAAATGCATCAGTTTCAGGAGCATGCTCGAGCATCACTAAAACTTCCGTGGTCTGATCCATGAACACACTAGCCACTTACAGACATGCCCCTTCTAGGGTAGCAATAGCAAGTTACTGTTTACAAGATGAATCGTGTTTACATCAGACAGACTGTTTCAAGCATGTGCTGTGGAACAGCATTTCAACTTTCAGGGACTTGTTGCGGAAAGTCTTCTATCGAGGTGTTCTTTTAACGTGAGCATGCTTAAATGAACAGTAAAAAAGGGGCATACACAGATATATTCTTGCTATAAACCTGGCCAAGAAAGGTTTGTACCTTAAAATTTAGTGTCCTAACATTTCACTTAATAATGAGAGCTGCTAGTGGGTTTAAAACTGGAATAACTTTCTACACTTAAAATATTTTTCTCATGTAAATACCTTTTATTTTTATAGCTTTTTACTGTTCAAAGCACATTTGCAGTTATGCTATTTCCTCACAACAATCCTGTGAGGTAGAGTAAGTATCTTCAGAGATGGGGAAAGTGCTGCATGGAGCCCTTTGTGACTTGCCTAGGGCTGTGCAGTTCATTCATGGAAAAAGCCTGAATGGAGTTTGGACTACAGACTGGGCCACAGTCTTTACTATTATACTATGCATTTTCCTGCCAGCCAAAGAGCTATTCCATACAGTTTTAAATTCATGTTGGCTTATGCATTAATTTATTATAGTAGTTACCTGTAAAGGGGAAAAGTTTGACTCTACTCTATAGGTATGTAAGAGGCCCAGACTTTTAAGATATATACCAACAGGGGTCAAGCTCATATAAGTGCCCTCAGCTGTGTGTTACCAGCATCTGTAAGATGATCCCAGTACCACAGTAGTCCTTCATTTTCAGAGAACTGGTCCCAATTCCTATGTATACTGTCTATTTTTATTTCTTTTTTTCTTTACGTATGAATGAAGACAGTCTGAACTACCAAAGTACTCAGAATGATCACCATTCTTTTAAGCCTGTAAAACACTGAATGATGCAGTAAATGAATATATTTTGTATAACTGCTCTCCACATATTCCTACACATACAAAAAAGAAATCAAAACAAAGCCCATTATCAACAGTCATTTTCAGAACAGCCCTCTGAAATTGTAAATATCCTCTCATATGCTTTATTTCCTATGGGAGAGCCAAAGATGAGAAATCATCATGAATGCTTAGAACCTCCATGAAAAGGAGCATTTTGAAAGGTTATTTCAAAATCCTACTGGTTACTGTTCTTAAGTAATGAAATCTTGTTATCTCTACAAAATTCTTCACCAACCCTATTCCTTATTTATTCTCTTAAAATTTTTTCAATGCAAGCTCTTCTAGTTAACCACTATAATTTTACTATAGTTCAAGTGCATAAAAGCTTTAGAAAAAAAGTCACTGAAGCATAGAAAGCAAGCAATATATGTAAAAAAAAATTTTTTTTTTACTAAATCAGCATAACAAACTCTTTAAAGGTATAGGATCTGCTTTCATGTTACATTTGGCAAAAACCAAAACAAACAAAAATCCCCCAAACCCAAAATAATAAAAACTTCAAGCAAGTAAAGATGACAAACTTCAAAAGTATAGAAGAAAGAAGATTTAAAACCTGTTCCCTTGATGATTCCTGTTGTCAATTTGGGCATGCAGCAAATTTGTTATAACCATGATGAAAACAAAAACGAAAATTTCAAGAAACCTTTCAGGATCCTAAAGAACACTAATTCAAAAACCAAGAAGAGAAAAAATAATATATTGAGACATCACACATACGTAAACATGAAAAGTTAGCTTACATAATTAGAAAAGTTTAAAAATAAATTAGTAAAAACCAATTCCTGGTATAAACCCCAAAAAGTGTAACTATAAATGCAACCCCAAACAACCAATTTAGTGATCTGGTCATGTTTCTGCTGGAAAACCACCTTTCATTCTTGTTCTTACATAAGCAAGCACTGTAGAAGCAGGCCCAAGTGCACGGTGAGGGACTGGAATGTGGCTATAAACCCATGGTACTTCAGATGTGTCTTGTCCCAACCATCTGAAAGTTTAAACAGCCTGTCAAACAGACTCGGATGAGCCAAATAAGTCATCTGAGATGCTGCTGAATGGCTGGGTGTCTATCAGCTGGCTTATTTCACTATCAAGGTCTTCTTCTGGATCATCTGCATATTTGCTCATTTTTTTTGAGTGCTGGTCTAAAGACAGACTTTCTAAGGTTTCGATATCTTCGATGCCTGCTCTGTAGTGAATCATCAGAAGTGTTAGAGCTTGTAGTCTTTCACCTGATTTAGCCAAAGCAGCAGAAAGAAGTGACTTTTTCCTTGTATCGGTTGTTTCTTTTTCTTCTCTAACAAGGGAATTATTGTGTTCCAACTCCTGATCAATTTCATTCTGCAGTTTATCCAACATGAACTCCAGCTTCTGGATCCTTTCCTCCGTAGGCAAGCCTCTGTACAAGTCTCGACCAATTTCTTTAACTGCAATGAAAACACTGTCGTCCAGCCCACCTTCTTTCCTCACTAACTTTATTCCTGCACTGTTTCGTTTGGAAGGACTGTTTGGACCACAGACCTCTGTATCGCTCCCTTCATTGTCTGATGTGTTGGGGGTGTGTTTTGGTGAAGGTTCTACGAGATCAGTTCCTGGTTCAGAAAGGCGAGTTTTAGAGACCTGACGCAAATTGAGTAAACGAGAGCTAGTATTGATAATGTGCCTTGTCAAACCTGTTGTTTTATTGATTGACTTAGCTTCGGTCTCAACCCGAGGAGGGAGGCCCACAAGGGGTTCCTGTCCTTCCAGCCTAAGGTTTTTCAGGGTCCGATCTATTCGCCTCTCAGTTGCTCCACAAAGAGGTGTCTCAGCTAGACACTTTTCTTGACATTTTTTATGACAAACATAAGCACAGAACATACACTGGGAAGCAGCTTTTGTCCAAACTTTTTTCTTACAGTAATCACACCAAGTTGGGTTTTGGAACTGGGTATCTTGGAAACTATGTTTATTTTCTGAAGAACTCATCTGTCCTACAAAGTGCTCCTCTTTAGGGACAGTAGAAACTTCTTCAACCACATGCAGTTCTTTTTCTTTCTCTACAGTAGTAAGAACATGGTGGTCTGGTTCTCCTTCTTTCAAGTATTTGAAGTGAATAGTAATGTCACCAAAGCAAAATTTGTCATTGAAGCCCTTCTGCATACTCAGATTTCGTAGTGCAGTTCTAGTGACCATGGCCTTGGGTGCCGGGGCCTCCAGTCTGAACTTTGAAAGGTACTCCATGTTTGATGTAGCTAAGCATCCTAAAGCCACCTCTTCAAGTTTTAAACTAACGTGCCCCAAACAAATGAGACCTCCTAACTTGAAAGGATCCCTGCACCACAGTGCAATGTTCAGGTATCTGTGGCAGGCTTCTATGTCAAACAAACAGGATGCTCTGGTCCTTGACCATTTTCCTAGCTTATTACGATAAAGAATCTCTGATGATTCCCATGTTTGACGGTCATCCGAAATCTCCTTAGTGGGGCAGGAACTTTCTGAGGTAAGATCTTTCACCAATTCTTGCTTTGCTGAAGCCTGCTTCACTACAGCTGAATCTTCCCCATGATCCACACTTTTTACTTGCTTCTCTGATTTATCTGCAAGAGGGGGTGGCGGCACCTTCTCTGGCTTTTCAACATCTGGGTCTGCCTGAGTTGGGGTGTCCGTGGAAGGCAAAGCAATTTTTACTTGTGGTCGTGGTGGCACAGGTGGTTTGAAAGTGGGTCCTTGGGGTTTTGACACTTGTGCTGGTTCTGTGACCTCTGAAGTTTTGGGGGCTGATGGTTTATTTCCTTCTTTGGATGGAAGTTTTTGTGGTGGTGGGTGACTTCCTGAAACTAATTTACGGTTCAAAACTGGGGATATAGCGCCAAGGGGTTTAATAGACAGTGTTGTTGGAGTACGTTTAGGACTCTGGCTTAATGACTGTGCCTCATCTTTGAACTCAGTTTGTACTCTGACATCACTTGCCAAGTCTTCAAATTCAGAATCAAGGTCTTTATTTTCAGCATCTACTGCCAACCCTGCAGCTTCTTCTTCATAACCTGTTTGGCATGAGCTTGACAAAAAGTTCTCTTCCAACTGACCAAAACTGTCTGGCAGCACCGCACCTTGATTACTCTGGCCAACGGGCCTTTCATAGTACACCAGGACTCGGTCGCCAGCCTGTTTGATGAGCTTCAATACCTGTAGTGTCGATGTAATTTTCACACCTGGTTAAGATTTAAAAGAGAAAACATGTAAATTACTGTAATAAAAATCCCCTACATTGTCATTACCATGTGATTATTTAATAAATGGAAAAACAACAAGGAAAACTTAAAAATATTTTACTTGGATTTCAGCTCAATCCTTGTGAACCTAAATGATATCACCCCAGAGAGGCTGCTAATTCCTATCTGCTTCCCATTCCTTCCTAGGCTAAATGACATTATTTCTCAGTTGAATTGAGGAAGTGGACAGACTGAGACCTACTTAGGTTTATTAATGGGTAAACCCCACTTTGAATGACGGAAAGTTGTGACTCCTTTTTATTAGCCATACACATTTTCTGGGATGAAAGAATAAGATAAGTTACTTTAAGGTTAAACAATTATGATGCACATCCTCTTGTCCTGACTATGATCAACTTGCCACCTTCCACTTAACCCAATTTGAATCCTGGAGACAGCTAACTCCCTGTTTTCTTCAGCTGTCAATCCTAACTTAGTGTTCAGGTCCTCCTCAGCCTAACAGCCATAAACAGCCTCTAACTGCAATCTCCCATGCAGACCTTATCTGCTTTGATCCCCGTGCTGCTAGGTTTTCAAGTTTCAGCACAAAGGCCCTTAGCCTGAAAATATTCAATGTATTCTGGGCTTTCTCACAGGGCTCTTCCTGACCATTTAGCCTGATACCTCCTACTACTTCCATCTACTACACGAGGTCCTTGGAGCAATGTTGCCTGACATACATAAAAATGAAGTATTGTCTATTGAGCTTTAGTAGGCAAAAGCTTCAGGTCAACCCCAACTTTTTCATTGTGCTTCAGGAAAACTGTCCTCATCTCATCTCCCCAGTCACACGGTAGTCATGATACCTCTCAGGAAATGCTCATCCCAAGTCTGGATTTTTCATTTGCAATACTTCAAACATGCTGAGAAGTTGAAACAGTAAAATAAACTCTATTATTGAACCTAAATATAACGTTTTGCCAAACTTATTTTAATTACCAATCGCCTGTTACTAAAAATATTAAAAACTACTGTAAATTCAAATAAATGAATTAATCACAACTATATTTTTTATGTATGAGTGTATTGCTTGCATGTGTGTAAGTGCACCTGTGTCAAGCAATGCCCATGGAGGTAGGAAGACATTGGATTCCCCTGAAACTGGAGTTATAGACGGTTGTTAGCTGCCATGTGAGTGCTGGGAATTGAACCCGGGTCCTCTGTAAGAACAGCCAGTGCTCTTAACCACTGAGCCATCTCTTCAGCCCCACAACTATATATTTTTGAGAAATACCTATTTACATGGAACAAAGTTTATGGCATATTAAAAAATAAAAATTATTACAAAAATGCATTTTAGGATTTCAATTTGTGTCCTGTAGCTGGGAGAAGGGATATATT
>NW_008332149.1:6524717-6536660 GCF_000622305.1 Nannospalax galili | reverse complement strand
AATATATTTTATATGATTTCTAGTACTTGTTCAATGTTAGATGTCTTGAAAAGATAACTTTTGCTTTTTTTTGCAAACATTTGTATGGCTTGGACTTCTTTATTTTGGATAACAGACTTGCTACTTATATAATTGGAAACAAAATATAAAAGGGATATTTAAGTTAAAAAATTTTTAACATAATTTTTAACCTGTAGGTTTAAGACCAAAAGGTATGTGTGAATACTAAACCATTTATATTTAATTGAGGGTTTAGCTGAGGGAAAGAAACTTTGTTTATGACTATAGCTATGTAATGGAGGAAGTCTACTTTACATCCTCCTAAGTGTCTATGAACTAGTAGTACCAGCATTATCTGGGGAGCTTATTAGAAATGTGGATTCTTAGGCCCCACCCCAGGCTTTGAATCAGAATGTACTTTTGAATACCATGGCTGGGTGACTGGAATACACAAGAAAAGTGTGAAAGGCATGGTTTATGCCATGGGCAGAAGGATTTCCATGTGAAAATACTAACCTAACTGGTCCCCAGGTACACAATGAAATCATCTGAATACTGGGGTGCAATTGAATCCAAGATAAACATTTTCTAGCATAACCAAGGACAGCTACTTTTTGATCTGGGAATTGTTCTATCTTACCATCTTAGCTTTGAAAGATCAATTAAAGATCCTTAAAAGATCAATTATGGCCAGTCAGGTGTTCAAAACATATAATAGGTGGACCAGGTACTAAGAGCTTGAAAGGCTTGGACTTTTTCTGCACTGCTGTGCACAGCAGGGTTCTGCAGTCAGCCATACACACCCAAGCAAATAACCTGCCTCAGCTTTTGTTTTCATTTACAATAATCCAGTTGGAAGGAAGGTATGTAGCATGCAGGTGATGTGTTTTTGCACAGTGATTTGGAATGAATTCTAAATAACAGCATACTGACAAATCATTGACCATTTCCATCATGTATAAGTGCAAGTGTACCCTCTTAGATAGGAACACTATTTCCTCCCGTTCATTTTCTGGTTCTCCGTGATGGGAATAGTGCTAATACCACATTTAGGCTAACAGTGGTGATGGTGATTGTACAAGAAAGGTGATTGTTTACTTGGCCTTATATTTACATTAAATAATAAAAATAGAGGAGCAGAAGGTGGGAAGGGAAAGAAAAGCAGGGAAGTTTTATTAAAGTGGTTTAAAGATGTACTACATTCGAGATTTTAAAAATGAAGACTAAAATGGCATGCATGTTTTAAAAGCATTCTACACTTATTCATAGTAAAGTTTGTTTCTTTCTGTTACAAAACTAACAGATGCTCATTTCAGAAACAGGGGAAAAGGAAGAGAAAAACATGACTTTGTACACATAATTCTCTGTACACATAAATTATACCACACAGTAGCATAATTACCTCCAATAGCAATGAGCCGATCTCCCCGCTGCAGATCTGCAATAGCAGCAGGTGAGTTTGGGGCCACGGTTTCAATTATGACATGCCCAGCATACCCATCAGTTGACTGAACAAGACGAAGTGTGAGTCCAACACTTTGCAAATTCCCTTTTATTAATTCAACCTTTAATAAAGGGTAAAAAATGAAATGGTGAGATGACTGTAATACACTGAGAATACAATTAGCTGTAACTTTTGAAACATTGACTATAATTACAGATAATTAGAACAACATACTTTCAGACTATGATGACTTAAATGTAGTCATAAAAAAGTAGGTAAGTTGTCATGTCCAGTGGCTAGTCTCATAATCATAAACACACAGGCAGCACTAATTAGACTCAGTGGGTTATGTAAAAAATGGGGGAGGGGAGAAAGATAGTTCACTGGTTAAGAGCACATATTGCTCTTGTAGAGGACCTGGGTTCAGTTCCCATCACCGACATGGTGGCTCAGAACTGACTATAAATCATGTAGGCACACATACACATACATAAATAAATCTTTTTATTTATTTATTTATTTTTTCTTTTTGAGACAAGGTCTCCCTATAGCCCCAGTTGACCTGGCACTCACTATGCAGACTGCACTGGCCTCAATCTCACAGAGCTCCACCTGCCTCTGCCTCCCAAATGCTTCATACCACCACACTTGGCTATAACTTTTTTTAAAAGAGAGAAAGGACATGAAAGTTAGAAAGGGGGTCATGCTGAGGTGGGGGGCTAGCTGAGGAGGTACTGGCAGCTAATAGCTGCTTAGGGGAGAGTCATTTTCCTTTGGGTGTGTGGCCAGTGGTAGGTTTTCCATGCTCCAGTGGATAGCCTCACCCCCATGCCCTATGGGAAGCACTAGCTGGACTCACAGTAAGTTATTTTAAAAAGAGGGGGCATAAAGTTAGGGGGGAAATGTGTTGGGGAGGGTAGCAGGAGGTAGATATGACTGAAATTCATTGTATACATGTATGAAATTCTCAATGATTTTTAAAAATTAAGAAGATATCAGAATGGGAGAGAGAAGTATGGAGGGCCATTACAGTATTGGAAGAGGGGGATTTAGGTTGGATATGATCAGGATATACATGAATGAAATTGCCAAAAAAAATTTCTAAAAACCTAAACACAGTGTATCCAACACCTTATTAAAGAACCACATTTGTAGCAGAAAATTTGCAAATAAGCAAAATCAAAAGAAAACCACTCCCAGTCATACTGTCCAAAACTACTGTTAGAGCTTGTATTCAACGTGCTTTACACTGTGTGCTGTAGTTGTACTTCTACTTTCCACCAACAATGCATCAAACTATTCAGAAAAAAATTGTGTCTGTACTGATTGTGTAGACTGTTCATCACTATTCCTTAAACAACATACTACAACAATTATTGTAAGTAATCTAAAGATGATTTAAAGTACATAAAGGGATACATATAGGTTACATACAACATTATGCTGTTTTACACCAAGGAACCTGAGCATCTGGCAAAGTGATAGGATTTAAGGAAGAAACTGATTTGCTGAATTTTCTATTGGAGGGCTGTAAAGGAAGAAAGTTCACACCTACATTTCACTAAGAGTTATCTGACTAAAGAGATGCCTTGTTCTAACTCATTCAGATCGTTTTGGTTTTTCTATGCAAATCTATTCTTATTCAATTCACTGATTTTAAGAAAAGAAAAAGACAACTACATCCTTCCAATGACATGAATTCAGTTGGTATTTACTGTGCTCAGTCAGAACTCAGGATAACTGTATTGTTCTTCAGGTCATGACTCTTAATTTTTAAGGATATGTTGCCAAAACCCTGACTAATATCTAAATATATCACTTTTTATGGCTTTAATATATAAATTATACTTAACTAGGAATTCAAACTTTCCTGATTAATGACTGGTGACTGGTAAAATAAACCTTATTAGAAGTTGTTCTTTACTTAGGGTGTTGATAGGTTTTGTTAAGTTTTAAGAGCTTTGTTTCATTTTGTTTATTCTTTAAGACAGGGTCTCATAGCTCAAGATGGGTAGAAGTCAGTATGTAGCTGTGGCTGGTCACAAATTCCTGACTATAAGTGTACACCAACATATCCAGCCACTGGTGAGTTCTTTATGAAGAAATAACAACAATCTTACCTAGAATCTTTTAGAAATAGAGAACAAAAAAAAGGACACTTCCTAAATCATATATTACAGTCAATGTTACATGAATCCAAACATAGTCAAGGACAGATCAAGAAAAGAGAACTGGAAACCAGAATCTCTATTATCCAAACATGGATGAAAAATGAAAATTGAGTAATATGAAAGTAAAATAATCATAAATGTAGTTCATGCCATTAATTCAAGATTGTTTTACCATGCAGAAATCAATTAATTTTATAGTGTTAACAAAATAATGGAGAAAGCCATATAAATATTTTAATAAATACCAAAAAATCCATTCAGCTAAGTTCAACATTCATTCATAATAAAAACCCCAGTCAGCTAGAAACACAAGGGAAGTTCCTAAACCTCATTATTATAGAAATCTACAAACAGAAAGCTCAAAGATTTGAGAACTAATGTTTCCTGCCTAGATGAGTAACAAAACATTTCTATCACCACTTAAACTGTACTGGAGGTCACAGACATTATAATTAAGAAAAAAAGCTTGGGAAGCGAAGAGAAAAACTGTCACGCACAGGTAACAAGGTCTTACACATGGATAATTCCCCCAAATATGCCAATTTTGCTTTAAGATTCCTAAATACACAGATCACTATTTCAAAGAAACCCTAGGTTTTTAATTATTTAATTTATTACTAAACTGTAGCTAATGGAATAAAACCAGATATAGTTAAAAAAAGGTGTATCAGAAGAAAAATCCACAAAAATACAATCTAAATTATTATTTTATTGCTATTAAGAATTAGAATGGGGGGTGGCTTAGAGATGGCTCAGTGGTTAAGAGCACTGGCTACTCTTGCAGAGGACTCAGGTTTGATTCCCAGCACCCACATGGCAGCTAACAATCACCTGCAACTCCAGTTCCAGGGGATTTGATACCCCCCTTCTGACCTCCACAAGCATTACATACATGTAAGTAATACACTAATACACAAAATTAAAAAAAATTTAAAAAAAAAAGAATTAGAATAGGGGCTGAAGGGATGACTCAGCAGTTAAAGAGCACTGGCTGCTCTTGTAGAGGACCCAGGTTCAATTCCCAGCATCCACATAGTGGCTAAAAACCATCTGTAACTCCAGTTCCAGGGAAAACTGATGTCCTTTCTGACCTCTGCTGGCATTGCAGGACACACGTGCATTTACATACATGTAGGCAATACACTCATACACATAAAATAAAAATAATAAATTTAAAAAAATTAGAATAAAATTTCAAATTTCTAAAAACTATTTTTATTTATATGTATGTGTATGGGTATGTCTCTCTGTATGTATGTATGCCACATGTCTGTTAAAAACATGCAATAGAAGTGCTTGCCTTGTAAGCATGACCATAGGAGCTCCATCCCTAGAACATACCTTAAGGAGGCTGGGTGTGATGGTATCTAATTGAAATCTCAGTTCTAGGGGGTGGGGAGACAAGTGGATCCCTGCAGTTTTCTGGTTGGCCACTTAACTTAATTGGTTGAGTTCTAGGCCAGTGAGAGACACTGTCTCAAACAAAGAAACACAAAATGAGAGGGAGAGAAAAGGTGGACAACATCTGAGGAACACTACCCAAGGGTATGCACATCACACACAAATAAAAAATAATTTACAGTAAAGAACTGTCCAATCTCCCAAACTACTATCACTACCATAGTAACTATTTTAAAAGTCTGTTTGTGGGCCTGGCTTTCATGGTGCATGCCTTTAATCCCAATACTCAGAAGGCAGAAGCAGGTGGATCTCTGTGAGCTTGAGGCTAGCCAGGTCTACACAGTGAGTTTCAGGGTAGCTGAGGCTACAGGGAGACCCTGTCTTAAGAAATCAAAGTCTGTTTATAGTTGAGTGTGGTGGCACTTGCCTATAACTACAGCATTTGGGGACTAGGAAGTGAAAGAGGACCAGGAAGGATGATCAAGGCCAGCCTTGGCTAAGTGGTGAGTTCAAGGCCAGCTAGACTACACGAGACCTTTCTCAAAAGCCAAAAAGTTTATTTTCAGCTGTTCTGATAGTTATCATTGTTGCACAAATCATTTCTTAATATATCAAACTGAATATAATGTGTTGGCTTCCTACCATTAAGAGACATTAAGAGACAAGTTAGCCCATTCTAACTATAGAGTTAGAGCACTGTTTTTAAGTTTCTTTAACACTTCTTTGGAACTTTGATTAATATAACCCTATTTGCTATTAACTATAGCAAATATCTACACCGATATTACTATCTTTATTCTTCTACTTCTCTTTTTAACTTCTACCTTCTAAAGCTACTATGGAAGTTGATAATTATTACATTTATTTAAAAAATATAATCAAGGTTGACTATTCTAAAAGCTAAGTGTCAGCTAATAGTGTTTATAGTATTTTTACTGTGTAAGTGCTCTTTACTACAAAACTAGACATCATGACATTCCCTGTCTTGTAAAACCTTTTATTTTCCTTAGAGGCTAATGGTTTGAATGCCACCACCCCCGCCCCAGAGCCCATGTTGAGATTTAATTGCTACTCCCACCCATCACGAGGTGGGGACTTTAAGAGGTCTGACAGCTATGCCCTCATGAATGAATTAATGCTATTATCACAGGAGTGGTTATTTATGGAAGGAGTAGGTTTGGTGGAAGTTTGGAGCCTTATAAGCCCGTGTTTCATGGGTGCTTGCTTGTCTTTTCACCATATTATGGCAAAGCACAGAGGCCTCCACAGACATACTCTTGAGCTTCCCCAGCCTCCAGAATAGCAAGCCTAATACAAAGTTACCTCTGTTGCTTAAAATTACCCAGCTGTGGTATTCTGTTACAACATCAAAACACAGGATGAGAAGTATTGTTTCTTCTTTTAACATAGCTTTTCCTTTTTTTTGACTTATTTTTATGTGTTTGAGTGTTTTGCCTGCATGTATGTAAATTTACATGTATGTGCAATGCCCCTAGAGGTCAGAAGAGGGTGCTAGGAACTAAACCCAGATCTTTTCCTTGAGCAGTTAACGCTCTTAACCATTGAGTCACCTCTCCAACCTACAACATAGCTTTGCTTTAATTGCAGAATTTATATAAAGTATTGCTTCTGAGGTTAGCTCATTAATTCATCTATTCATTCATTTGTATATAATAGCATGTATTTGAAGGTAAGTTTTATCTTACTCTACCCTGACTTGCTAAAAATAAGCCAGTTAACAAATGGAAAGAGAATGATTAAGTTAGAAAATCACCTTTTTAGAGAATCACTATCTTATAATACATGACAATAACTACCATGTCTATGTAAAATGTTCTGTTAGAAGAGTCATACTTGATGTTCAGGGTTAAGTATGATAAACAGACAATGCTTATGACTTTAGGCCAACATTAACCTTTCTGAACTCCACTGGCAAAATAGGCTAAGAGGTATTTGAGGTAGGGAGCTCTGAAAACGTTTAAGATTTAATATTACAGCAGGAACAATGAATATTGTAATATTTAATATTACAGCAGGAACATATTAAAGAACTCTACAAATTCTGATTACCTAATAAAAAATTTGATAATACGCTATCTTTTAAGTAAATATATAGAATTTACAAAGTCTATTAATATCTATTTGCTATAAGTATGTTTCTGAATCATTACTTTGTGGAGTAAGGTGTTTCTTTTGAGAAAGAAAGAAATAAAATCAATAATATTAAATGCTTACTATATGTCTATTATAGACACCAATGTTTTCTAATCCTCCCTGCTTGGGGATCATCTCTGCCACACTCTAATCCTGCACAGGGTTATAGTGGGTACAACCATGTATATTACCCAACACAGTTCCACTGCCTTGCCCTGTTAGATGGTCCGAGGATACTAACCTGGCCCAAGATGGACCACAGTTCCACCTGTATGTTTTGAAATCAGATTTAGAGACTTGAGTATAACAAATATAATTATAGTCATTGGAATTTGTGTGTTCTTATGAACCGAGATGCAAAGAATGCCAGTCTTCAAAAACAATTTTATATGGTGCCTAACAGGATATATTTCAATAATGTATCAATATAACTTTAAAAATTTTACAAACTGTTCTCTCCCACAGGAATATGTAACACAGAGCAAGCACCAAAAATCCAACTGAGTGAAAAGACCACTAAGTGAGACCCTAAGTCACCGCAACTAGTTCTATATTTTTTCTAATATTTTATTTATTATTTTATTTTATCTTTAAGTGTTTTGCCTGCTTGTATGTAAATGCATACCCATGTCATGCATGCCTGAAGAGACCAGAAGAGGGCATCAGATCCCCTGGGAACTGGAGTTACAGATTGTTGTTAGCTGACACGTGGGTGCTGGGAACAAAACTCTGGTCCTCTGGATGAGCTGGTCTCTAGACCCGTGACCAGTTGTATTTTGAACATGATTTCAACAAATAAATTTCTGAATAGTGAATCATGAAAACGATAAGGTAGGGTAGCGTAAGGCAGGGAAGGGAAAATGTGACATAAAACACAATACACATTGTCAGGGTAAAACTGAATTTGCACACAGCTGTGAAATACAGATAACCATTCCTGTTTTTTCTGGTTTATTATACACCAATATCCGGTCCACTAGCATTCCCAATGTATTACAATAAAAAGCATATGTATGATCTTCAGAAACATTGAAGTGTTCTATAACTCTGCCCTACAAATGAAGGGTATTTTTTCTGAATAATAACTAATGCTAACCTAAGAAATACTGGCTTAACAAAATCTTTTGAAAACCTACTAAGTGAAGAAAAGTAGGAGAGAAATGTACTAACTTATTCCCATACTTATTCAAATGTGTAGGCCCTGGGTACGGAATCTGAGGGGTATGCACCTGAGTATCACAGGTGAGAGTCCCTGGTCTCTTGGAAATAGGAAGAGTAGGCATGAAAAAATAACTATACTCATACCTGTCGAGCCACTTAATAGGAGTCCCCTAACTAACATTTACAGCAGGAGAGACAAGCAAATATGAGGAAGAGTTCAACATCCTTAGCCATCAGAGAATTACAAATTAAACCTGCTTTGAGATTCCATCTCATCCCAGTCAGAACAGCAATCATCAAGAAGACAACACATGCTGGCAAGGATGAGGCAAAAGAGGAACCCTTATTTACTGCTGGTAGGAATCTAACCTGGTATGGAAATTCACACTGAGGTTTCTCAAAAAACCAACAGTAGAAATACCATATGAGCTAGCCATACCACTCCTAGTTATATACCCAAAGACTTAAAGTTAGCATGTCACAGAGATACACATCCATGGGGCCTTTACAGGGAATTAGGCCATGAAGTATTAGTGTCCTCCTTATAACAGAAGCCCCCCAAGAAACTTCCTGTCCCTTCTGCCAAGAGAAGGCACAGGGAAAGGGTGATTGGCTATGAATTGGGACACTGGCCTTTGTCATTATCAATTTACTAGTGCTTGATCTTGGACTTCCAGGCTCTGGACTTATGAAAAATAAATTTCTTTTGATTATGAGATATGTAGTTTATAGTATTTTTGACAAATGCATTGAGTCCAAAAATCATTGTTTTAGATGGATCAGCTTTGCACAGATCACCTTTGCCTGGTTGATTTTGAGATCTGGTAATTTAATTCTAGACACCAAGAGACTCAGACAATTATCATTAGGATATTAAAACTTTATCTCCAAACTCTGAATTATAATTGAGAGGCTGGAAAGATAGCTCAGTGGGTAAAGGTATCTGCCATCAAGCCTACCCAACCTGAGTTTGATTCCCAGAACACACCTGGTGGAGAAAACTGACACCCATGAATTGTCTTCAGATTGCCACATGAACACTGTTGCATGCCTGTGTGTCCCCTACCAATAATAAATAAGTAAATAAATGAATAAGAAATTAATTTTTTCCTATAACTAAAATGATTTTGTATTAGATAATTTACTGAACTATTTGCAAAGTGAACATTTATGTACAATATACCTGGCAGAAAATGTTAGAAACGTAATTCTCTGTTCATTTCCCTGAATACCAGGTATCAGTTCAATTTGCTTAGGATTACAGGGCCCAAACTGCTACCAGGCTAATGTGTGCTCCATTGAAAGCAACAAGTCTGCTAAATATCTATGGCTAGATTTCCAATTTTATTATCCACTGTTTTTAAAAGTCACAACCATAAATGGTGAGTCCACGACCTCCATTAGTACAAATTCACAAAGTATATGCTCTTGTTCATGGCTCACTTCCTACACCCCAACACACAAGTGGTGTTAAGATAACACAAGAAAACATTTGGCTCTATTAGAAGTGACTGAGTTAGAACTAGAGTACTATTCATTTCTGTTTAAAAGGTTGTTTTAATAAGTTATAATTCTGAGAAGTTCATAAAAACACCTTCTAGATTCTAGCATGAAGAAGGAAACATATGGACAAAACAAAATAATGAATCTTCTTTGATCGTTCTGGTAGCAGTCCAGTCTACTTCTAAGCACTGGCACAGCACAGAAAATGCAAACTTCATGGATCCCTCAATCACTTATAAACCATGTTATGTTGCTTCCAAGGGCTCCATCAAATCCCGTCATCTTACTCTTGGTTCCATCACACTGACTACAAAAAGGAGATGCTTTACTAGCTGTCATCTTTGAACATGCCTATCAGCCAAGAGGGTCCATAATCTGAATGTACACATGACCACACTGTCGTTTTCAGAGAAAGTATAACTCTTTGAAACAAACACATGGTAAGCACTTTGCTTTTTCTCTTGGTTTAAAAAAATTGTTGTCAACTCCAATATAAATTTTCAAAGACCTGTCATTATAGTTTAACCTATTACTGCAGAAGTGAATTTTGATGTCCCTGTCCCAATAATGAAAATAGTGTTGTTCCCCCCCCCCCAAACACACGCTGTTTAAAGGGGTAGATCTGTATAGGACAGGGAATAAATTCTAAATTAAGTTCTCTAACATGGACTATACAGGTAAACATTTTCCTTGCCAGAATAATGTTTACCTTTTCAGCAATTAACTCTCAATGGATAGCTAAAACATACTAAAAAGATTTTTGACAGAAAACTAAAACACTGTTTGGGATAGCTTTTTACTAATTCTGGCTTCATGTACTAATTTTGTCAAATTGGGTAAGTGATTTAGCCATTGTGGGACTTACTTGTAAAAAGAGTGAAATAGCTCCCGTTTGTTACAACAAAACAATTCTCAATGCAAGCTACTTATGAAGAAAAGAGGTTTAGTTAGCTGTTTTGGAGGTTCACTGGTATGGCAGTGATGACCTCATGGTACGTGGCCCCACAACAGTAGAAATATGTACAAGAGAAAGATCACACAGCAGAACAGGAAACCAAAGAATGATTCAGCTGGGTGGATTCATTCATAACCTGCTCTTGCAAGACCAGGAGTCATCTTAATTCTTACTGAGAGCAGCTCTGTGACCGAAGGACTTCCCACAAAGCTTCACTGTCCTAAAGGTTCCATCATCTCCCACACTGCCAAACTGGGGATAAGCTTTTAATATACAACCTTTGAGAGAGACAAATCATATCCAAGTCACAGTAAAGAGGCCACTAGGAATTTAGCACACTGCATGGTTGTTATGATTTAATGAAGCAGGTCCATCAATGCCAAGCATAAACCAGGTACCTCTATAATCTTTCCTCAGAAAGACTTCTTTTAGGTGAATATACAAGTAAGGCCTTTTCAAAACAGAATGCTAGTTTGGCCATCAGATAACTGAGTCTCTAAAGTAAATTAGGACCACATTCTTCAGTTACAAAGAGACAACAAAGATCTAAAACTACAATGAAAAGAGAAACTCCATTACACAAATACAAGTGAAAATACAAAGAGATCTAAGGAATTAAAATGACCTTAGGTTCAAAAGGCTGTGGGGAAAACAAATAATCAATACTTTAAAGTTTCTTCTTTTTTCTCTTTTTAAATTTGATTAAAGCCCATGTTAATACTTTGATTTGAAACAAATTTAAATTTTATACAACCATTCCACTGAAATAAAAGCTAAAAAAAAGTAGGCAAAGGAAACAACAGCAAGGAATGCTTCTGCTCTTTTTAGTTCTTTTGTCGAATACAAACAACTCTTATTGTGAATCAGCAAACCAACCTCCACCTTCACACATTAACACTAACCTCTGTATAGTGATTCATGTCTTACTAAGGAAGTGGGAGAGCCTTAGGGAAGAGTTTTGTTTTTGTTAAATACAAGGTTAAAAGGATAATGGAAAGGAAACAGGGAGATAAAGGAAAAGAAAGAACCTGAAAGAGAAGAACAGTAGGAAACAGGCCTTATTAAGGGAGATATGGATAAAAATCAGGTTAGTTTAAGGGAGGGGGGAGGGAAGGGTATACAAGGAACCTAGGGAATAAAGGGATAGAATGAGC
>NW_008332149.1:6524336-6524706 GCF_000622305.1 Nannospalax galili | reverse complement strand
GAGCTCAAGAGAGGTAGGACTGTAGGAGAAGGGTATTATTAAGGGAGAAAGGGGGGGAATGGGGGCACTTTAAGTGGGAAAACCATGATGGAGGGGTGAGACATTGTGAGAGATAAGTAATGCCTAGCTAGTTTTATCAGAGGGAACCATATTACTCCTACAACCTACTGACAAATTATACATAGCAGATCAAGAAATATTTGTCTAGGTAAGGTTTACCTGAGAACAATTGGTCTTTGCCCAAGATTTATCTACATGACACACAGTAATTAAAAGTACCAAACTGGTGGAACTAACTTTCTTGGATATTTAACAGACATACTTTGAGGCCTATAATAATTTGGTCAGAGGGACATAAAGGACAGTTTTT
>NW_008332149.1:6502063-6524113 GCF_000622305.1 Nannospalax galili | reverse complement strand
ACAACTGTATGGCCTTAAACACCCAAAAGGAAAGTATAACCAAAGATTAAAGGGGCCAATATAATTTCTTAAGAGTTCATATGTATAGCTAAAGGCTACATAACAAGCAACAATGCCAGATAGGAGATACCTTCTTTTGAGTTGTTGGCCAGGGTGGCCAAAGGGACTCCCAGATTGTAACCCAGCATAGAACTGGGCAAATGAATACCAGACCCCAATCTTATCTAAAGGAATATTGACAACTGATTGCTGCTAGATGAGAAACAGCTGACCCTCCAAAACAAAGACCTCTACATAGACTGACTAGATTCACCACAAGGGCAAGTAGTGGGGAATGGCTGGGGGTGTGACAAAACAGAAGACAGTAGCAGGGATAGCAGAGTATAAGGGCTCTAGTAGGGGGAACGAGGCTATGGGAGGGTGCCATCTGGGAAGTGGGTATATAGATGAATAAGATGGTTTGGGATGTTCTGTGTGATACACACACACACACACAAATCAACAAATTTTAAAAAATGTATTTGAGGAGGATGCATGGAAATTTACGTCATGTTAATTAGTAGAGGTGATAAACATCACCACTGAAATCTACCTGATGACTTTATAGACATACACAGGTGCCAAGGATCCAAGTGCAACCGATTATGGCTAGTAATAATCAGATACATACAGATTAGAGATGTATATGCTAGCATCTCAGTGTTAGTAGCAAAAACAATGAGTCTTTCCTCAAGGAACAATATATTCTAAAATGAAACAGAGATCTCTCTTTTTTTGGGGGGGGGTCTTTTTGAGACAGGGTCTCCCTGTAGCCCCAGCTGTCCTGGATTCACTATGGAGACCAGGTTGGCCTCAAACTCACAGAGATCCTCCTGCCTCTGCCTCCCGAGTGTTGGGACTAAAGGCATGTGCCACCATGCCCCGCCTTTTTTAAAGGTTAAAAGCTCATTTAATTTTATGTCTTATAGGGTTTATATTGAGTACAATATTGTGTAACACTAACAATTCAACTGTAAACCTACAAATTTACAGCCAATTTTGAAAGAGACGCATCTTAGCTCTGGAAATTGTTACTGAATGTCAATGCTGTTGAAATGAAATGTTTCTTCTAAGTATGTGGTTATTTAATAAAAAAAAAAAAAAGATCCACTGCCTCTTGAGTGCTGGGATCAAAGGTGTGAGCCACCACACCTAGCCAAAAAAACCCTTTTTATCTTGACATAATTTCAAAAATAACAGAAAATTTCCAAAAAACCCCTATTTTCTACTTATCCTGAGTCTTATTTTCTGACGAACTTTCACACTTGTTCTTCCCTTGCATATTTTGTCCCCTGAATTGTTTGAAAATAAGGTGCAGACATGGTATTTCTTACCCTTAACTATTTAAGCATTTCATAATGAGGATATCCTCTCAAATAATCCATCCTCTTTATATTAGCTCGCAATAAACTTTCTGATGTTCAAGCCACCTTTTGGCTCTCTTATTGCAAAAACAAAACAAACAAAAGGCCTATTTGCTCACAGTCCAAGAAGAATAGTATTTTTCCTGTCCTTTTTACTCTGTTACAGGAAGAATTTAAAGGAATGGTGCAAGGGTCTTATAAAGTTATACAAAATGTCAGCACTCAAACCATAGGCATTAATCGGGTGGCCTTTAGGTCAAGTGACAGTTACCAGGCACCAGATACTGTGGCTAAGTGTTTTATATACATTTAATCCCTGTGCCTCATAAGGCAGATGCTACTCCCTCTACTCCAGGGATGATGAAATAACTTGCTCACCATTATAGAAGAAGAGTGGAAGAATGTGGATCTGAACCCAATGGTGCCTACTGGACACCATTTGTGGAGATACAATAGTGTGAGATGTTCTCTGAAGAAGCTGCATCTATGTGCATCCCTGTTAAATATCCTATAGATTGCTTGTCTGACCTTCACTGATTAGAACAATGTTGACTGTGGAGAGATGGAATGTTGTTAGGTTCACAGTCAAAATGATCTCTGGATGTTACAAGCCCCCTTTAGCCATTTACTTTAAATTCTGTATCTGCCCTAATATGCTCATGACTATTATATAAAATGGTCAACTTCTCAGAATGTCACTGTTTTGTAGAGTTCTAGCCTCCACCAACCTTAAAGCCAAATATAAGATAACAAATACAAGATAACCTGAAATATACAGAAGAGCTCTCCTCTAAGTTCTTGTGGCCTGCTCACCTGATATTTCCATGGTATCCGTATTAATTTATGACTTTCCTTATATATTCTGTGACTATAAAGATTCACATAACCACTTCCATATCTTTCAGAGTGACCTGAATCCAGGTTCCTTGGTCATGGCCACTCATTTTTACCAGGAATAATCTATTTTCTTATTTTAAAGCAGAATTCTTATTTTACATCAATAGTAGAATAGAACACCAGCTGTGGGTCACTCAGCCTGGGTTTGCAGAATGTCTTCACTACCTGCTAATTGCATATTACTTTCTCTTTTGATGCCTGTTTCTTCATATGTAAAAAGATGTGCCTATTCTCATGGAACTGATCAATGAAAATTGTATGCCTAATGCACGTAAAGGCTTAAAACTTGGCAAAAGGAAACCACAGTATTTTGTAAGTTCTGACGACCCCTGACGGGGTACATATGGATCCCACTTACTGCATGATCTCTGGTAGCATCTTTTGGCTTTTGCATGCTGGGGATAGAACATAGGTCATCATGCTTGCACAACACACGTTATTCACTGACACACTTCTCTAGACCTTTCAACAGCCCTTAAAGAAATTTAGGACTGGAGATATAGGTCAGTGTTAGAGCACTTACTTAGTATGTACGAGGGTTGGGTTTAATCCCTAGCATTGCCAAAATATAAAATAAATGAAATTTTATTTTTACCACTATATTATGAAATCACCATTTTCCTCATCTTATTTGAAAGAAGAATCCTAAAAAGAGGGGATTTAAAAGTTCACTAAAAGTTGAAATAATAGCATTAAAAATATAGAAACAAATCTTCACATAGATGGAACTGGTAAAAGAAAGGAGCCAGGGGCTCCTCTCAAACCCATATGACCCCTGAGGAACAGATCCTCAAATGACCTTAAGTGTAAATATAAATTGATTTATTTGAGCCAACTGCATGGTCTTAAACACCCAAAAGGAAAGTATAACCAAAGAGTAAAGTCATCAGTATATTTCTTTAAGAGGCCAAGGGATTACATTTCTCAGACATTTGGCTTAAGTCTATATAAAAAGTTATTTAGACAATTATTTCTCATTGATGATTTTGTTCTGAATCAGAAAGTAATGCTCAGATGTAAGACTTCAAATCTTGGTCTGCAATACTGTAGTGCCCATCTGTAGCTAAGGGAGACAACCAGCTCTTGTTCTAAAATGATAAATTTGTTTTCTCCCCCAATCTAGAAGCCTTTAAGAGGGAATGGACACTGATTCTAACCACTCCAACAGCTATCAAAATGCCTGAAAGCAAATCCTGAATCCATCACTCTAGAGTCCAGCCTTGGAAGACAAAAAGAAAAATGAGGAGGAACCCAACAGAGGGATGCTTTTGGAAGCTCTTGTCAAGAAATTCCAATGGACTGTCATATGAACATTTGAAAATTGCCCTGTTCTGACTTTTTTCTAGATCCCTGTCTAGAACTTGTAACGTTAATTACTGTTATCTTTACTTCTCCTTCACATCTCCTATTCACAATTCAAGGACTCCCTTTTCCCCTTAAAGATAAGAGTTACGCAATTTGGGAGTCTTTCAGATAGACCCACTGAAGAGGTACTCAAATTGCCTCACCCTGTGTCCCTGCTCAGCAAGGAAGAAGCCAGAGCAGTCTGTATCCTAATTTCCTATCTGCAAGTTGGGTAACCTCTTCAGAGGATGGTGTGATAAGAATAGGAGGTATGAGTTGGCTAGACAGTGAGTGTAAAAAGAACCTAAAGAAAAGTAACCAGTTTCTTGGCTAAAACTCACAATGTCCTTGGGCTTCTTAGAAATATACTCTGTTCCAAAGGCCAAAAATGTCGAAAGTATTTGGGAGCTCTTACCTATTCCTTAAAAGATTTTAAGGTTACCTCTTCAGAGGGCGGAATGTTAGAGTAGCTAAAAGAAGAAAGAGTACACGACGTTATCAAAAAAGTGATGGGGAGATACGGGAGGAGATGGAGGGGAGGGAATAGGCATGGATTTGATCAAAACACCTTATATGCCTATATGAAATTCTCAATTATTGTTTTAAAAAAATAGAAACAAAAAACACAGCAAATTAAAAGAAAATGCTATCTCTGGACTGCCCTTCGGTAAGTCACTGTCACTTTAATGCTAACTTTGAGTATTATCTGCTCTCTCTTCTTCCTTCTTCCTTCAAGCTCTGGTCTTTCTGGCTTCCTCTCTCCCAAACGCCTCCATTCCTAGAGGTATCCAAAGCCACACTGATTCCATTGCTCATTTTTACTGTTACCATCCTAGTTTAGAATTCATTCTCTGTTTACTATTTCAAGTCTTTCCTTTGCCAGACCATATCTTTGATTTTACTCATATTTAATAAAGATATTACTGACTACCTATTATGTGCCAGGTTCTGTGCTAGACATTTTCATATATAGAATCTCCTTCAAATCTCAAGTAACAAGGTACTTGTAGATGAGATGGGTTTAGACTTTGACTGAGATAATATTGCCAACAGGAGGCCTGGCTAAGACTCAAATCCAGTTCATAAGATCAGCTTTTAAAGCTTCCATAGCTTCTTCTACCTGGGAAAGAAACAGTTTAGCTCCTTTAAAAAAGTATTTTATTTATTATTTTTTTTAACGTGTATGAGTATATTGCCTGTATGCATGTAAGCAGACCCGTGTCATGCAATGCCCATGGAGGCCAGAAGAGGGTTGGATCCCCTGGAACTGGAGTTATGGATGGTTTTTAACTGCTATATGGGTGCTGGAACTGAACCCAGGTCCTCTGCGAGAGCAGCCAGAACTCTGAACTGCTGAGTCATCTCTCCAGCCCCACAGTTAAACTTCTCAGACTGCTATTTAAAGCTTTTATTCTTGTTTTACATAATTTTCCTATGCTACCATATTCTTTTAGCTGACTCAGACACATGGCTGTATCCTACTTGATATGCAGAATTCTCTCTTCATGGGGGCTTACACTATGCCTTCCACTTGAAATGCCCTCTGTGGCATCTCAAAATGCTATAGTTACTGTGAGGTTTGGCTTAAAATGTCACCTGTTTAGTATACTCTTTTCTGGTTTTCCCCACAGACTGTTACTCTCCTTCACCAGAAGCTCTTCCCAAAACTCTTACCACATTTCTACGCCAATAGTGATGCATGACATACATAGTGATGATCTATTTCTCTTGAAGAGAAGCAATCATACAATGACCTACACCTCATGTTGTTTCTCCCGTGTAATATTTACAATGTCTTACATTGACTTGCTCTGAAGTAAAATACATTTTAATGGAAGTTCCTACTCTTTCCCAGAATTCACAATCATACTGGACTGTAAGGAACCATTAGACAGCAAACTGCATCCCCTATTTTCAACTAAGATGAACTTTAAGGGTGGAAATGTTGCATAGGATTTACTATTAGAGCTAAAAGGCACTTGGTTTATTTAAGAAGGCAAATTATAAAACATTTCATATGGTTAAAATTTCATTGAGTCCCTACTGTATTTTCAAATGTTATCACACTGAACTAAACCAGAGTTTTCATAAAAAACTGACATTTTCAAAAAAGCTTTATTTCCTTTAATCTTTCTCTCCCTTTTGGTAAGATTAAGACTGCAAATGGCAAATGGTTAAATGGGCACCCCAAAATGCTACCTGAAAGGCATCTGGCCTTAAATAAACATACCAAAATACCAAGTCCTAGGCATCTGGCCTAATGTATTTAGAAGTGTCTGTCTCAGCTCAGATGCTCTTACTTCAAATTGCAGTTTTTACGTAGTGCTTTTCAATTCTTTGTAGGAACATTCAATGGTGTATAGATGAATCTGGACAATGTAGATTTATTCATTATACAACAAGGCTTCTAAAATTCTCCAAAACTAAAAAGGAAGTCAAAGTACAATTTTAAATCATGCTGTCATTTATTTGTTATATTGGATTATACACAGAGCATAATTCTTTCAATGTTTTTAGTACTGCCAGAAAAATATTTATAGCACTAGGTACTACATTTGTAAACTAAGATTCTCACACCATGTCTTCACGTAATATTCTGTCTTAGCTTGCATTTCAATTGCTGTAATAAAAACACTGACCAAAACCAATTTGGGGAGGAAAGGGTTTATTTTACCTCACATCTCCCAGGTCACAGTTCACCAATGAGAGAAGTCAAAACAGGAACTCAGGGCAGGAACCCAAGGCACAGACCATGGAGGAACACTGCTTACCCGCTTGTTCCCCAGGTCTGTGGGCAGCCTGTTTTCTTATACAACACAGGATCACCTGCCCAGGGATGGCATTGCCCACAGTGGGCTAGGCCCTCCCACATTACTCAACAAAGAATAAAATACCCCACAATGTGCACAAGGCCAATTCAATTGAAGTTCCCTCTTCCCAGGTAGGTCAACTTACCAACTAAAGCTACCTAGCACAAGCATTAAGTTTCTTTTGATGGATTTCTTCATCCTAAAGATTTTAATTCAGTTAAAACAAATGAGAGTTATAAAGGAAAAAGGAGTCCAAAGTGTGAGTAAAGTCATGCTGTAACCATGAAGACTGAAGAAAAAGTGGTAAGGGATTCTTAGCAGCCGATTTCTTCCCAGAAGTATTTCTTGAATGCCCAGAACAAATCAATCATGGTTATTGTAATAGAAGATACCAAAGGGGCTAAACTGATCAAATTATCACAGAAGTTATAACTATCCTATTCCAACTGTGACAAGTATTTACCAAGCAGTTTTGTGCTAGGTAGGAAAGAAAGTCGTTTCTCAGAGGAAATGACTGGTCACGTACTGACAAAGAAAGAGAAAACACCTGGGGCATCTACCCTAGGAATGACTAGCTGGTGACAGAACTGAGTTCCAACAGGAGACAGGATGAAACTCAGATACTAGCAAAAGGTTACTACCAACCTCAGCCCAGGGACAAAGTGAGGAAGTGGTACTGATAAGAGGCCAGGAACTGGAGTATCAAACAGAAGCTGAAAGAACAGCAGGCTTATCCTGTTAGAAGCACTAAGCCTGGGCCAAGGAGAATAAAGAACTGTCACAGAGGTTTCTGGTAGAGAAGAGAAAGAATACCCTGGCTTCTCTGGTCCACTCATAGAACAAGCAAAACTCTGAAGAATACAGATGTATGTGGAGAAATGAGTTGGGGGAAGGGTGCACACTTACCAGGATTGTGTTAAGAGAGTAATGTCAGTGTGAAGGAGTGAAAGTTGGCATACCTAAAGCTGAGACTGGAAGGGAAAAACAGAAAAACAGGTGTTATGAGGCAATTTCCACCTATCCTGGAGAGAAGCTTAGTAAGTAACAGGATGCTCTAAAAAAGTAAATCACAAGATGTCTCAAGGGAGGTAAACAACAGCATGTTCTGAAAACAAAGGGATGTTTTCAGGGAAAGTGAAGCACTCCTGTCCTTCAGGGAAGCTCATTAAGCTCAGGAAGTAAACAACTCAATAGCTTCAGAAGTTCCTGAAATTGACCAGATTCACTAGGCTTCTCCCTCCTTAAGCATATTTAAGTCCTTAGGACTTCAGAGAGGCATTCTGGGAGAAATGTAAATAGATTAGTAGCACTACCTGGAAGAAGCAGAGATGGCCACATACAGATATATGGAGGGGGTGGGGGCGGGGGAGGGGTATTCATCAGCTGAAAAGAGAGGGGGGTGATTAATGAGAACATACAAATGAAAAAAGTAAACAATAGGATGGTCAATACTGAGTAGGACACCAACTACAGAGCTGTGAAGATAAATCATGTCACTAATGATTTAATGCTGGTGAAAGAAAGTTCCCAAAAAGAACTGCATCTTGGACTGAATTTCCTGAAAGGCTGACTAACTGATTAGCACTCCAGAGATTGTGGAGTCTAGAATATTGTAGATCCAGAGAGCCTATTCACAAATCTAGGGACATCTTTAACCCCGTCAATAGCCACACCTTGCCTACCTGTTTCACAAGTAATATTCTGTGACTAATAAAATGTATTAACTTAGCAGACCACCAGGTCTCACCAACTGTTTTGATTGGTGAGACGTGGTAGTCTGCTAAGAATGTCATCAGATAGCATCTGAGACCTATAGTAGAAACCACTCCTCGCTTTGCTACAACCCGCCTACTGAATGTATCCAATGTATCTGAAAGGTGTCTTGATCTATGGCTTTTTTTTCTGTTACTATAAAAACACGTTTGCTGTTACCATGCTGGAACATGGAATTTGGGGTAACCTGAATCTGTGGTTCCTGGCCATGGTCATATTTGCCTCCAGGATAAACTATCTCTTACCCCTTTGCGGTGAGAGTTACGCTTTTGCGTTGACATGCTAATACTTAAAAGGTTTTGGAATTAGTGCAGGCAACATATCTGCTGATAGCATTTTTATATTATTGGTCTATTTTGCAATTGTTTAGTGAATCTGGAAGGCAGGGGAAAGATCTTTTAAGATCTGATTCACAAGGCTGGAGAGATGGCTCAGCAGTTAAGAGCACTGACTGCTCTTGCAGAGGACCCAGGTTCAATTTCCAGCATCTACATGGCGGCTACGAACTGTCCTTAACTCCAGTTCCAGAGGAATCCGAAGCCCTCTTCTGACCGCCACAGCTCTGCACAACACGGTATACTCACATACATGCAGGCAATACACTCATACACATCAAATAATAAAAAAAAAAAAATCTGATTCATAAAAATGATTGTCCCATTGCCTGCTAAAATCCCTGGGTGACTCCTTACTACTCCAAAAATGACAACTTCCTTGGTATGGCCAAGAAAGCCCTGCCTAGCCTGGTCCTTGCTGGTGTAGAACAATCATCCTGGTGAGATGTGAACAAACATCTATTTACCTCAGATAGGGAACCAATGACAGACCAAAGTAAAGATACCACCAAATCCCAGCTTGGTGAACCAGTGAGTTTTACAGGGGTTACGTACAGGAGCAGAAAAGACTGCAGAGACCAAATGAGCTGCCTGGAAAGGACACTCCAACCTGTTGAAATGCTTGCAGATTGTGCAGGGCACCCTTGAGCTCTTGAGAGCTGTCACCCAGAGGTTTCTCATACTACTTTCTAGTAAGAAGGCCCCTATGACCCAATTCTGACTGTGAGCTGGTAAGTACAAAACCCAAGATTTTATAAAAAGGCAATTAAGTAGGGGATGGCACAGTGGGTAAAGTACTAGCAGTGTAAGCATGAGGACATGAGTTTGAATCCTAGAATCTATATAACACCATGTGCAGTAGCAGGCAACTGTAACCCCAGTGCTCCTACCATGAGATAGGAAGCAAAGGCAGAATCTCAAGCTCACAGGCCGGCCAGCCTAGCTCATCCAGGGGTGAGCAACAAAGAAGAAAAGAAGGAGAGGCCTGGCTTCAAAAAAGGTGAAAGGCAGACTGACATCCATGGTTGTCCAACGTATGTACTGTGGCACACATGAGCCTGAATTCACACACAAACATGCTCTTGCACATATACATACACAACAAAACAGCATATAAGGACAAAAACAACTGATGGGCTGGGGAAGACAGTTCAGTAGAGAAAGTGCTTGCCATACAAACATAAAGACTGGAGTGTAAATCCCCAGCACAGAACTCACATAAAAAGCGGAGCAGATGTGTGGGCACTTTTAATCCCAGCACTCAGGAGGAAGAGGAAGGGGATCCCTAAGGAAAGCTGGCTCGCTAGAGTATCCAGAATTGGTGAGCTTTGAGTTCTGTGACAGACCCTCTCAATAAAGTATACAGTGACTGAGGAAGACATCCAGTATCAACTTTGGGTCTCCACACATACTCAAACATACAACACACACACATGTAAAACAAAACTTGGCTGATACCTGTCATTGGCCTGACTTGGACTTCATCCTTTTGAATGGTGAAAACTCAGGGATGCATTAGACATCTTACCACCATGAAAACAAAACTTTATGCTAATGATGATGAAGGCAGGCTTGGATCCTTGATTACTGTAATGTTTTAAAAGCTCAAATATCAAACTACCAAAGGAAGAGCCATGCCTGGTGCACACCTGTAATCTCAACTACTCAGTTTATGTAAGTAATGACAAGTTTAAACTCAGCCTTAGATTTGAGATATCAAAGCAGAAAATAATTAAAAAAAAAAAAGGGCAGGCGATAAGGTTAGCATGTGTGAGATACTGAATTGGATCCCCAGTATTAGGGGTGCTAGGGTATAGAGAGGGAGAGAGTGGGGGGAGGGGGTGGGAGAGAGAGAGAGAGAGAGAGAGAGAGAGAGAGAAAGAGAGACTGACTTCATGAAATTCACGGCAATTAGTGACTAAATTTATTGAACAAATTTTTAAAAATGGATTTAGCTGGGTATGGTAGATCACACCTTTAATCTTAGCACTCTGAAGGCAGAGGCAGATGGATCTTTATGAGATAGAAGCCAGCAAGTTCCAGGTCAGCTGGGAGACCCTGTCTCAAAAAACCAAAACACACACACACACACACACACACACACACACCAACAAAAAGCAGAAACAAAAGGGATTTAAGCTTCAAGACTGTATTTATACAAAGACCACTTTCTAAGTTCATTAAATGAATTAGTATATTTAATATTTTCCACACAAATTTCCAATATATCCCAAAGAATCAAACTATTTCCTAATGGTTTATGCTGCTTTCAAAAACACAGTATTTTTTTTCCTTAGGATTACTAAATCCACACAATTTCAATTTATTAGCTTGTGCTGGATGGATAGCTTTAGTGTCAACTTGACACACCTGGGTTGAGGGAGCCTCAATTGGGGAACTGCCTCATTGGACTGGCCTGTGGCCATGTCTGAGGGGCATCTTCTTGATGAGTGATGTGGGAGGACCCAGCCCACTGTGGGTGGTGCCACCCCTGGGCAGGTGGGCCTGTGTTGCATAAGAAAGCAGGCTGAGCAGGGGCCAGAGGAGCAAGCCAGTAAGCAGCATTCCTCCATGGCCTGTGCTCCAGCTCCTGCCTCCAAGTTCCTGCACTGAGTTCCTACCTTGGGCTCCCTGATGAACTGTGACCGGGGAGATGAAAGATTTAAATAAACCCTTTCCTCCTCAAGTTGGTAGTGGTCAGAGTGTTTTGTGATAACAATGAAGAACTAAAACATAGCTGTAGAACTACTGTTGACGTTTTCAACACTTGATATAATTAGTAATTTAGAATTTTCTTGAATTACTACTATAATTCGTAACTTAAAATTCTTTCTTGAATAATGATTCAAGACTAAAGTTGTACTAACCTTTGCTACAAAATATTAAAGCTGTCTAATCTCTTATCTTTGCACATAAAATAAAGGAAACTGAAAATGCCAACAGCAATGGCAAGTTATAAGCAACTCAAAGTAAAGCCAAAATTTAATCGGACAGAACAATAATGCTTTCTCATGTAATTACGTATTTCAGTACAAACTCTAAAACTGGTTATTTTATTCCTTGGAGAAGCTACTTCAAATTGCATGAACTTAAATTTGAGACAGGAGTAGCTGGAAGGAAAGAAGAAGGGAGGGAGGGGGAAGAAAGGAGAAATAGAGAAACAGAAAAGTGTGGGAAAGGGGGGGAGGAAGGGAAGGAGGGAGATAAAGAGAATGAAGGTGGGGGAACCCAACCAATGCTGGGGTGGGGAGATGGCTCAAGTTGGTAAAGTGCTTGCTATGCAAGCATGAAGAACTGAGTTTGGATCCCCAGCATCCACATGATGGCTGAGCATGGCAGTGTGGGTCTCTAACCCCAGTACTGGGACAGAGACAGGCAGATCCTTTGAAGCTCACTGGTAAGCCAATCTAGATAAAATGTGAACTCAGGTGGTGAGACCATCTGTAAACAAGGTGGAGATCGGCAGGAAAAGATACCTGACGTTGACCTCTGGCCTCTACACATACATGCACAGGAAAGCACACCTGCAGAAACATGTGCCTGCATACACACAAACATGTAACATAACACACGCATACACACACACACACACACACACACACACACACACACATACACACACACAGGAAACTTTCTTTAATCCTCTACACTGACCATGTTCAAAATTTACAACAGCTCTTACCTACTACTTTCTTAATCCTTTGCCAGTATAATTTCATTTCTGTGTTCCCAACAGTCACTACATAAAGGAACATTCATGCAAATGCTCCATGGTTTTATATTAAAACTCAACAACGTTTTGACTGCTACCCTGAAATACTGGGAACATACTTATAGTAAAAAATTACTGTTCTTCTGAAATTCAAATTTGACTAAATACCCTGAGTTCTCCTGGTCAAGCCTGCTCCAGGCTCTCTCTTTAGAGGCCTTCCCTACTATCACCAGAGCTAATGTATCCCCTTTGTCATAATCCTGTTTTCTTCAGAGTACTTGTCAACCTCTGGAGACAGCTGCACCCACTTTCCTGGTTTACTGGTTGAATGCTCCTCCTCTAATCTGGAGTGTTAAGTTCTAGTTCGCTCCCACCACCCCAGTCTTCTGCTATACCCCATTTCTGGCCCATGTCAGTCCCACAAGAGCAGTGATAATTCTTGTCTTGAACTGCTTCTCCAGCATCTGAAACAGTGCCCAGCACAAAGTAACTGTTCATAACATACTGCTTAATGAAGGAATGCTCTGAATTCACATGCCTTCTGAAGTGTTTAGTAAAATTATTTTCTTTTACGGGTTGGGGTGAGGGCTCAATTGGTAAACTGCTTGCCTTGTCAGCATGAGAGATCTGAGTTTGACCTCCCAGAACCCAGGGGGGGGGAAAGCCAGGCATGAGGGGTGGGAGAGGAGAAGATAACCTGGTGTGCTTCAAACCAAGGAGAGAACCTGTCTCAAAAAACAAGGTGGGTGACAACTAAGGAATTTTAGCCAAGGATATCTTCTGGGCTCCACATGTATGTTCATACACATGCTTTGGAACAACACACAGGAATACACAAGCAAATACACATGCATGAATTATTTCCTTCTGATTCCTTACCTGAAACAATGTTAAAGTTCTGAAAGGAAAGCTAATTAGATTTGTTTCTTATGCAGACAGTCTGTATATTAACTGGCTTCAGGTGATCTATTTTATTACTAATGTTGCACTGTTAGCAAGACAAATAACTGTTCAGAATTATTTCCTTATGACCAACAATACAAGAATACAAAAATACTAATTAAAAGCATGCTTACAGAATATACATTACACAAATGTAAAACTACCCATTTTACCGTCTTAATAGAACTCCTTTGTTTTTCTTCCCAAACACCACTGCTCAACTCAAGTGTGCAATGAATATTTGCTTCTCTGTCATAGGATCCAAAAATGAGTAACCTGCAGTACAAAAATAAAACAGGGAGAGTGCTACACCAGCTACAGGCAATAGGTATTTTCTTTCTGGTAATTATAAAAAGAAGTAATATATCACTCTATCACTATGTTAAAAACAAGCAAACAACAAAACTAAATCAAACTTTTCTCACACCCTCTAGTGGAAAGTAAAGTAAGGCTCAAGTCAGATGGAAGTCCCTGGATGCACTGGTTTTCAGTAGCTAAGAAAAAGAAAGAGAGAGAGGGAGGGGGGGGGAGAGAGAGAGAGAGAGAGAGAGAGACTGAGACTTATTCATTAGGTAAAACAAGTGAACAAATATTTATATGTAGTAAGCAAACTAGAGATTTTCAAAACAGACTGCCAAATTTAAAATAAAAACAAGTTATGGAGTGATGCATACAGGTACAAGATCTCTGTAAAAAAAAATCAAATATGCAGAAGTATACTGCAATTGAGTATGAACACACACACCCACACACACACACACACACACGCACACCCACACTCCACCACTTAATATAACCCTAGACAAAATATTTACTTTTCTTAACCTACTTCCCTTGCTGAAAATGTTAGACAAAAACAGGATTACTTACCTTTGAGAAAGAACTATTTTTAGAAGAAAAGAAGACAGTATACATAAACCACTTAGCATACTGCCATGCAAACAGTAAGTGCTCAAAAAATGTTTATTTCTTTCCCTATCTTGAAAACAACTGTTAAAGAATAATGGCACCACCTAATTCACACTTAATATTCAGTTCTATAAAGGACATCTCAGGTCTAATGCTGAGGTGACAGAAAATGTTATTACTGAAGAGCACCTATGAGTCCAACGTCTGCATTTTCTATCCTCAGAATCAGACTGTAATCAGGCAGCCTGTCTGTGGAGTAAGGTCATGACTAGCTTTAGCATTTATCAGCATTTTAACTGCTATTCTACTACTTCGTTGCTATGTAAAGTGTCTGGATAAGAATAACATAATGAAGCCGGACATGGTGGCATACACCTTGAATCCCAACACTTGGAGGCAGAGGCTGGAGGATCTCTATTGTGAGTTTGAGACCAATCTGGTCCACATAGCGAGTTCCAGGCCAGCTGGGGTTACAGGAATTTTTTTTTTTTTTAAAAAAAAAAAAAAAAAAAAAAAAAAAAAAAAAAAGAAGAAGAAGAAGATTTTGAGAAAATTGTGTTCTAAGTTTGGAGACATCAAGCAAGATCCCCCATCATGTCCAATCTCAGGAGCTGGCTTCATAAACTGATAAGCCTGAATAAACTTAAGAGGGAGGGTCCCTAAATTTAAATCTGTAAGGATCTTAAAAGAGAATTTAACTTAGTGCCTAACAACCTATTACCAAAAAAGCAGACAGGCCAAATATATTCAGAGGATTCATAATTTGCAAAGTGCAGACCTCAGCACAACTAGCCCCTTCATTCACCGAAGCTCTACTGCCATCGTCTGTTCAGAGAGTAAAAGACTTCAGGGCCTTCATCTTCAGGCAGAGAAGTCTGTGCACCAGCAGATGTCTCCAAACCCCAGACAGACAGGCTCAGGAGTCAAGATCTAGAAGCAGAATTCTCAGAACTCTCCTTGAAATCATAAGTTATTCTACATTTTTCCATACTGCTTTAAAAAGGCTTTTTAAAATAATGCAGCTTATAATAAAAAATTAACTCAAAATGGCCACATTGCTAAATTAAAAAAAAAAACTGTAAAACACAGAAGAAAATACAAATCTTTTTGTTCTGAGACTAGGCTATGCTTTATTATCATGCAAAATGCTTAAGTATCAAAAGAAAAATTAGAAATTAGGCCTTTTTTTGTAAGGTTGGGAATTCTCGGTGGCAGAGCACCTGCCTCATGAGTATAAAGCCTTGCAATGGGACCTGCTAGCACGGGGGAGAAATAGAAACAAAACCAACAAAACCCCTAAGGAAATTAATTTTTTTATACTTCAAAGGGTACTACTATGACATAAATGACTGAGGCAATCTCCAGAATGAGAGAAAATATTTTCAAATTATCAACTTGGTAAAGGGTCAAATACACAGGAGAAAAAAAATGGTACAGCTTAACAATAGAAAGTAAAATAACCCAATTTTAAAATAGGCAAGGTATCTGAATGGGCATTTCTTCAAAGATAAAAAAATGGCCAGTAAGCACACAAAAAGATGTCTAACTTATTAACCATAGGAGTAATTCAAATCCAAATCACTTCAAGACCACTAGAATGGCTATAATTTAAAAAAAAATTAAGTCAGCAACAGATATTGTTGAGGATGTGGAGAAACTGGAATCTTCATACACTGCTGGTCGAAATGCAAAGTAGTAGTCATTTTGAAAAAGTTTGGCAGTTGCTTAAAAATTTAATATATGACTTAGCAATTCTACTCCAAGAAAGCATTTATTTACACATGAATGTTCACAGAAGCATTATTCGAAATGGACCCAAAGTGTTAACAGCTTAAATGTCTATCAAATGATGAATAGGTTAAATAAAATATGGCATAATCAAACGAGGAAATACTACTCAGCAATAAGATAAAGTACTTAGTAGAGCATGCTGCAACATGGATGAAATTTGAAGGACTGTTACGTCAAATAAGCCAGTCACAAATGAACTCATCACATAACTCCATTTACATGAAAAGTTTGCAATAGGCAAATTTAATGACAAAAACCAAACTCATGTGTAAAGCAAAAATTGCAGGAGGCCACTATTTTGAACTGACATCCTCCACTAGGCTCCAATGACTAGACTACTAAACCAAAATGGAGTCACTCTTGTTAAAGGTCACATGATCAGGGCAGGGGAGGTGATGGATGACTCAACTGGTAAAGTGCTTACTACACAAGCATGAGGACTGAGTTTGGATTCTTGTTACCCTCATAAAAGGTGATTCAATGCTTATCAATAATGCTTCCTCATGAAGCTCCAGGCCAGGAATGCAAAAGGTCACAAATGGCCAAAATGTAGAGACTAAGAGTCTGCAGTGTGTGGGTCCTTGGAGAGCACTCCTATTCAAAGTCCAGCCACCCAGGGCTCAGGGTCAGAAAGATTGTAAGAGCCAGGGAGGTGCATGACCATATGGAAACAGTCCTACAGGCTCCTGGGACTCTTCTCATATGAACTTACAGCAATGATGTCAGTATGCACAAGACCCATGCAAACCTAAGCAGACAAAACCTGAGCAGCACAGAACTGTGGAAATGAGTAGTACGCCCCAATCTTAGTTGAAAAATTATTGGCAGCTGATTACTGCTGGGTAAGAAAGAGCTGATCTTAAAGTGAGGGACTCTAGATAGGTTGACTAGATCCCAGTGGATGAACTTGTATGAGGGACATCTGGAGAACTAACTTTACATGATAGGCCTTAGCACAAATGACAGAATGTATGAGCTGGGGGGACGGGGGGCCATGGGAGGTTGCCAAAGGGGAAGGGGGTATAAAGATGATTTTCTGTATGAAATACACAAAAATTCAATAAAAAAACTTTTTAAAGGTGGGAGTAGTGGAGTGTGCCTATAACCCCAGCACTGGGGGACTGGGGGACTGGGAAACTAGGAAACACACAGAAAACGTGGACCCTGGGGGCTGGCTGGCCAGCTACTCCAGCTAAATTGATGAGCTCCAAGTTTGGTGAGAGATCCTGTCTCAAAAAGTAAGGTAGACAACAACAGAGGCAAGACACTTATCATCCATTCGAGTCTCCTCCACATAGCCTCATGTGGGAGAAGAGTACATACAGAGACACAGACAGACAGACACACACATGCACACACTATAAAATGTCACATAATCAAACTCAAACTTTAAGGAAAGGGACATATTTCCAAACAGACATTTCCTGAAAAGAGATCTCAGTCTATCTCTGTCGGCAAAATAAGCAAATCCCCTTCAATCTTTACAAAAAAAGTAATCCAAAGTAATCTAATGTTAGTCAGTTTTCTTCCTATTCTGCTTTGTTCCAACTTTACGAAACTCAGCTGTTCAGCTATTGTCCAGTTGGCATGTTCAAATTATTTTATAGAATGGGTACCAAGCTAACTCATGAATTCAAACAAAAGCCAATTGGATCTACAACTAAATTTGGCACAGTTATGTTTTCTGATATGTGGCTATTTTGAGCTAGAAAGAAGCAGAATTAGAGGAGAATGAAGGTAAGGTTATGCAGTTCTTTGAGAGGGACTATTTCCTTATGGTAATGTCTATTTACATTGACAATATCAATATAAATTACATTGCAGTATCAATATAAATACATCAAAAGGTTGAACTGTGTCCAGTCTACAAAGAGGAGGGTCAACACAGAGGAAACATTTCTTCCATGCTTCCAAGCGAAGCCAGCCATGGTATGAAGGTAAGGTTATGCAGTTCTTTGAGAGGGACTATTTCCTTATGGTAATGTCTATTTACATTGACAATATCAATATAAATTACATTGCAGTATCAATATAAATACATCAAAAGGTTGAACTGTGTCCAGTCTACAAAGAGGAGGGTCAACACAGAGGAAACATTTCTTCCATGCTTCCAAGCGAAGCCAGCCATGGTTGAGGAGCCAGGGGCTCCTCCCAATCCCATGTGACCCCTGAGGAACAGATCCTCAGACAGCCTTAAGAGTAAAAATAAATTGGTTTATCTGGGCCAACTCCAGGGTCTTAAACACCCAAAAGGAAAGTATAACCAAAGATTAAAGGGGTCAATATAATTTTTTAAGAGTTCATATGTATAGCTAAAGGCTATATAACAAGAAACAATGCCAGACAGGAGATACCTTCCGTTGAGTTGTTGGCCAGGGTGGCCCAAGAAACTCCCAGACAGCAATCCAGTATAGAACTGAGTAAATGAACAGCAGACCCCAATCTTATTTAAAGGAATACTGACAACTGATTGCTGCTGGATGAGGAACAGCTGGTCTTCCCAAAACAAGGCTCTCTAAGATAGGTTGACTAGATTCAGTGGATGGACAAGCACTGGGGAACGGCTGGGGGCACTGAAAACACAGTAGATGTAACAGGGGTGACAGTAACAGGGATGACAGAGTATATGGGCTCCAGTGGGGGGTGGGGGAGGCTGTGGGAAGGTACCATTTGGGAAGTGGGTATATAGATGAATAAGATTGCTTGGGATATACACACAAAAAATCAACAAATTTAAAAAAATGAGTTATATCTGAGGAAGAAGCATAAAAATTTACTTCATGTTAATTAGTAGAGGTGATAAACATTACCACTGAAGTCTACCTGATGACTTTATATCCATACTCAGGTGCTAAGGATCCGAGTATAATGGACTATGACTAGTAATAATCAAATACATAGAGATTAGAGATGCATGTGCAAACATCTAAGTGTTGGTAGCATTAAAAATGAGTCTTTCTGTAGGAAACAGTATATTTCAAAATGAAATGGAGATCTTTCTAAAGGTTAAAAACTCATTGAATTTTATGTCTTACAGGGTTTCTACTCAATTCAATACTGTATAACTGTATTAATTCAACTGTGAACCTAAAAATTTATAGCCACTTTTGAAAGAGATGCATCTTTGCTCTGGAAATTGTTATTGAATATGTTAAAGCGGTAAAAGAATGCTTCTTCTAATCATATGGTTATTAAATAAATTTTAAAAAAAAGAAATAGGGAGACTATGAGAGCTATTTGGAACAGGAGATAGATCTACTAAACAGAAAGTCCAGAAAGTGGAGAAACAAATGGTTGGAGACACCTCAGTCAGTAGGATGCTGTCCTTACAATCACAAGGACTTCAGTTAAATTCTTCAGCACACTTAAAAAAAAATAAAAAAATAAATGAAAAAAGAAAAAGATGTATCAGAAATATCTCTACAAAGCTGTTTTAAAGAAAACCAAATGAGTGTTGTTTTATACAGCTATGTGGGTACTGAGAACCAAACCTGGGTCCTCTGCAAGAGCTTCAAGTGCTCTTAACCACTGAGCCATCTTCCAGCCCCCTCCACCTTTTTAAAAAATTTTTTTGAGACAAGGTCTCCCACTGAACATGAAACATACAGTTTCAGTAAAGCTAGGTGACCAGCAAGATCTCAGGATCTGTCTCCATCCTACAGTGCTGGGGTTTTAGGTATGTAAAGCTATGCCCAGTTTTTAAGTAAGTGCTGGAGATTCAAACTCAGGTCCCTGGAGCACTCTTACCCACTGAACCATTTCCTCAGACTCTGTAACTTGGTTTTGATGTTATACGGGCTTGCATTTCAGAGACTGTCTTCAGTCTCAGAACAGACTTGGACCTTGGACTTCTAAACAGCTGTGGAAGTGTTAAAAGACTAGGGAAACTTTTGAAGTTGGAGTGAATGTAAAGTGGGACTGAATACATTTTATATTATGGATAAGAGGTAGAAGATTATGGCTTAAAAGTGTTGTGTTTGAATGCTAGTGCTCAAAACTCTCAAGTCTACATGATTTCCACTTTATACGACCTCCTAGAGCATACAACTCTGACAATCTTAAAGAACACTCTCTTTTCTATTAATATTCCGCATTTAATTCATTAAGAAAAATCATCCTCAAAATTTTTAACAGGTAATTTCAATTAAAAACCTTCATGCGTAGAATGCAGTGATATAAAGGGGCAAAGGGGAACATTAGAATAGAAAAGGTTAAATGGGGGTGGGGAATGGGAGGGCAGGGCAGAGAAGGGTGTATAGGGAGGGATAAGTAACACTAAAGGCCTTTTGAAAAAGCCACATGGAAACCTACCACTACAGAAGCTTCTTAAAGTATATACATATATATCATAAAATGAGATTAAAAGGAGTTATCCTATAACAGGGGAACATTGCCCTTTCTAGGTATGACAGGCTAATGAAAAGAAGGGGAAAAAAATGCCAGGAATGGACCTCCCTCTCTTAAAGTCATTGACCGGGGTCCCATAGACCCTCAAACAATACTGGCCATTGCCTCTGCTCTTGGTTACCCACCCAGAACTGTATAGTAAAACCCTATTACTGAAGATACTACATACATAAGCTATAGAAGAAACGAGGAGAAATCAAGACAGTGCTGACTTTAGAGCCTCATCTCTATCAACTAGCATTCATAGTGCTAGAAGGTGCTGTGCAAGCTACCTGAAGGAAAAGGCAGTCACCATCCTTATTCAGCTGTGAATCCTCTGGACTACAATAACAACTGACCTGGCAAGGTATGCACACTAGTGCAATAGGGGCACAAATATTACGGGAGTAATCAACCACTCTTTAATTGGCTTTAAGGTCTGCTTTGTGGGATGGAGCCCACACCTGGCATTAATATTGGGCTTAGGAACACAGGCTAGACAGGTCACAGGACATAGGGGAAAACCTAATACTAGCTTTATACGAAATAATTGTCATATTAAAGTGACTTTTTAAATATTTTTATGTATATGTGTGTATTGTCTGCATATAGCTAAGTGCACCCATGTCGTGTAGTGCCCGCGGAAGATGGAAGAGGCTATTGGATACCCTAGGGCTGGAGTTATGGACAGTTGTTAGCTGCCATGTGGATGCTGGGATCTGTATAATAAGGGGGGATGAGGGGAGAGGAGGGGGTCTAAATACTATCAAATTACATTATATAAAAAGTGCAAAAATTCAAGAAAAAATGTAAAAAAATTATAAATATTAACAGTTGTAAATAAAGGATACTGAATGTTTTAGTACACCTAGCTATAAATAGTAAGTATATTAAGGAAAGACAAGTGTAAGCCAAACTATTTGAAATAGTTTTCAACAGGTTCATAAAGTAAAATCACTTGAAAGACTCCCTTTAAATTTGAAATATCAAATACAATGGATATTTTTCTCATAAGAATGAAAATATCTGAAATATTACTTAATACAAGTTATAGCAAGGTCAAGGGGGAAAGTTGGAACATTGTAAAGTTTGATACTCTAAAGAAACCAAATTTGACAGATTCTGTAATGTCTTTTTTTAAGTTGGTCAATAAGGACAGAATTGTCTTCTGCTTTGAAAAGGATTAAAGTCAAATACAAAGAAATTTTAAAAAAGAACATTTTTCTATTAAGCCTGAAATTACATCAAAATAAACAGTTAAAAAACATCTCATGTATCTTGGGGAAACATTAGTGGAAGTTCTTTTACCATTTATTTTTATTCATGTACATGTGCCTAAAGAGGCCAGAAAAGGGTGTCAGACTCCTTGGAACTGGAGTTACAGTCAGTTGTGAGTCACATGACATGAGTGCCGGGAACTGAATTGGGTTGTCTGGAAGAGCAGCAGGTGCTCTTTATCATGGAGCCATCATCTCTCCAGCCTCTGGAAGTTCTTGGGGGTTTTTTGGTTTTAGTTTTGTTTTTTATTTAAACTTCATTCAAGGTCGAGTTCTAAAAAATGTAAGAATGAACACTGATAAAAATATTAAGTTAAAAACTGTATCAGTAAATGATCCACATGGCATAAGCATGTGGACATGTTTTAAAAGGTCTTTCCCAAACAGGAGAAATGTATGTATGTACAAATACTAAAAATCCACAAAATTTCAACTTAATCACAGTATGGCAATTCAGAACTACTTACATAT
>NW_008332149.1:6498607-6501956 GCF_000622305.1 Nannospalax galili | reverse complement strand
ATATATATATTCATTCTATCTGCTCTGTTCCTCTAGAGAATCCTAAGTAATACAATATGGAAAGTATGCTCAGGCTTTAATATTAAGCCAAAATGCTAGAATGAGTTACGAATAATAGTAACATATTCTTGCCCTCACACAGTTAAGTAAGCCTTAAACTATATGAACAATAAAACTGCACCACAAAAGGGGGAAAGAGGAATAATAGAAGAGGAAGGATAAATGGAGTGGGGAATGGGAGGGCAGGGTAAAGGAGGGAGTATGGGGAGGGATAACTAACACTTAATGATCTTCTGAAAAAGTCATATGGAAACCTGCTACTGTAGAAGCTTCTTAAAATATACACATATATGAGTTTAAATAGAATTACCCTATAACTAGGGGACAATGCCCCTACCGGTCAACACAGGCTAACAAATAAAAAGCCCAATGCCAGGAGGGGCTCACTCTTTTGGAGTTGTTGACCAGAGGGTTCCCACAAACCCTCAAACAATAGTGGCCATTGCCACTGCTACTGGCTACCCTCTAGAACTTGATGGTAAGGCCATACTGCTGAACACACAACATGCATGAATTGTAGAACACTTCAAACAAACATGAAGAAATCAAGCTGGTACCGATTTCAATGCTTCATCTCTACTGGCTAGCTTTCATAGCGCTGGAAAGTGCTATGTATGCTACTAGAAAAGTAATCATCAACCTTACCCAGTCATGAACCCTACAGGTTACAATAATGACTAGCATGGCAAGATATGCCCACTAGCACAATAATAACAGGAATGTTACAGTAGTAACAGACCACTTTCTGAATGTCTGTCTTGTGTCCTCTTCACAAGATGGAGCCCATACCTGGAACTGTTATCAGAGCCAAGAACCTGTGGCTAGACAGGTCATAGGCCACAGGGGAGAGAACCTACTAGTATTAAACCAACTCCTAATGACTTGTCAATATACCCATAGATTAGTGCATCTCTCAATTCTCATGATTAACACAGAGACCTACAACTGGTCAATGTACAGAGAAAAAGAAACTGAAGAATACTTAGCCCTGAATGGGACAACTATATCACAAACAAACAAAAACATCTCTCCTCCCAAGGCTCAGGAATCGTTATTGGAAGAGTGGACAAAAAGATTTTAACAGCCAGAAGTGATGGATGAATTCAAGGAAACTGTTTCCCCAGGCACAACAGCATAGTTGCACATATGAGTCCACAATGTTTGTGACAGCATGGACAAGACCTGGCAAGGCTAAGCCAGACAAAAATCTCAGCATGGAAGTGGGGTGGTAAGTACAAAGCCCCATGCCTGGCTGAGGAACTATTGGCAACTGATAGCTACTGGGAGAGGGAAAGTCAGTTTTCATAATGGGTATGATGCTGGTTAGGTTGACCACACTCCGGGGGTCTGGAGCTAAAAGTATTTGGGAAACACAAACTAAGCCTTAATAAGCCTTAAGAAAAAAATATCAGAGGACAGGAAGTAGGGTGAGGGTGTAAGGAGGCGGGGTAGATCTGAGAGATGTGGGAGGAGTTCTGAATATCATCAAAATATATTTTATGAAATTCTCAAAGAATCAATAAAAATATCTAAAAAATACTGCACCAAATGCTAACTTTTATGTATTTATGTTTATAAAGACAGTGCCTGAAAAATTCTTTTAATAGTGTCTGTTCTTAAAATGAAGCTGCCACCTCGGGAAGTGTTGGCTACTCTTCCAAGGTACAGGACTAACATAATAAGCTAAGAAAATAAACTATTTTCCAGACTTTTCCCCCTTCAAATCAACTATGTATTTTATAAAAATTCTGATCTAATTTTTGACGAGGTGTCATAGTTACAAAAGTCAAATAGTATAAAAACATTTATAGTAAAATATTTGGCTATTACAGTGACCCCTGCCATCATTATCATCACAGTTCCCTCACGATTCCCTGAAGTTTACTGGTTTCTTACATATTCTTTCAGGGATTTAGTAAGCGGTTTCTTATTAAACACAGCAGGTTAAAAATATTCTACAAATTCTAATGCTTTTCTTTTTATCACTTACCTCAATTCAGTATGATTCAGTATGATCTAAATAAAGTCTAGCTAGCTGTACTTTCTTAATGGCTAACGCAGACTTTGATTCCTGTAGCAAGGGTTTAAGTGAGCAGCAACTCAGGTGCTGCAGGACAACAGACAGAGGAACACCAAAGGCAGAGGCCAACCATCATGAGCCTTGGCCTTAGCCCTCCTGGTAACACTATATTCAAATAACATGTTTATTCTAAATAGCCTGGTGCCTATTATGCCTGTTTTATTGTACAGTGGTTCCTCTTACAAAATACGCAGCATATTTAGTCTCTTCTTTCAACAAGAGACTTTCTTGTCAGAACTCTCGACAGAATGAAGCATAATCCTCAGTCACCTCAGGAATTAAGAAAATGACCTAGTGTATAATCCATATGCTCAATTAACCTATTTGTTTTTTTTTTTTTTTTTTTGGTCTTTTTGAAACCGGGTCTCCCTGTAGCCCCAGCTGGCCTGGAACTCACTACGTAGACAAGGCTGGCCTTGAACTCAGAGATCCACCTGCCTCTGCCTCCTGAGTGCTGGGATTAAAGGCATGCACCACACCACGCCCGGCTCAATTAACCTATTTGTAAACACAAATATATTAGGTACAAAATATAACCTTAGTACTCAAGCACTTATCTGTATTATAGTCTGGAAAGGGCTAGAAATGAAAGTTAAAAGTAGTATCAAGTAAGCAGTACAATCCACTGTCATAAAATGTTACATAAGGACATGCAGTTTACTTAGAATGCTGAGCAGACTTCCAGGAGGAAGCTTTTCAGTCATACTAGAATAGGTTGGGTCAAAAACACAAGGTGGAGCAGGCTAGGAAAGCAGATGACAGCCAGTAAAGAACTTGGTACTTCAAAATGTCTTGGCAGGGATTGGCAAGCTATAGTTTGTAGTCCAAATCCTAGCAACTGAATATTTTATGTGGGCTACCAATGTTTCCATTTTTAAGTAGTTAAAAAAATAATCAACAGGGCTTATACTGAATTCAATACTGTATAACAGTATTAATTCAACAGCAAACCTAAAAATTTTATAGCCACTTTCGAAAGAGCTGTATATTTGCTCTGGAAACTGTTATTGAACATATTAATGCTATAATGATATGCTTCTTCTGAAAAAAAAATATTAATAATGTAGAAAACAGCATATTTTAAAATGAAATGGAGATCTTCTTTAAAAGGTAAAAACCCATTCAATTTTATGTTACAGGGTTTATACTGCATTCAAAAATGTACAACTGTATTAATTGAACTGTGAACCTAAAAATTTACAGTCACTG
>NW_008332149.1:6387638-6498498 GCF_000622305.1 Nannospalax galili | reverse complement strand
CTACCTGATACCTGATGACTTTATATCCATGCTCAGATGCCAAGGAGCTCAGAAAGTAACCGAATGTGACTAGTAATAATCAGATATATAGAGATTAGAAACACAGGTGCAAACATCTGCATGTTAATTGCATTAAAAATGAATTTTTTCTGTATGAAACTGTATATTTTAATAATGAAATGGAGCTCTTTTTTAAAGGTTAAAACCTCATTTAATTTTATGTCTTAATTGTATAACTGTATTAATTCAACTGTAAACCTAAAAATTTACAGCCAATTTTGAAAGAGATGCATCTTAGCTCTGGAAATTGTTACTGAATATGTCAACGCTGTTGTAATGAAAACACTTCTTCTAATTATGTGATTATTAAATAAATAATTTAAAAAATCAAAAGACCATTTCATGACACACAAAAGTTACAGAAGTCATAGTCTAGCATACAGGCAGGCCTATTCATTTACAGATTATGTATGATTGATTTTGGACTAAACAATGGAGTTAGGGAGATACAACAGAGACCAGGTGAATCAGAGTTCACAATATTTACTAGCTGACCTTTTGGAGAAATTTTTGTCAAGCCCTCTCTTAGTAAGCAAGGCCTTGTGTAACTGAAGCATTATGGGTGAGGCACTAGGCAGAAGTCAGTGAAGAAGCTGAACAGAAAGATTTGTTAGGTCAAGGATAAGATGTGGGTGCCACTCTAAGAGTAAAAGGGAAGTGACTAAGTTTTAATAGGACAGTGACAATTAGATTTGTATTTTAAAAGTCATTCTGGCCATTGTGTTGGGAACTAAAGTGTGAGGAGAGCAGTGAGAAAGCTGGTGTAGTATGTAGTTTCAGCAGGATACGAACACAGCTTGAACTATGGTGGTAAGATAACAAGGCTAGGAAAGATTATTTCCAAATGCATAGGGTACAAAGTTGTTTGGCCACTTTAATGAGAATTTTCAATTACAATTCTCAAAAACATAATTCTAAGACTATCTCTCCAATAGTAAAGTAAATTAAAAATAAGCCAACACAGCGTTATGCATCTAAAAACTTGGGAATTATTACCAAATAAATGCTACCAAGAGACTTTAAAAATATAATATATATTTTTATAAGCTGAAAAAGACTACTTTTATTAAATTTATATTAAAAGTATTTATAGGTAAATAATGTAACATAAATTAACACAAAAAGAGAATAAACACTAACATCCCTTAAGTACACTTCACATCTTCTTGTCTATGATCTGGTAAGTAGAAAAACAAAGAACGTACCTGCTACATTCTAACAATGTGACTTTAAGACGGCCTTCAGTAAGGGCCCACTGCTGTATATGGATGTGTTCTTCATCCTCTTCAACTCCTTGCAAGGTCTGGTACGGAAAAAACGGCTTAAACCTGACAAAAGTAAAGATAAGTTTAAACTTCTGGATAATAAACTTCATAGTTTAGAGCATAATAACACGAACCTGTTTTTAAAAGACTTGAAACATTTAATACAACATGTGCTCTACTAAACCAAAGCTGAGCACACTTCCTCATAACTGGCAGCCAAAGGTGCCGCCTTTGTTGCACCCAGGAGTCCTGGCTTTGTGGCATGCCTTCACTGACAAGCCCAGGACACACAGGACATAGAAAGGGAAACCTAGAGGGAGCCCAGAGGCCCTGAAGTCTGTATGGAGAGAGTCTTTGGATGGTCCTACAGTACAATATCAAAACTGAGAATTTCCTGTTCATGGACACAAAGTGACAGTGATCACATAATGATAATAATAATAATAGTAATAGCAGAACTAGTTAACATCAGCAAAGGCAATCACTGAAGATGTTGAGGTGGAATCAGTTTCCATGCACTATCCTAATGCTCACACTCCAGTGGGTGCTACTGCTCGCTCCCTCTAGGTTAAAGACTTAAACTCGACACAGCAGTGATCAAATCAAAATTCAAGCTAGAATCTCATCAAAGCCCAAACTAGTAACTTCTTAGCTAGTTATGAACTATTTGAACACTTGTATGCGTTACTGCTAATAACCTTGATCTTACGGAGATACCTGTGCTGAATTATAAATTATAGGCTTTAAAATAACTTTAATTTGAAACACAACTCAAACTCCTCCATTAGAGCTTGAAGCTCTATAATTTTCAAGTCACCCTAACCATGACATTTAATTATTCTTAAGGTTTAAAAAAAAAAATCACCTGGTCATGGTGCCATACCTCTGTAATCAAGCTACTTAAGAGGTTAAGGGCTCTTGATCATTTGAACCTTTGAGACCAGCCTGGGTAACAGAGAGACCACTCACATACACATAAACAGAAAGAGGTAGAGAGCGGCTGATCCTGAGAGATGCTGAGATTCTTAGTTTCTCACTCAAAGTCCATCATTAGTCTCTCCAATAATAAGTTCTCTTAATACAAGCTTTTGTGTCCAGGAAGATACCGATACCTCCTGTTCCAAGAAGGCACCATGCTTGTTCTTGACTTCAGGTCTTTGGTTCCAACTGGACTTTTCCTGGCTCCTTAGTGAACCCAACTCCTATGCTTCTTTTTCTACTTGGTTTCAGATCCTAGATCCTAGCAGATCGAACACTCTTTATCAGACAGTCACTTAGTGTGCTGTGTGTGCTTATGGCTTATTCTGAAAGATGCTGACGGGTGAGGGGGTGCTGTGCTGTTTTATGGTTTTTCCAGTAAACACGAATGAAGGAAAAATGTTTTGAAGGAAGTAGGTATAAAGACAATGCTCATTGTTTTCTGCTTCTGAAGTAGTGTGGAAAGCAGAATGCCCTTCAGTGTCTCCAAAATATACTAACTTGCTTTGGAAGTCATTTGATTAAGACACACAACTAATTTTTTGAAGCGGAAAAAGATTAGGAACTAAACTTATCATATTATTACAATGCTGTACTTGAGTTCTTTGAGCATATATCTCTTACAGTTTCTGAAAACATAAAATCCTGTTACTCTTAAAAAAATTACAAACATCACTGCATACACTACAAACTTCAAATAATGATCCATTTTGAAGGAAGTAGGTATAAAGACAATGCTCATTGTTTTCTGCTTCTGAAGTAGTGTGGAAAGCAGAATGCCCTTCAGTGTCTCCAAAATATACTAACTTGCTTTGGAAGTCATTTGATTAAGACACACAACTAATTTTTTGAAGCGGAAAAAGATTAGGAACTAAACTTATCATATTATTACAATGCTGTACTTGAGTTCTTTGAGCATATAACTCTTACAGTTTCTGAAAACATAAAATCCTGTTACTCTTAAAAAAATTACAAACATCACTGCATACACTACAAACTTCAAATTTAATGATCCAAGCTATTTAGCTAAATCACAGCTGCTCTAAGAATCAATTCTGCTTGTCAAGTATAAAGTCAAAATTCTCACAGGAGTACAAGTTGAATGTTATATGGTATACAGTCTAACTTGAATTTATAAATGCTTTCCAGTGTTTTGCTAAGAACATTTAAACATAAAAATACATTAGACAGGATAAAGCTGTTTGTTCAGAAAGCCAGCAAAAAGAATCTATACATTCATATTTCTAAAAATATTAGGGTTTCAAAGCTTTTTAAGACCAAGCTTTTATCTATTTTTTAAATGTGTATTTACTTTTACCTGTATGAGTGTTTTGCCTCCTTGTAAGTGCATGGGTACATGCAATGCCTGTGGAGTCCAGAAGAAGGCATGTGATCCCCTGGAACTGGAGTTTTGGTTGTTCGCCTCCAAGTGGGTGCTGGGTCCTCTGCCCAGAGTAGCCAGTGCTCTTTACCATTAAGCGATCTCTCTGGTGCCAACCAAGCCTTTTTTTTTAATAACCTCCAACACAAAAGGTGTCCCAACAATGGAGTCCCAAAAGGAATCCCGGCTGCTTATGCCCTGCTTTGATCTTCCTTTCCTACCATCTCCTGTCAACCTATCAACTAAAAAATGTCAGTTCTCCTACTGAGGCTCTCAGAAAACTAGCCCTCTTGGGCAAGCTACCTATGCTTCCTCCTGCTGTAGAAAACTTAAATACTAACCTTAGGAAGACTGACATTATGCTGGGCATCATGAGGAGCTCATCTGACCTGCTCCCCAGTGAAATGTGAGGAAAATGCTTTAAAAGAAAACTAAAACCAAAACAAAGTCTCTGGAATGGTCCTAAAGACAAACAACAAATAAAGAAACATCCAAGAAATTCTGTAAATATCTGATAAGAAGCCCAAGTCTGGAATTTCAATCATAATGGCTCCCTCTCTCTGAACAGGCTCAGGGGAGGCAGATTACTCTGGACTGCTGTAGCTCCCAAAGGGAGGACTTTTTCTCCAGGAGGAAAAAGATGATCGGTGTTTCTCACCAAGCCTCCAGCTTCCTGTTACTGAGGCTAAGTTCTAGACACTGCAGTCAAGGAGCAAGGACACTGTTCTTTCACTTAAACCCAACTGTGGAATGAAGGATCTACTTTGGGACAGCACACTGACAAGACAATACTAAGGGGCACTGATCACCTGTGCCCTGGCCCATGAAGTTGTGATTCCATGGTGCGAAGCCAGCCAAGAGTGCATCAGGTCATCTTCCACAACCCAATATTCAGTTCCTAAAGTTGGGGTGTCACCCAGAGAGAAGCCTACCAATGTTTTCACCCCTGCATTCAGAACCTTGGCTCATATATTCTGCTTAGCGGAGAAGAAAGGCAGGATAATACAACTACCTCCAAATCTCTTCCTAAGAAAGTTAACTTTTAGTACAATAGACTATAGAGAACCTCAAATCTAAGGCATTATCAAGAACAATGGTGACTCATGAAAGACAACTGGGAAGAGATTCAGGACTTAAGGAATATACATCCTTCAGGGAAGAACCAGGAGCATCTCTCCTAGGGCCAAAGAAGTATCAATACTGACTTGATACAAAAAAACTGTCAATATTGACTTGATACAACACAGTGGACAGTAACTGGGATGACAGCACAAATGGGCTCCAGTGTGTGGGAGGGAGGAGGCTATGGGAGGGTGCCATTTGGGAAGTGGGTATATAGATGAGTAAGATTGTGTGGGATGTTCTGTATGATATACACACACAAAAAAAAATCAACGAATTTTTTAAAAAGACAATTTGAGGAGGAAGCATAAAAATTTACTTCATGTTAAATAGTAGAGGTGATCAACATTACCAGTGAAATCTACCTGATGACTTTACATCCATACTTAGGTATTAAGGATCCGAGTATAACCAACTGTGACTAGTAATAATCAGATACATAAAGATTAAAGACATATGTACAAACATCTAAGTGCTAGTAGCATTAAAAAAATGTAGGAAACGGCATATTTTAAAATGAAATGGAGATCTTCTTTAAAGGGTAAAAACTCATTCAATTTTATGTCTTGCAGGGTTTATATTGAGTTTAATATTGTATAACTGTATTAATTCCACTGTGAACCTAAAATTTTACAGACACTTTTGAAAGAGATGTATCCTTGCTCTGTAATGTGTTACTGAATATGTTAAAGCTGTAAAATGAACTGCTTCTTCTAATCATGTAGTTATTAAGTTTTTTAAAAAATTAAAAATTTGCTCATTAATTAGTAGATGTGAAAAATGCCATTGAAATCTACCTGATGACTTTATATCCATGCTCAGATGCCAAGGCACTCAGAAAGTAACCAACTGTGACTAGTAATAATCAGATAAATAGAGATTAGGAACAGGTGCAAACATCTAAGTGTTAATTGCATTAAAAATGAATTTTTCTGTATGAAACTGTGTATTTTAATAATGAAATGGAGCTCTTTTTTAAAGGTTAAAACCTCATTCAATTTTATGTCATAGGGTTTATACAGAGTACAATATTGTATAACTGTATTAATTCAACTGTAAACCTAAAAATTTACAGCCAATTTTGAAAGAGATGCATCTTAACTCTGGAAATTGTTATTGAATATGTCAATGCTGTTGTAATGAAATGCTTCTTCTAATTATGTAGTTATTAAATAAATAATTAAAAAACAAAAGAAAACAAAAACCAAACAACACTGACTGGATACAAAGAAACTATCCCTGAAGGAGGCCCACTTTGCTTTGCTTAGTTTGTAGAACAATTTAGGCTCCACAGCATTGTTAGAAACAAGACTCAAAATCAGAAACCTAGTAATAGAAGGAGATACAAATGTACCAGAATCTAGGCAGTCACTAGAAAATAAGCAAATAATTAGGCATGCTGGCACAATACCAGTCAATCTAGAACATATGTTTAGTTGGAGGCCAGCCTGAGCCATGTAACAAGATCCAGTCTCAAAGATCACATGTGACATGAAAGTGAAAGAGTAAGTCCTGGGGGTAGAAGGGTTTAAGTAGGGATGTGGGCTATCAAGATTAGGCGTGGGTGGAGGGTCAACCAAAACCAAGTATGTAGGAAAATGCCATAAGAAAAAAATTCTGTCTCAGAAGCAAACAAAGCAGACAGCAAGCACTGGATAAGACTAGAACCGAAGAACTGTTGCAATGTATTATCCGCAATTTCTAGTTTCCATTAAAAAATTATGAAACATCAAACAAACAGGAAAATGTGAGGCATACAGCCTGGAAAAAGTAGAAAAACAGAGTGACCAGATGCTCAGTCTTACAAAATAGCCATTGTAAAGATGTTCACAAGGAAGGGGGGAAGGGGTACATGACAGATGTAGAGACAGTACTACTACAAGGTCACACGAAATACTATTTATAGATTAACAAAAATAAATAAGATGGACATGGTGGCTTACGCCTTTAATCTCAGCAATCAGGAGGCAGAAGCAGACTGGATCTCTGTGAGATCAAGGCAGCCTGGTCTACATAGCAAGTGAATAAATAACTACTGGAGTTGGAGTGTAACTAAAATACAAAAAGAATCTTTAGGGTTTTCAACAGAGAAAGAATCAATGAATTTAAAGACAAAATAATGGAGATTACACAAATCAAAGGGAGGGGAGAAATGAACTGAGCTTTAGAGGAATACATGACACCAGGAAGCACAGCAGCCACCACATCATAGTAGGAACTGAAGCAGAAAAAGAGGCAGCCAGAGTCAGTAGTTATAAAGACAATATAGAGCATGACTCAAACCAAATCATGTAAAAATCCAGGAGACATCTATAGAGCACAAAGTATTTTAGTGGTTGTTTAGGACTAAGGATAGTCAAAGGACTAGCAAAGTAATAGGTAAAGGTTATGGGTTTTCTTCCTACAATAATAAATGTTCTAACATCAACTATGTGATGGTTCATATATATGTGAACATACTAAAAGACCACTAGATTGTAAGCTTTAAATGGGTAAACTGTATGGTATAAGAATATTTCAATCAAGTCCTTAAACAAATATTTTCTCTTGTTGCTTTGACATATAAATCTTTACTAGAATTATCTGATTAAAAAATAAAACTATAGTGGGCTGTAGAAATGACTCAGCGGTTAAGAACGCTGACTATTCTTGCAGAAGACCTGGGTTCAAATCCCAGCACCCACATGTCAGCTAACAACTGTCCGTAACTCCAGTTCCAGGGGATCTCACACTCTTCTGTCCTCTGAGGGCACTGCACAACATGGGTGCACTTACCTACACGCAGGAATAATACTCATACACATAAAATAAAAAACTAAAACTATAGACACCATAAACAACAGCTCCGTTAAGACAATTTTTTTTTTTTTGTCTTTTTTGAGACAGGGTATCCTTGTAGCCCCAGGTGCCCTGGAACTCGGTATGTAGACCAGACTGGCCTCAAACTCACAAAAATCCTCCTGCCTCTGCCTCTGCCTCTGCCTCTCCCAAGTGCTGGGATTAAAGGCGTGTGTCACCACGCCCAGGTGAGATAAATTTGTTATGAGAAGACAAATATTAACTAAATTACCATTGTGGCAGATACTGACGTGTAAAGCACTTTGCATTTACTTTGTACCTTAAACCTTAACAAGAATCCCAAAGCTAGCCATGAACACATAATCCTTAAGAAAACTCTTAGAATTTTACACCTAGAAAATGCTATAGCTAAAGCTAGAAGCTCTGTTAGTCTGCTAAGACTTCCATAAGAGAACACCAGAGTCTGGGTAGCTAAAGCAACAGAAACACACGTCACAATTCTACAGGCAGAAAGGTTCAGGGTTCAGGCAGGGCTGGTTTCTGAGGAGGCCTCTCTCCTAGGCTTGCGGGTAGCTGACTTCTCTGTCTTCCCATGGCCTTTGCTCTGCATACCTTCTTGTTCTCTCTTCTTGTAAGGACACCAGTTTTATTGGATTCAGACCCACTCAGACATTTCTAGGGAAGAACAGTAGGCACAACCTAGTTCAAATGTAACCCCAGAACTTTGTGTGCAGGCCCAGAGGCTGGTACGATGATTAGCTTGGTCCTACATACAACCGAAAAGCACCCGGAAAAGAGGCTCATGGTTTCACATACAGACTATGCTCGATCCTCACAATAATATGATGAAATGGGTTCAAAGCACTTCCTTATTTTACATAGACATAAAAACAGGTTCAGGGATAACAGAGTTCAAAACTGCATCTTTTCCTTTAAAAGATACAAAAAAAAAAATCTACCCACAAAATGAGGGCTTAAAGAATGAAGAAAATTATTCAGAAAACAGTAGATCCAGGTCAAGAGAGTAATGATGTCCTAAATCCCAAGTATGTGGCAAGCCAAATAAGGCAAATACAACAGGCAGAAGGAATAGAAGCACACACTTTGAAAATCTGGTTACAGCAATTTCGTAAGAAAAAAAGGAATTCAAACTAGACTCAGGAACATGCTGCTTTGAATGTTACAGATGTTGATAAAGCAGCCTAAAGAGAGGGACCTGCAAATAAGGTGACTCTGTAATAAACAGTATTTATATAAATACAGACCAATATAATTAAACCACTATTTTTAGCTCATTGGTGTAACTGTATCCTTATTTTTATATAACTGATGTATCTATATTTTGATATAGAACAGGGAAGGTAAGAAAGGGTATGACTTGGTTAAATCATCTATCTTATGAGGTTAAGCAGTTAGGAACATGAAAATTGAATCAAAAATAGTTGCACTGACACTGCTCAGCAAAACAGAGCTAATATAATTAAGTGTATTAATGTTACCTGATAACATACCATGTAAAAGGCATTTATTAATATACTTTCCAAATAATTCTATGGGGTAGGTACTACAATTAGTACTCACTCCATAGATGAGGAAATTGACACAGAGATTAAATAATTTGCTCAAGTATAATAAACAGGAAGTAGCAGAGCCATGACAGAAGCTATGATCTTAACAGACAGTAAAAAACAAAATAGTTACAAATGGTTGCTCCTGGAAAGTGTGTTTTAAAAACGGCAAAGTATGATTTAGAGGCAACTGACAAGTTTTATTATAACTCTGCTTAGCCCATGGCTGTGGCTCAGGAATTGATTAAAGTTCTTATCAAGCATATACAAAGTCCTGGGTTCAATTCCCAACATGTAAATAAATAAATTTTTCTGTTCTATTCTATTTGGTTTTGAAGTTATATGTATCAAATAAAATGAAAAAAGACAGACAAGACCAAATAAATGCTGGAGAGGACATGAAACTGCTTAAGCAGACTTAATTAGAAAATTGTCATTTTTCATTAAATCTGAAAAGGTGCAGACTATGACTCAGCAATCTAGTCCAAGTCACATATAATAGAAATATACACAATGTTTATAAAAGACACACATAAAAATGTTCATTAACACCACTCAGTAATTGCCCACCATCATTCCACTGAGGCACAATTACACAGCAGAGTGTTCCACAGAAAAGACTGCCAGCAAATTACATCTACATGCAACCACTGGATTACCATAAACATTTAGTAAAAGAGTAGATGAAACAATGAGTATACACGGTATTATCCAATTTATAAAAGTCCAGAGACAGGCTAATTGGTGTCAGAAATCAAAAGTCAGGAAGCTAGTTAATTTTAGGATAAACAGGGAAGGGTCGTGACTGGGTGGCTTATGAAAGGCTTCTTTTTTAAATCTCTCTCCTCTCAACTCCCCCCACAACCATGCAAAGGTGAGTGCATGCTCACACATGTTTTTTTGGGGGGAGGGGCTGCACATGTACCTGTGTGCATGCTTGTGGAGACCAGGGGACATCCTTGGGTGTTGTCCTCAAGAAGCCTGTCCACCCCCTTTAATGCAGGGTTTCTCTCACTGGCTTGAGGCTCACTGATTATGCCCCACTGGCTGGTCAGCAAGCCCCAAAGGAACCTCCTGTCTCAGCTTCCCCAGCACTGGGATTACAAGCATGCTATCATGCTCAGCAATTTTTATGTGGATTTTAAGGATTGAACTCAGATCCTCATGCTGGTTTCATGGCTGTTCTCCTTGTCAAAATTCTAGGCTAAACTGTCAACTGCAAACTTTTCAGACAGTGAGTTACATGTCAATTGATGCTTAAAGGAAAAGAAACTTCTTTGATTTTAAAATATATTATTACTTTAGAAAAATTTAAAAATATGTATTTAAATGTTAGACCTGAGAAGCCACTCCTTCTCATACATGGATGGCAAAATCTTTGTGACATCTAGAATATGCTCTGACTCTAAGATGCCTTTTCAAGATTGTTCTATAAAACACCCTGAATGCCAGCTGGTGACATCTCCATCACATGGCAGCAGTAAAACTGTTTGCAAACACTGGGATCTTTAGAGAAGGGTTTACTATAAACCCAATATAAAAATATGCTGAGGTCTAGATCTACTAGACTTCTGCCAGGTTTATGTGGCCTGGGTGATAAATTTACTAGCATTTTTTTTTTTTTAGCTTAGTAAAAGGGAAACTCTTTAACAATTTGAGCTAGTTTAAAAAAGGACACAGTTCACTTAGTATAAAGCAAGCAGTCTACCTATCAAAATATAGGTAGACTATATTCTATTACATAACAAAACACATGATTTCAGCAGGTTTTTCATCTCCTACTTCAATTTCTTATTCAAGTGTTGCATTATTTTTTATCTCTATGAGAGGATGAAGATATTTCATCCACTAGCACTATTTAAACTGCAAGGTATCATATAAAAATGTTCTCTGCTAAACATAGAAAGAGTTCTTAAGGTGTCTATGTCACCTCTGAAGTACCTGTCAACACACTCTGAAAGTCTGCCCCATATTTATAAAAGGACATACATGTTCTGTCCTCTACACCCATATACTGAGAATTCAACTCAGGATACATGTAAAATAAGGTTTTAAGAAAATAAAATTTCTTTAAAAACAACTTTTTTCTTACTATACGATGCCCCAAAATAATAGGAACTTTATCAGTTGACACAAATAGATATTTAAATCTTTTGGGGTGACCTTTCTCAGACAGGGTCTTCCTATAGCCCCAGCTGGCCTGGAACTCACTATGTAAATCAGGTTGGCCTTGAACTCAAAGAAATCTGCCTGCCTCTGTCTCCCAAATGCTGGGATTAAAGACGTGCAAACCTGGAAATATTTAAATCTTAGCCACTGTCTAGGCCTTCCTATAGGGAAGCAAAGGCCCTGGAAAGTGAAGTGACTTGCCTACACAGCTAGCTATTACAACTGTTAGTTATCACAACAACTAAGCCTCCCTCCTGTTCTCATCCAGCTCCCATTTATGTGCCAAGGCACTGTTTTAGGAGTTCTGTCTGTATTAACTCATTTAACACTTACAACACATATGTGAGACCATTTCTTTTTTTAAATTTGAAATTGGCCAAAAACATTGTATGTATTGATCATGTGTAACCTTCAGTTTGAAGAGTATTATGAAAATAACAAAACCACTTCCATATACTTTAACTCTACAGAACATTACACGTACAATAAATTCATCACTATCCCTAAGTGAAGATGAGAAACTTGAGAGAACAAAGGGACAAGCAGGTCTGAGGACAGAGGCACTCGCACATCCAATGGCTCCTTTAGGGATAAGTTACAACTGAACTCACCAAACTGCTGATTCTGCCCACACCTTGGGTGGAAGCTGTTATTCTCAGGCCTAAGAGCACTGGCAAAAGCTAAATCAGGCAACTGTGATGACAAAATAATGTGACCTCCACCATTAATCTACTCTAAAGGTAGGTTTCCTGGGAGATGGGGTGAGAATCAAGAACAAAATAGAAAAAATTTAAGTATCTCAGACAGCTTTCATAGGAATCCAGGAGATTATTATTATTACGAAGAAGGATTTCATGTAAGCTTCATTTGAGGTTTTAGAGTATTCTCAGTCTCCTTCCTCCCTCTGACACAAAATCTTTAAACGTGTAAAAAAAAATTCAAGTATTTTAAAATATAGCCTGTCATTATTTTTGATTATCTTTCTAATAAAAGCAAATGAAACAGTAAAATGTTTAAAGAAAACAATTCTTTAAAAATAATTTATAAAGTTAAAATACAGGAAGATGCTTAAGTTAAAATGTTATGTAGAAATCTGGGTGTGGTGGCACCTAAACTCCCAGCGTTCGGGAGGACGAGGCAAGATTTTCCTGCCAGAGACAGAAATTACAAACATTCAGACCCCTGTACCTCCTCCATCTCTCCCTCTACTCACTGCTGCTCCCGGCTGCCAATTACTGCACTCCATATTCATTTCAATACTCACAATCCCTGACTTTGTCCTTCCTGATTTTCCTTTTGAATCCATGATTTCTCCATGGACTTTCTGACTTTTTGACAAGGCAATTTTTAGTGTTGTTTATTTAGTACTAAATTTTGGCTCTAATACTAAGTTTGAGAGTTTTTATACAAGTTACTTCAGCTCTTGAGAGTCCCAGTGTCTTCATTTGCAAAAGACAGTAATAACACCCATCTTGTATAATTATTTTAAGGAGTAAATGAAAAATTCCTCGTAAAACATCCACAGTATGGTAATCTAATGAGATCTGCAAAAAGACAAAAATCAGTTGACATGCCAAAGTGGAAAGAGGAATGTCACCGGGGTCCTGCCTCAAGATGAAGAGCTACAGGCAATCAATGGATGTTGAAGGAGGGAGAATCAGTTTTCTCCAGGGACTAGCTCTCTGAGAGGTTATCTAATTCTAAATGGACACCCCTAAATACAGACACAGGAGCACCACTTAATGGACTCAGTGTAATGTGTGTGTGTGCGCGCGCGTACGTGTGTGCGTGCATGTGTGTGTAACAGTAATAGAAAGGGAGTTGGGGGATACAGGAATAGTTGGTGGGAGACTGGGAGGGAGGAAAATAATGCAAAGGCAACGCTCATGTACAAAATTCTCAAAAATAAAATTAAAATGGGGGTAAACAAGCATTTGGCACAGAGACATGCTCTAGAAACAGTTCCTATCAAACTTTTCTACACATCTATACTTAGGCTGTTCTTCTACAGACATGTCACACAACAAATTCCTCTTCCACAAGGAAGAATCCAGGACTAAGCATTCACCATGCAGTCAGGTTTACAATCAAGGCTATTTGTCTTTCCTTAACTTCACATTCCAAATGGCCATAATTTCAGTAACCACACTAATTTTTTTAAAACTGGATCTTTTATGATACTATCAACTTGCAAATGCAAGAGAACAATAGCCAGCATGCCTTCCCATTTTAGTATTATCTAGTCATTAATGTTGTAACTAAATTTATATTAAACTGAATATATTAAGAAACTGACTTAAGGAAATCCATAGAGAATTATTCCATTCACGTAATTTCTTGGTGTATACTATTGATGATCACCAAGTCTACACTCTGGGCACTGATTTTTTTTTTTTTAAAGATTTATTTTTATGCTCTATGAGTGTTTTGCCCATATGTACGTATGTGTACCATGTGTGTATCTGGTGCCTGAAGAAGCCAGAAACAGGTGTCCAATGCCCTGGAACTAGAATTACACACGGCTGTGAGCCACCACCATGTGGGTGTTGGGGAACTGGAACCTTGGTCCTCTGCAAGAGCACAAAGTGCTCTTAACTACTGAGCCATCACTCCAGGTCCTGGGAAATGATCTTAATTTCTGCACATCTATGGAGAAAAAAAGTACTTTTGAATAGTTATGATACTAAGAGTAAGAATAACCAATACTCCACTGTCACAATTAGCTTCAGCTGTCAACTTGACACAACCCTAGTTACCAGGGAAGAGGATGAAGAACTGCCTCCATCAGATTGGTCTGCAGACATGCCTGTGAGACATTTTCTTAATTGCTAATTCATGTAGGAGGGGCCAGCCCACTATAGGCGATGCCATCCCAGGCAGGTGGACATATTAAGAAAGGTTGTTGGACATAGGCCTGGGAACAAGCCAGGTAGCAGTGTTCCTCGTTGTTTCTGCTTCAAGTTCCTGCTTTGGCTTCCCTAGATGATACACCATAACCTGTAAAATGAAATAAACCCTTTCTTTCCCAAGTTGCTTTTGGTTATAGTGTTTATCACAGCAACAGGAAACTAGCTCACTAATCACCCATAAACTCTACCTACAAAATTTCATTTTCCAAGCTCCTAATTCCGAATAAAAATAATAAAGATTGTGACTGGCCTTGGTGGTAGAGCTCGGTAGTAGAGTGCTTACTTAGCATTTCCAAGGCTCTGGGTTCCATTCCCAGCCACTAGTACTCAGACCCGAAAGAAAGGGGGGGTGGGGCAGATTAGATAGAAAATAGGTAGAGAGATAAGAGAGACAGAGAGATAGAGATGACAGATAGATAGATGATAGATAGATAGATAGATAGATAGATAGATAGATAGATAGATAGATAGATCTATCAATTGATCTCTCTAGGGCTGGTGAGATGGCTCAGCAGGTAAAGGCACTTGCTGCAAAGTGTGATGACCTCAATTTGATTCCAGGAACCTGCACAGCATAGGAGAGAATGGACTCCCATAATTTGTCTTTTGACCTCCATACGTGAGCGCACACACACACACACACACACACACACACACATATACACTAAACAAACAAATAAATGCAATTTGACTTTCTTTTTTAAAAAAAATCTAAACACTTTTTAAGTGGTCTTAAATATCCATGAACAAAAGAATGGTAATAGAGGGTGCAGATCCCTCAAAAGAGCTCAAAGAGCTGATGAGAGGTGACTCGGAGCTAACTGACACCCTACACAGCAAAGAGAGTATCAAGTACAACAAGATGAAAGGGAAGAAAAGAATTCTCTCAACCTGCCTGACAAACCTCACTTCCTTTTATTCTCATCAGACTTCCCAAAGTGAGGGCTCTCTTACCGTAAGAGTCTAAAACTCTCAGCTTTCACAAAGCGAAAGCAGCTGGCAAATCCAAATTCATTCCTCTCCATCATGCCCCTCCAACCTCTGAATATAAAAACCACCACTCAGTGTATTTCTGGCACTTCTGTAAGTCACACTATATTTTCATCTGTAACCTTGATTCTCGAAACGCATAATGTATGGAACTTAGTAAGCCCTATTTTCTATAGGAGGAAACCAAGGATGAGAAGCTCAAGTATCTTGTTTGCAATTACACAGTAAAAGGCGCAGTCGAAATTACAGCACAGGGGCTGGAGAGATGGGTCAGAGGTTAAGAGCACTGGCTTGCTCTTCTGGAGCTGACAAAGGTTCAGTTCCCAGCACCCACATGGCAGCTAACAACAGTCCTCAATCCCAGTTCCAGGGGATCTGCCATCTTCTTCTGGCCTCTATAAGCATTGTACAACACAGGTACACTTACATAGATGCAGGCAAAACACTCACACACAAAATAAAGATAAATTAAAAAAAAAATTAAACTACAGCAGAGCCACTCATCCTGTCTTACGTCATCAACACCAATAGTAGTACTAAAAAGCAACTTAAAATAATGCCTACGTCTAACTGTGATCAAAGGTGACTGAGAAAGGAGGCAAATAAGAGAGGCAGCTCCTTTACCTACACTGAAAATAAACACCAGGTTAAGCTAGTGGTTTTCAAGCTCTTTATTCTTAGGATCTTCAGATGACTTTTCTCAATTATTGAGGACCTCAAAGACTTTTTATGTGGACTGTATCCACTGTTGTTTCCTACCAGAAATTTAAAATGTTAACATTCATAATGATAAGAATATTTAAGGTTACATTCCATTAGCTATCAGGGTGATGGTGTTATAAAATATCATTTGACTTCAGGAAAACTCCACTTTAACAGACTGAATAGGAAAGGCAGATAACTTATTATGAGAACAGTTTGACTTAGTAGAGCCCTTGTAGAGGTCTAGGAGAGCCAAACGAGTGCCTCAACTACCCTTAAACCAGTGAATTAAGACTACAACTCTCCTGTGTGTGACAGGGAGCATGTGTACTGCATACATGTTCATGTATAGGAGCATGTGGAGGTCAAAGGTCAACGTCAGGTACCCTTCTTTATGCTTTCCACTCTGTCTTGGGACAGGGTCTCTTCCTGAATCTGGAGCTCATTGATTTGGCTAGTCTGGGTGACCAGTAAGTTCCAGGGATCCACCCATCTGGGTCCTATCCTTCCCTCTGCTCATGCCACTTGTACGGAGATTATAGGTGCACATTACCACACTTGCTTTTGCATGAGTGCTAGGGATACTAACTCAGGTCCTCATGCTTGCATTAGACAGGTACTTTATTGACTAAGCCATTTCTTTTTAACTTATCACTTACAATATACTATCTTACTTTAAGTACACTGTTTCTCACTACTATATTTTAAAAATACTTTGAAAAAAGGGACTCTTAATTTATTCCCTTTACTACTAATTACTTCTGGATTGCACAGTACCCTTGGTAACATAGTAAGAAACATTTATTGAATAACTGAATCTCCCCTAAGTCTTACTGAATGGGGGAGAGACATAACCCAAGGCAAAATTATCACCTCCCTATTGTGGTAAAGACCCAAATGATAAAGTATAAACACAGAAGTCTAGTCAGGACGTGCCAGACAGATAGTAAATTACATTCCAGGTGTAAGTACAGAAAGATCTAAGAGAGATGAGAAAAAAATTCAGACTTTAAGGTTATAACTGTCCAACTTTTGTCCTATGTTCTCTTCTCAAGTAAAAGCAAAATATTTTCTGAAATATAATTGATTTTAATATTACCTATATCTCTTTATAATAATTGCTTCATTCAAGCTGGAACTTATTAAATAACAATACTTGTAAGATAAGCAATTTTTGTCTGTGTATTCAGAGACATCTGCATCAAACCTATGCCAAAATAAGATTCGACCTACAGAAGTAACAGGGAAGTTAGAAGTCAAATAATGTATTTGCATAATTCTTTTCTTCTCTAAACTTTAAGAACTAGATTTTTTTACATCATCCAGTATCAAAAATAACAAACCAAGAAATCAATCGTCATTACAGAAATAGAGGAGAAAATCCTTATCTTCCTAATCCTACTATTTCAGGGCCAGGAGCTGAGTAACTTTCAAAAGAAACTTTCAGAGCACAGGTATTTCCTAAGTTCCAATAATTATTACCATAGAATCTGGCTCAATAAATTCTCAACGATCTCCATGATTCTCAGAATTGAATCCAAATCCTAACCCTAAAGTTATTAAAAAGTTCATGTTGTGATTAATTTATTCAGATATTTTGATATTTTAAGTGGTATGCAATTGGACGTAAACAATTTACTAAAACATAGGCTATAATGTAGATACATCATATTTATGGGCTTTATAACAAATTAAGATTATCAAAAATTTTCTCTTTATATTATTTCACTCATCTCAAAATATCTGAATTTTTAGTTTGTACTACTTACCACGCCAACATTAGAAAATAAAAGGATGTGTTTTACTGCAAATATTTAAATTCTTCCCATGTAAAGGGTTTGTCATTTTAGTCTGCTTATAAACCAGAGTTAAACACTGAAAATTAATAACCTTTCCAAACACTGAAATAGAACAGGTATTGTCTGTGCTAATTTTTACAGAAAATTATACACTTAATAATACTGAAAACAAACTTTTTCAGTGCCTTATAATAATTCTCATACAAATAAAATTAGCTAAAACCAGCAGAATGTCTTAGTCTAGCCACAAGTTACAAAGAACTAAAAGGCCTGAATTATTTACCATTACCAAATGATTAAGGTAGCCAGACTGTATGGAGTCAGCAACCATAAACGATCCTTCACACTGAGTTGGTATACCTAGTAGGTGTGAAAGGACTATCATGTGAGGGGATAGGGAGCTGACTCAGTGGGTAAAGCACTTGCCATGCAAGGGTAAGGACCCCCAGCATCCACAGGTCTATAATCCCACTACTCGAATGGCCAGATGGGAGGTAGCCAGATAGAATTCCTGGAAGCTCACAGGCTAGCTAGCTTGGCAAATGCAGCAGCACACAAGAGTGTCTCAAAACAAAGTTAGAGATGAGATTAGAGACCAAAGGTTATCCTCTGACCTCCACATGTATGTGTCTGTGCTCATACACATGAGCATATGTACACATGCACAGATTTAAAAAAACAAAACCAAAAAACTATTGTGGAGCTGGAGAGATGGCTCAGCAGTGAAGCGCACTGGCTGCTCTTGCAGAGGACCTGGGTTTGAATCCCAGCACCCACATGACAGCTAAGAGCAGTCTGGTAACTCCAGTTCCAGGGGATCCAACACTGTCTTCTGATCTCCTCAGGCATTGCACTTATATACATGTATATACACATGTATATACATAAAAATAAAGCAAAAATAAAAATAAACTATTGTGTAAAACACATAAGACATTAGCACACAACACAAATACCAGATGTACAATTTGGTAGATACTTTTAAATCTGCATTTAATAGTTGTCTAAGAACAGAATAAAAATCAATTTTCAAGATACAGATTCTTGGTTTTTAATACTGCAAATATACAACATTCTCTCTCTCTTTCTCTCTCTCGCTCTCTCTCTCTCTTCTCTCAGCTACTAAACATAAAGGATTAGCTATTACTGCTACCTAAGACCTTTGTTTGTTTGCTTGTGTTTTGAGACATGGCCTACGCTCACTATATAGCGGAAAATGACCTCGTGATTCTCCTGCCTCCATTTCTTAAGGGCTGGGATTACAAATCTATGCCACTGTGCTATCACTGCTAGAAAAGGTTTTACAGCAATAAACGGAAGTCGCTTATAATTAGGTTGTCCAGGTAGGCTACAAGAGTTGATCCTAGGAGAAACACCATTCTTAACATTCTTAGGTCACAAATACCTGTTTAACTGGTACATATCAATGATCCAAGTAATACAATAAGTACTTAATACAAAATATAAAGACCACCTGCTTATTTACTACAGTTAACTACAACATATTTAAGCACACAGCAATAAGAACTAATTATGCTGGGAAGTAAGATGTTTCCTGGCTCTTTTATTAAAGTTAAGCAAATCAGAGCCCAGCTAGTTCAGTGTCCCAGCACCCTAACAATCAGCTCCATTCTTCCTACAATACATGAAGAATTCATAGGCACAAATGCCCAATGTGCTGACCGCAGAATAAAGAGAAATGCGTTCTAAACATTCTAAAGCATTCTGCTGATTTCACAAAAATTGGCAATTATACACTAGACTAAGAAAAACAAATTTTATTGTTATATCAGTTCAGGGAAAAGAATAATTTACAGTTAATCAATATTGACTTTTCTAGGAATGTGAAATTAAAAACCAAGGCTGCTGGCATATCAGAGAAGGTTGCAAACATACTTGTACTTGGTTTTTTATGTATGTGTGGAGGAGGAGGCAGTACCCATATGGGGCCAGGGCAGACTCTCAAGTCTTTACAGTGACCTCCCAGAGATCTCAACCAATAGAATAGCATGTTTATATGTTTGCAGAGGGGAGAAGGCAAACCTCTCTCTCTGGTGATTTTACAAAGGCATTGGGTTATATACTATCAGCCTGTGTTCACAATAACCTTCAACCATTAAGAAACACACATACTGTCTGGGGGAATATCCATGCTACTGACAGATATGTCTGCAGGGTCACATTTACACTGCCATTCTAAGGAGAGGAAGGAAGGGAGCAGGAAAGGGCAGGGATAGAGGAGGGAGGAAAGGGAAGAATCTACTAGTCTATAATAGGCTTGGGTATGTGGGTTGATCAGTTAGATATAACTCTTCCAACACAACACTGGGTACAGTGGAGTAGATTTTTACCTACAAGTATTCTAACTACCCAATACAGTTTTTGAGTACCTGTAAAAGATTGGCAAAATATTATTTAAAAAATTTCAGCATCTACCCAATGAGATAGGTAAAAGGAAGCTAATGCTATCATTACTTACATTAGTGAGAAGCTAGGAAAGGCTTAGGGTTCTACTGCTCAGTGTAATACCTTGTACCAGTTAAAACAAAGTAAGCATATTCAGAAAATCCAAGATACACTGAAAGCGGAAAAGCAAGATGCTAGCAACTGGAGTACTAAGTATGATTCTATTTTTGTAAAATAACATTTCTTAAGTGGAAGAGTTTCCATATTTAAAAATAGTTTTTAAGTAAGTAATTATGGATTTTCACTTTGATATTACATATTTTCAAGCTGCCTGAATTTTTAAAATTTAAAGGAAAGAAATTTAATGCTTCATCTAGAAAATATCTGATACCTCTCTAGCAAAATGTCTGATAGATACCAGGTAATCAACAAATACGCAGTTGATTAGTCAGTTAAAGACACATACAGTCAACAGCTATCACATATGGTTTATCATCTATCAGGTAGCATCTCCATTTTATAAATAATGAAATTGAAACTAAAGAATAAAATCTTTTGTTTAAGCTGTCTACCTGTGAAGAGGGCTGAAACTTGGACTCAGAGTCACAACACTCCAAAACTCACCTACCGTTAAGAAACAAGCTAAGCACCTCTGTACAGCTCCAAGTCAGAAGAAATAATTCCACCGTTCTGGCATTCTCTCCTTACCATTTGGAGTCATGCTCATCTGAAGGCAACTAACACTCACACCTCAGCTTTGTTCTGTTTTTTCCCTAGTAAAACAGAGTAAGTTTTTGCCAGTGTTAGCAATTAGGTAAGAGATTTTGAAACTGTTGTGTAAAATGTCTGCTAATGACCAGGTAGTTGAGGCTTTATGACTTTCTAATGAACTGTGATGTGCTCTGATGCTATGCCAAACAAGTATCAGTATGTTTCATAACTCTGAGGTGGGAATAAAGTTATTTAATAACATCTGTTTCCTGGAGACACTGTTCTGAGAAAAAGAATGTGAGGGGAAGAAACTAGTCAGCATTCAACTTTTTAAAAAAACATTTTATTATTTTTACTTTATGTGTATGAGTATATTGTCTGCATGTATATAAGTGCACCCATGTTGTGCAATGCCCAAGGAGGTCAGAATAAAGTGTTGGAGGCCCTGGAACTGGAGTTATGGACAGTTGTTAGTTGCCATGTGGGTGCTAGGAACCAACCCCAGGTCCTCTGTAAGAGCAGCCAGTACTCTGTTGAGCCATTTCTCTGGCATCCCAGCATCTAACTTTCAAATAAGGTATTCAAGGGTATTCCAAAAATAAAAACAAACAAAATCCCAAAGACCCTTGGCTAGGAAGTACTTTTAAACACACATGTATATATCCCTCCTTTTAGAAAGCTTTTCAGTTTTGTTTTTTATGGGTAAAGAGCAGGGACTAGCAAACTCTTCCTGTAAAAGGCCAGGCAGTAAATATTTTAGGATTTACAGTTGAAGATAAGTTTGTCTCATCTTCTTTTTAAACTTTAAACTTTAAAACATAAAAACCAATCGAATCTTATAGGCAGGAAAGCATCTAGCCTGCACAGACCTCTAATTCAGGATAAAAACTGCCTAATCTTTACAGAAACACAGGACTTTGGAAGTCCAGGATTTTTACTATTACTATTAATTAGTTTATTTAGGACTCTGTGAAAGTCACTAATCCCCTCTAAGCTCAAGTTTCTACGTGTTTAAAAAGGAGATAAACACTTCTCCCCCTTAGGAGGTAGCAAGTGTACATCTGCCTGCAGAGTACCTGGCATACACCTATTAAGGAACTTACTTTATTGCCCAGCTCATCTGATAAACTGTTAGTAATATTTGCACATCACATTAAATGTTTGATCAGGTAACTCCTCCAATACATTAAATGTTTGGTCAGGCAGCTCCTCCAATACAATCTGCTTTACAATGATCTGTTTTGGTCATTTCCCGTAATAAATAAGCTTTCTTGGATAGTCAATATACCTATGCACTATTGATTAAAACCCAACTTCCTCCTCATAGTCTTCTGCCCTCAGATTTCTAAAGCAGTTTTATCAATGTTATTTTCCATGCCAAGTGCCTGTAATGACTAAACCACTATAACTAATAGTATCATCAGGAAATCCAATGTGCCACAAGTAAAACCATCTTCAAACTAGAGTAAACTCGCCGGTGCTAAGGAGCCTAAAGTCAAAATCTTATATAGCAGTCCTCTCTGATCCACAGGGGATACATTCCACTACTCCAGGAGGTGGATGAAGCTTTGGGCAGTGATGAACATACCTGATGTTTTCACCTAGACATAATACACACACACACACACACACACACACACACACACACACACACATATGTAATCACCTGATTACTTCAGCCGAAATATTGATACTTTCCTCCTCCTGTTTCTTACAAACTTAAGATCTTAAATATATCCAAATGTCACTATTATGAGCTTTGATTACTATTACTATTTTATTACTTTGATTTGTTTGTCCTAGAAACACTAAACAGCATGAGAGTACGAACACCTTCTAAGGATTTTTATCATCCATGTACCCACCACAATGCTAGGAATGGTAGTCTATGTTCAATTTGCTGAAAAGAAATGACTGTTTTTAAATGACTTGATGATTCAGCTCTGAGAAAATGATCTTGAATCTCCATTTACAAAGAGTCCTGTAAACAGATTTCCTCTGAACTGTAATATAAGAAACACGTACAATGGATGAAAAATAAGCTATTGTATTACATCATTACTTGAGGGCAACTAGAATAATCACTAATGCCATTGTCCTTAGCATCTCACAATATCAAAGGTTAGTTATGGTTCCTATTAGTATTAGCAAGTAAACAATACTATAATCACAAGAAATTTTTGTAGCTATTTTAATGTAAAGATACTTTTTAAAAATTATGTATATATTTAAAAGTATGAAAAGATTATGTATAATACATTACACACTTCACACATGGCTTCGACAACTTCCTGTGACTTTACATTGAAAGTTTCTGAGGGAATGTGGATTACTTAGATCCATCTTTATCTCAAAGAATCAATAAAAATATTTTTAAAAAATTATGATTGGCATTATGAATAAATGCTTTTGTTCCTCTCAGAAGACCAAGAAATAAATTATGCATAAACTACATTACAGAGTATGAGGCTTTACAGACCAGGCCTAATTTAGTTCTTGGAAATCAATGGTAGTTTAATATAAGGAAGTTACAGCCCTGTCCCTCAACCTTAGTGGGGACAGTGTTCTTCCTTGCTCTCCAATCACTGAGGATATCTGAAAATTGTCCACAAGTATATTTTTTCAGGAGTAAATGAACAGAATGAAATAATCAGTTATGGCAAAAATAGTCATGCTCAGAAAATACTCCATAAATCTAACATTTTCCCTAAATGTGTTCCATATTTATTAAACTCAACTACAGTAACAATGAAGTAATGGTCTCCTCTTTTCTAGATGGGAGAAGTAACTGCTTAATTACTGATCAAACCCACTAAAGCAAAGTATCTTCCAAACTCGAGCAAAAAGCAGCACTACTTACTATTAACTACATGACAAGAGAATTAAGGATATTTCAAGGTTTTATTTTTAATTCGTGGGCGAATGACTTTAAAACACTCAACATTATATAACTCCTTTTAAAATAAAATTGCACAGTGGCAGGTCTTTCAAAGATAATAAAATTTTAACATTCACCCTCTATTAGGTCTCCTCATTGACCCCTCCAGGATGGGTCCCAAATGCACATGACTCCAGGCCAAGCAGGTACCAGCTCAGATGGGGCAGATGAGTAGGGACAGTGAACTACAGGAAGAAACTTACCCTCAAAGCCCCTATTACAGTTCCTTTGCCACTCCTGCTATGAGGAATGCAGAGCTGGGGCTCTAATATATCACTTTCTTTTTTTTCCCTAACAGAAGCAATAAATTGAAATCATGAGAAAATTTCCACTTTTTAATGTTGACCTTACCAGTACAGGCCATAAAGTACCTGCAAACTGAATTTGCCTTTCCAAGTTAACCAGTGCTGGCTACAGGGCACACACACTCTAGGAGATGCAAGGATAAGAATCTCAAACACAGAGCTGGGTGTGGTGGCTCAAGCCTTTAATCCCAGCAGAGGCAAGTGGATCTCTGTGCCTCTGTGCCATCAAGGTCAGCCTAGTCTATGTAGCAAGTTCCAGGGAAGCTGGGGCTACAGGGAGACTCTGTTTCAAAAAAAAAAGAATCCCAAATGTGTAACTCTTCTTTTAAAAATATAGTTATTTTTATTTTATGTGTATGAATATATTGCCTGCATGTATGTGAGTACACCTGTGTAGTGCAATGTCACGGAGGTCAGAAGAGGGCATAGGATTCCCCTGGAACTGGAGTTAAGGACAGTTCGTAGCCACCATGTGGTGCTGGGAATCAAACCCAGGTCCCCTGCAAGCAGTCAGTGCTCTTAACCACTGAGCCATTTCTCCAGCCCCTAAATGTGTGACTCTTAAACTCTGAATATTCCCCACCCCATCCCCCAGGACTATTTATTCAGACATCACAGTGAGGATGGGACTCTCCGTGTACCAAAGAACAATGGTAATCTTAAAAAAGAATTCGGAAGTTAAGTCTTAAAACTATTTCTACTTCAATATACTATTTTAAAGTACACATTTTAAAAGAAAAAAAATTAAAACATCAACAAGGTGGCTGAATCAAGAAACTACTCCTAACTTCAATACATTAGTGAACATACTTTCTGAATATTACAATTCAATTTTTAAAAAATCTAATGTTTGACAAACCCAGTGCATTAGCTGGGTAAAATTAAGCATTCATCAGCTGGGTCCTCAGGAAGCTGGAGTATCTCTAAGTGAAACCCTGGGACCTGGGAGTTGTAATGGGCTACTTCATTTCAGCAATATGAAAAAGGGCCAACAAAAATTTAGAAAGAGGCGACAACAATATTCACTGACAAGATATTTCTGCTATATAATGACGAAAGTGCCAAAGAACCCTAAGACTCAGTATAATTTTCTTTTCTTTTCTTTTCTTTAGCTCTTACTAAGAAGATTAAGTGGCTAAAATGGATAAACACAATCTACTGGATAAAAAAAAGAAATGCTATGCAGTGCAGCACCCAAAGATTTAGTCTTACAACTTTTTAAAAGACCCTCTCAAAATTTCTGGTTTAAGGGAATAAGGAGTTATATATTCACATTCTACTCAGCGTTCTACATTAATCTGGAAAGATATTCAAAATATTATTTAGACATTACTGGGGCTGAAGCTCACTGGGTCCTAGCACTATGGGTGGTGGTGTTAATAACTATCAAGAGCAAAATTTTGAGTGTCCGAAGGCAAATTTCTATTTGCCAGTTTGCTCTGCTTCAAGAGCTACCATAATTTACACTGCTATAATCTAGATAATTAAATGTAGCCATTTGTTACACTTTTAGGACTAGTTCTGAATTTGGGGTTAAAAGTTTGGGCTACGTAAAATATTATTTTGAATATACTTTGAATTCTAAAAACAAAAAGGTTTTCAAGTATTTTTCTTCATTTAACTGAAACAATTTACCCATTTTGCAAACAGGTAAGCACAAATTTAAATCAATAAGCATTTATTGGTGAACGGTTCCCATTCCGAGAAATACAATGAATGAATCAGTGAAGTTGAAATAAATTCTTTAAACTTACAAAACCTTTAAAAGGAAGCCTTTTTTAAAAACTCAGATCTGGGTTTTACCACTTGACATCTGTGTGACTTTAAGTTAGTTATTTAACTAGTCTGAACTCCATTCCTTCAATAAAACAGGATGAATATTAGCTACTTTCTCAGTGTGAGAATGACGATACTTCTTAGATGAGCTACAATTAATTCTCTTTCATAGACTGAAATCAGCCCTACAATATCAACAGTTTAAAACACTTCTAGTGAAGTGATTACACAAACAAGAGAAGTCAGCACTTCTCAAGACCATCTTTTTCATCCTCACACTTCTATTTTCCCTTTACTAGGCTAAAGGCAGCTTCTGGGGGATAGCAACCCTCCACCAATCCCACCCTAGTTTACACCTCAATTTCAATTCTCACTACACTCTTAACTCTGAAGATGAGACAGTCTATTTCTGGTCAGCCTTGACGCTGAAGCACCAAGAACAATGACATGGATAGAGCAGATGTCTAAAACTATCTGCAGATTGAGTGATGCACTCCATGCAGTAGTTAATGATTAAATGGCAGAGATGTGGACATTGTGAGGAGCAATCATTTAAGGTTTAGAAGTTGAAATACCACAATTAAACTTAGGCTGTGTTTTTGAAAATTTATGCATGTGTATGATCAGTGTTTTACCCTCCTGTATGTTAAGTGCACCTGTGTCATAAAATGCTCATGGAGACCAGAAACGGCTGTCAGACCCCCTGGAACTGAAGTTACAGATGACTGTTAGCCCCCACGTGGGTGCTGGGAACCAAACACAGTTCCTCTGCAAGAGCAGCCAGTGCTCTTAAGCCCTGAGCCATCTCTCCAGCCCCAAACTCTGCTTTTTGTTGTCATTGTTTTGAGAAAGGATCTTAGTATGTAGCTCCAGCTGGCCTGGAACTCACTTGTGTACACCATCCCACAAAGATGGTCTATGATCTCACAGAGTGTTGGGAAAGGCATGGGCCACCATACAATCCAACCCTGCTGAGCATCTCTTCAGATATAATGAATGAAAGGCAATCCTGCCATGGTGATGCTGTTCAACAACATATGATAAAGTTTCTTTAAAGCAATGTTCTTACTTGCTCCATCACTTCTAATTTCTTTCAGATTTATTCTAAAAAACAAAACCTCACAATGATATGTAGCCTCACCGCCAGCTATGTTGCAGTCCACCCCCCTCATGGGAAGTAGGTTGCAGTCCCTGAAAACTACCCAGAAAACATCAGAATTGAAGTGGTAAAATATCTACATCTGTAACTTTTGGCTTTATTAGCAACGCAGTGTTATAAATATCTCACTGCTTAAAAACTCAAACTCATTATAATATAGTCCCTTACAGCTTAAAAGTGGGTTTCCTAAACCATGCTCCACTTCAGAGAACCAAAGCCCTCACAGTGAAGGCACAGTTCACCCTGTATCTTTGGAAACATCTGCACTGGACAACAGTTTCCTTGCCACCCAAATCCAAGGTCTCTTCCACAATTCACACTGTTTCTGGATTTTGTGGCTTGAGACTGGCAGGAAGCTAGTCCTGCTAGTCCACTAAAGAGGTAGTAATGTAGGGCTGGTACAAGAGCTGACGGAGTCTTAGAGCAAAGAGCGAAGTATAAAATGCTCAAACATTTTAGTGAACACAAAATTAATGGAGGCTGGAGAGAGAAGCTAACAAGTCAGCTGTTGTAGAAGCAGCGGCAGCTTTCTACTGCAGCTGGCCTTCCCAAACCCACAGGGGGGTTTCTAACCCTGGGGCTTTCATTTCCCCCTTCCACTCCCAGGCGAGTCAGAGAAAACGCATACAGTAACTAATCAAAACAGTGTATTACATAAGCTAGGCTCCAGGTTTCCAAACTTAAAATCCCTACCCACCACTCAAACACCTCTTGCAGGTTGTCTGGGAGCGCGGGGTGAGGAACTCACTGCCCAGGGGAGTAGACAACTGACAGGCGAGTCTGGGTCGCCAAGAAGCTCCCTCTCTTGGGGCAGGTGACAGTAACTGGAAGTTCAGAGCAGCACAGTGGGCACAGGACCCCACTCCATCAGGGCCCAGGTGGCACCAACGCACACGTGGCCCGCTGTGGCCGCCCGGGCCAGCCCTGGGCTCTGATCACACCTTTCCACCAACTTCTCAACGTGGTCCAGGCGATGCTGCAAAGACGGTGACCTAGGTGCTGCGAGGTGCAGCACCCAGGCACGCACACAAAAGCATCTCCAAAGTTCCCCTACCCCCGGGGGGGGGTTCCCTCCACTGCCCACAGCCGGCGATGGACGCTATGGCGTACCCGCGAGCAACGTGGGAAGGTTTCCAACGCACACGGATGCCCACGAGCAGCACGGGAGGGGCCCACTTACTTCACCTGGGGCCCCGACCACGCGGTCCAGGAGGTCCAGCACTGCAGAACAGGGTCCGGCTGGGGACTGGCCCTGACCCCCTCCCCGCTCGTCCTCCCTCCCGCCCCTCGCACCTGATCTTGTAGCTGGGCAGCGTGTGCTTGCGCTTGATGATCTTCTTGAGCTGGTTAACGATGATGGAGGTGAGCTGCGGCATCGGCCTGCCCTCGAACTGCGAGCGCACCTCGAAGTCGATCAGCGGGTCCTCCACGAACGAGAAGAACCAGTGGGTGAAGGGCACGCGGGTGAGGACGAAGCGCAGCCGGCCCACGACCCGCGACAGCTTGACGAACAGGTAGGCGGACTTGCCGAACACCAGGTCCACGTCGATGGCCAGGTGGAAGCCACCATGGTACTCCACCTCCGCCTCGAAGGCCAGCTCCTCGGGACAGGCGGCGGGCAGCGCGTCCGCGTCGGGGCAGTCGGGCTCGGCGCCGGCCGAGGCCGCCACGGGCCGCACCAGGCGGATGGTCTTGATGAAGGGCACAGTGTCGCCCAGGAACACGTCCCGCAGGCTCAGCCCCTCCAGCAAGCGGCCGGCCGTCTTGGTCTGCAGCAGCTCCTCGAACTCCACCTTGATCTTCTTGGTGACCCAGCGGCGCGTGAGCGCCGTGTCCCGCAGCTCCCGGAACAGGAACAGGATGGTGGCGTTGAGGAAGTAGCAGGTCTCCCGCGTCGGCGGGGTCGGGCCGTCCGGGGTGGCGGTGGTGGTGGCGGCGCCGGCCTCGGAGGAGCCGGCCGCGGGCTCCTCTGCGCCGCCGCCATAGAGGTATTCCCGCAGGGCCAGGCCCGGCACCGGCCGCAGGTAGCGGAAGCCGTCGCCCGCGCGCGCCGCCTCGTCCGCCCGCGGCTCGGGCTGTCTGCGGTAGAGCAGCAGGAACTGGGTGAGCAGCGTGAGGAACGAGCCGAGCACGGCCGATGCCAGGATCATGAGCAGGAGCCCCATCCCGCCGCCCCCGCGCCCGCGGCGCTGCTGTCCTCACGCCATCGCCCCCGCCGCCTCCATCTTGCGGACATGGGTCGGGGCTTCAACGGCTCCCTCAGCCTGTCAGGAGCCTCCCGGCCCCGCACTGTTCGGCAGCCGCGGCCTCGCGCCTCCTCAGACGCTCCCCGGGGGCGGCCCGAGCGCCGGCGATCTGCGGCGGCTGCCGAGGGCGGGAACGGAGCCCCCACCCCCGGAGGCCTGAGCTCATTGGGCTAGCCCCGAGTGACGTCAGCGCGGGCGCGCTCCCGGCGGCGGGCGTGCGGGTGCGCGCGCACCGGGTCCATTCTAGCCGCTGGGGCGCCCTTCCAGCCCCGCCCCCCACGTCCGCATTCCTTCCCCCGAGGCGCCGAGGTCTGCGCTGCTGTCACTTGGAGAGCCCGGAGGTCAAAGGAGGGTGATCCGGAGAGATCCGGAGTCGGGCGGGGCCGGGCCTGGCGCATCGTCCGTTATCTCCTGCACCCATGCCCGGAGCTGGCTGTGGGCCCTGCGCGGTTACCCCTGCAGCGACCGTGTTTCTTCCCGCAGCGTGCCTCCTCCACTAGCCCCCGCACCCCACCCCCGGGTTGGCGGCGGCGGCTGCTGTCCCTGCAGGCCTGCGCCGCAGAGAACCAGAGCCTAGGGCGTTGGGACACTGCCCCAGCCGGCCTTGAAGACTGCCAAGCTTCAGAGACCGCCGTCGCTAGCCAGACGCTCTGCATCTGCAGAGGGTGGGCCATGGGAAGGAGGGATGAAGGAGGACCGCCCGCCGGAAGACGCAGACTAACTTTCCCACCCCAGGGGATGCTCACAATTGAAAAGAGAAGGAAGTTTAAATGAGGTGTGAGAGGAGGAGAAGGAGTGAAAGGAACTTGCCAACAGATCCGAAGATGCCTTAGTAATGCACTGTGGGTATGACTGAGGCTATCTCTGAGGCAGTTGCTTTTAGGATCCACCCATTTCACAGGTGACAACACAGGGTCACGTACTGGAGCCTGGTTTATCCAACACAAAGCTCTAAACTCTTGATTTCGTTTCTGTACAACAGCAGGGAAAATGCTGAAGTTGTGAGAGCTGATCAGTTCTCTGGTGCTCCAGGAGGGAGAGTTGGAGATAATCAACGGGGATTTTCCACAGGGCAGCACCCCAACTAAACCCACAGAGTTAGAAACGATTTCCCTGGCAACACTGTTACCCCTTGTGCCTTCCACTTAAGTGTTGTGTCATAAATGCTTACATCCCTCCACTTGGACACACTCTTTCTAGTTCTATGGAGAACAGATATTCCAATGCTAAGTCTAGCAGAGTCTGGCCCTAAAACAACAGTGCAGGGATCCTCTCTAGCCCTGGGAAATCTTCAGGCCAAGGATTTTCTTGACTAGATGATTCTGACCCAGCTGGGGTAGGTATAGAACTTTGGAACCAATCTGATCTCCTTACTTACTCATGGCCAGGTCTGGGGCGAGAATGGCTTTTTTAGTGGAAGACCTATGCTAGGTGTGGCTGAGCAACCTGTCTGATGTTTCTGGAAGCACTGTTTATGTCATGCCCTGCTTTCTCAGCTTGTATTATATATTGTATCAGCTCAACTGGGAACCGTAGACTCCGTTTCACCAGCAATGTTACTGGTAGTAGTTATGCCCCCTGTAGTAAATATTACAAAAGGGTAAGGGATCCAGGAAGGGTCGGGGAAGAATTCTGGAGGCTGGAGAGATGGCTCAGTCAGGGTAAAGTGCTTGTCATGCAAACATGAAGACCTGAGTTCAGATCTCCAGCACCCATGTACAAAGTCAGGTGTGGCAACAGGAGCCTGTAATCCCAGCACTAGGGAGACAGGAGACTCCCTGGGGCTTGCTAGCAAGTTTACCTAGCCAAATTGATGAGCTCCAGGTTCAGTCTCAAAAAACAAGGTGGCCAGTGATTGAGAAAGACATTCATACACATACTGATGCATATGCACACACACACACATATACACGAGCACCTACATATGTACACAAAACCAAATTCCAACTGTGTTGACCCAACATGGCTCTTAAATTATCCTACACCTAGTACCCTCCCCCACTAGGAAAGTTGGGAGATATTTCAGGTTCAGGTTCATCCGTGTTATTATTAGTGCTCAATAAATGTTAGCCTTTATGTTTTGAAAGCTGTGAAGTCTTTAGGAGGTGGAGCTGACTGGCAGAAGAAGATCATTAGGAGCAGGCCTTTGAAGTTTATAGATGCCCCAGTTCCTATCTAACTCTCCCTGCTTCCTGGCTGCTGTCATATGAATAAGCCACTGTTACACGCTGCATCTGCCAGGAGACAATCCCCTCTGCCTGGTCAGCCATGCCACTCCCTGTCATGATGGACGTGACTCTGAAATAGTGACCTTTCCTTCTGTGCCTGTTGGTTATTTTGTCACAATGGCCATAAAAGTAACTGATACAAGAGAATTAAAGCGCCAGGCATGGGGTAAAACATTTCCTTATTTTAAAAGATTTATGTTTTTACAAAATATTTTAAAAATCAAGCAAGGGAGATGGCTCAGTGCCACATAAGCACGAGGACATGAGTTTGGATTCCTAGCACCCATACAAATGCCAGGGTGGGTGGGACAGTCTATCTGTAATCTCAACTTCTTGGGAGATAGAGATGGGGAAAAGTGGATAGCCAGACTAACTGAACTGGTGAGCACTGGATTAAGTGAGAGACCCAGCTTCAATACATGAGGTGGACATCAATTGAGGAAGATAGCTAACATCAGCCTTTAGCATATGCACATATTTGCATCATGTGGCTCCATACACATACGGACATACATACACACATGCATACCACACAATATTTTTAAAGACAAATGTATTTGAATTTAAAAAAATTTTAGACTTTATGTGTATGAGTGTTTTGCCTGCATGTGTGTAACTGCACTCATGCATGCAATGACCACAGAGACCAGAAGATGATGTTAGATCCCCTGGAACTGGAGTTACAGATGGTTATGAGTCAACATGTGGGTGCTGAGAACTGGGTCCTTTGCAAGAGCAGCCAGTGCTCTTAGTCTCTGAGCCATCTCTCCAGCCCCGTTGGGAGTAGGTATTAAAGACGTGTACAGTCATGCCTGGCTGGATTATCCTGATTATGTTGTGGGTGGCACCATTCTCTAGACAGAGTTCTGAAGTAAGAGTAGAGAAAGTGAGCCGAGCACTAGCATGCACACATTCATTCATTGTGTCTGCTGTTGATTGTGGACATAATGTAATTAGCTGCTTAAATCCTGCTGCGATGATGGGCTGTAGCCTGGGATTGTGCGCCCAATATAGCCTGCTTCCCTTTGGTTGAGTTTGTCGGGGTATTTTATCACAGCAACAGGAAACAAAACTAAGGCAGTGGGAATGTTCACAATAATTTGGGAGTAGAATGCTCTTTGTCTTATGAACTAATGCCATGTTCATAGACGCTTAATGTTTTTAATGCTATTCTTGAAAGTGTCTAAATTCAGCAATGGTCTTTTCCCTTTTTAAAATATTAATGCTGGTTCATAGGAACTCAAAAGTCTAAGAAACGCTGACCTAGACTCTGAAAATCTGAAATTCTACATAGGTATTTGAAGAAAAGAGTTGTACTGTTCACTCATTAATGTGTTTTAAATGACACTGTTGAAATAAAACTGCTCAACAGCTTTCCTGGGAAGACTGTATTTTAAAGACAAAATGATTGAATACTGGAAGATGAGTTTCATATCAAGACTCATAACCTTACCAACCGAGAAAGGCAGGGGCTTCTAATGCCACTGCATTCTGAACCCTTTTATAGTGAATCCCAAATAGAAGACAGTCAAAGTTTGTGGATGTGGAGAGTTTTGAAATACATGAAAGGCAACTCAATAAAAATTACATAAAATAATGCAAATTGGGCTGGAGAGATGGCTCAGCGGTTAAGAGCTCAGGCTGCTCTTGCAGAGGATCCAGTTTCAATTCCCAGCGCCTACATGGCAACTAACAACCCTCTGTAACTCCAGTTCCAGGGGATCCAACACCCTCTCCTGATCTCTGCAGGTATTGCACAACATGGTGCACTTACATACATGCGGTCAATACTCTCATTACTCATAAAAAATAAAATATTTTAAAATAATGCAAATCTTGTCAACTAGATTGAACTGAGAAACCTAAGGAATGAGTGAGGTATACCTCTGCAAGTGTCTGTGAGGTGTTTCCAGAGAAGATTAGATCCTGAGGGCTCTGACCTAATGAATGGATCATCCCTTCATGGATTCATAATGTGACAGGACTGTTGGGAGGTAGTGAGAAGCATGAGGTGGGATTTGGCTGAAGGAAATGGGTCAGCACTGGCCTGTCGTTTAGGAGGTGATAAATCCTACCCTCACCTCTTCCTGTATTCTTCTGCTTCCTGGCTGTCAGGATGTGAGCTGCTTCTGCTCTGCCACACCTTCCCAGGCATGATAGACTGGCACCTCTGAAATCCTTCCCCCTTTAAGTTGCTTATATCAGATATTTGTCATACCATGAGAAAATTAATACAATGACAAATTTGAGGACAAGAGGAGTCTGGAGAGATGACTCGGTGGTAAAGAGCACTGGTTGCTCTTACAGAGGACCTGGGTTTGGTTCCCAGCACCCACATGGCAGCTTACAACCATCAGTAACTCAGTTCTAGGAGATCTGATTCTTTTGGCCTCTGCAGATTTGCATGGACAAATGCACTTACATACATGCAAGCACAATACTCATAAATAAAAATAAACCAAAAAAATTGAGGGCAAAGCATAGAGAAGCTTAGACTATTTGCTAACAAATGATACATCCAATCATTTTTGTGAATTGTGAAGACACAAATTCAACTATTTTTTGAGCATCCACCATGTGCCAGGCTCAGGGACACTGAAAAGGCAGAATAGAATCTGTGCTCAAGGCTGTCAGGCCCAGGAAGAAGCACACATACCTATATAATTCTGAGGATAAAAATAGAGCTCTAGCAGGGGCACATTCAACATTTTGTAGGAGCAGAGCCTTCAGATTCAGGGGCAGAGAACAGAAACTGCCTGGGGCTAACTTCCCTGCCCTGTCTTTTGGGTTAATGGTTCTGGAATAGCACCAGGAACTCAGCTGCAAGGTGTTCCTTTGAGTCTTGCACAGAGCCCCAGAGGAGACGATTGGTCTCCCTCATTTCCTTTCCCCTAGCCCCAACCCTGTACCATGTCTCATCACCTGTCTGCTCCTATTTCTTATTCTCCCTTCCCCAACTTCTGGCAAGGAGTTTGTAAGGCACCACCAGCTCAGCATCCAAACCCAAGGGTCCTAAAAAACTGGTGCTCAATGTGGCCCTTTACTCAACCTTAAGTATTGGGAGAGAATCCTTCATTGCCACACTAACCCAGTAATTTGTGCCCCTAGGCTTGAGGATTCTGAGTGAGGCAACTTCCAGTAAGTGGGAAGAGGGGGTTGAAAATAAAATGTGATGGACTGTTTAGTTTGATAGGGAACAGAGATAGGTTATGTCTGGGAAATGTGTGCAGCTTTGGGCCATAAAGAATTTGCCTTGATGATTGGAGAAGCTGCTCATCAAAAAGAAGAAAAAGTCCCGAAGTTGGAAATCCAACAGAGTTTGGGGTAAATTGAGACAGAATGACTGAAAGAGGGTAGAATGAACAGGGTTGGTACTGAGGAAAAGGGAAAGAAGATGGGGGCTGACTGCAAAACCGTGTGAGCTGAGTTGGAGTTCTGAGGGGCTAAATTTGGGAGAGGCTCAGTACCACTTAGAGACTTTATAACTTCTAAATGCTTTTAAGCAAGAGCATAGGATTAATACTTTTCCTTCCACCCTGCCACCTGCAAAATGCCAACCCCAGAGAAATTAAACTCTCATTCCAACCCCCACTCTGTTCTTCTGTAAACATATGGTCCTCATCTTCCTTAGGGCCCTTATCTCACCATCCCCATCCCACATTTTTCTCCATTATCCTAGCCAGCACCTCCTCTCACTTCCCACAAAAGTGCCATCAAACCTAGAAGTCTCTGACCTCTCACCTCATCTGCTCCCCAACCATGCTCAAGGGAGGATCCAGCCTTCCATTTCCAGGGAAGACAAAAAAGGCTATTGACTAGTCTTGCCTTTGTTCCTTGTTTCCTTGGCCACAGATCACTGATAAGACCCTCTCAACTCCTCATACCTCTCTTCTGTGCCAATAACAATAACCACAGTAACCACAAAAAATATAGAGACGGGCTGAAGAGATAGCTCAGCCAGTAAAGTGCTGTAAGCATGAAGACTTAAATCCCCAAAATCCAGTTTAAAGGGGGAAAAAAAAGAAGAAAAAGAAAGAAAAAGAAAAGCTGGGCATGGTTCTAATCCATGCTTCTAATCCCAGCACCAAGAAGGTGCTAGAGACAGGTAGATTCCTGGGCTTCACTGGTCAACCAGCCCAGTCTACTTGGTGAGTTCCAAGTCAGTGAGAAACCCTGTTTGAAAAAACAAAGTGGATTGCCCAGCAGGTTGACCTGAATTCAATCCCTGGAACCCTCATGGTGGAAGGAGAGAACCAATTCTTACAAGTTGTCTCTAACTTCTACACATGTGCTGTGGCATACACAGCCCCCATAAAAAATAAATAAATAAATAAATAAATAAATAAATAAATAAATAAATAAAATGTTATAAGGAAAACAAACTGGAGGTTTCCTGAGGAATGATAGCTGACCTGGCCTCCACGTGCATGTGGACATGTGTGCACCTGCACACACGTGAACATGCCCAAACAGGTCCCCAAATATAGCAGACAAAAAATACAAACAAAACAGAAAAATATGCTGGTGCTGTGGCACCTGCTCCCTACAGCCTCTCTCCTCTCCTCCAGGCTATACACCAGTTTTTCCATGTTTACCACATGAAAGCAGAACCCCAGCGCATCCTGCCTTAAGCCCTCCAACTTCCACCTTTCCCTCTCTTACCTACAGAGCCAAGCCTTTATAAAGGACCAGCAAGTTTTCTGTGCAGCCCCCTTTCCATTCACCCCTTCACTCCCTGTAGTTCCACTCCTGAACAGCCCTCCCTCCACGTGCTGGTTAGTGTTAACTGTCAGCTTGACGCAACCTAGAATCACCTGCAAAGAGACTCTCAAGGAGGTTCGCCGATGGGTATGTCTGTGGAGGACTGTCTTGATTGTTCATTGAAGTAGGAAGACCCAGTCCATTGTGCACAGCACCATTCCCGGGTCTGGGGGCCCCAGGCTATGTGAGGAGAGAGGACTAGCTGAGTGGCAGTGAGCAAGTAAGCAACGATGCACTGATTCTCTCTCTACTCTTGATTGTAGATGTGTATAGTACTACTGTCAGCTGCTTGAGTTCCTACCTTGACTTCTCCAAAATGATGGACTGTAACTTGGAATTCTGAGCCAAAAATCCCTTCCTCCCCTAAGCTACTTTTTGTCAGGGTGGGTTTTTTTTTTTGTCCAGCAACAGAAATGAAACTGGGACACTCCACCTCCGGGAACCCATTCTTGGTGACTCCCTTGTGGCTATTTTCATCAGAGTTCTGAGGACCCTTTGTCAATATGGATTTCTTCTTTCTTAAAACTTTTCCTTCCTTTGACAATACTGTACAGAACATCAAGTAAGATCAAACTTCAAACACATTTCCTTGATATAGTTATTAGCAAGATAAACTGTCCCTTTAAAATTGCAGAACACTTCTGTTTCTAGAGATAGTGACAGAAAACAATCTTTCTTCCTTGAAGAAAACCCTGGGTGGAAGGTGACCAACTTTCCAGTGTGCCCAAGGCTAAGAGGGTTCCTGAGAATAACCCTTCAAGAAAAGTCCTGGAGAAACTGGGATAAGATGGTCACCTTGATGTAGGGGTTGATTTTAGGGACGGAGATAAAAGGTGATTTAGCTTCTATCTTATGGGGGAACAATGCGACACTTCAGGAAATAGCAGAGGAGCAAGATTGGCTGTTTCCTCGTTCTCATTGGAAGTGAAAAATCACTTCTAATAACACATTCAGGTGCGTCTGACAATAGCCCTAAATCCTGTCTGCTTTACACCTTAATTACTGTACTTGGTAAGTTCAAAGCTTCTTATCTTTCATGGAGGCTATCTACCAGTGTGGACTCTTTCACTGTAGTTTAGAAATGGAACTAAATCCCAGAGCTATGAGACTTCTCAGGTCATCTTGATTGCCCCTTTCCTCAGACACCTATAATCAGATTCTTTTTTAAATAGACTTGGCATTAACTAGCTTTTATAGTCCTCAGTTGCTCTCTAAGATGATCCACTTCTGTCCATCTCCTGAAGCTACCCCACTTTGGGCCACTGTCACCTTGGCCCTAAACAGCTACTACCACCTCTAATTGGTCTAATAGCCTCAACTTTCCTCTCATCTGTTACTACTGTGCTTCCAGCAGAGCAAGCCTCTCCCTTCTTGAAATCTCCCAACAGCTCCCTCAGGCACTGGGTGAAGCGTTACTGTCAGACTCATCACCATCCAACAGGTACCTTCCTACCATGTAATACTCTGCTGCTAAGGGTGGTGCTCCAGCCTTTCTGGACTTGAGATCCCCCTGTGCCTTCTTTCTCTTTGTCCTTCTTTTGCATATACTACTTCTTTCTTTTGAAACTCTCTCTCTCTCTTCTTTTGGCCTGTCCTTCAAGGCTATACATAAACATTCCTCTGCAGTAGCCTGTCCTGGCCCAAGTCTAGGCCTTGGCTCCTGCTCCAGGCTCTTGTAACATCATGGCTAGGGACTAAACTGGAGAGGTATCGAGATTAACATGAAAGAAGACAGTTGGCAGAAAGACTGGAATGTCCCCTCGGCCAACCAGGGCTACATGTAAGGGACAGAGCATGTGCAAGAAAAGCATGCACTATACAGATGTGGCTGGTGGGTGTTCTGTAAATGGATCATAAAAGGTCATAGCTAAGGGATGTTTGAGCCCCCAGCCTTTCCCAGCTCTCCAGCCTGCTTTCCCACTCAGGAGTATTCTCTTTCTTAATGAACTGCCTCCTTTTCTAGGACTAGCCATGGGTCCTTAGGCCAATTCTTTGAAGGTTCTGGGTCACAAGAACCTGAGAATCTCAGCAGGTGCCCTCCAGATTCTGACCATCCTTCTTCTGATGCTCAAGCAGAGACTGGTTGGTCTGGTCGCTTCTCCCATAGCCATTCACTTCTTGTTTTGTCACAAAGAAGAATTTGGAAGTAGCAAATTGTTAGTTTTGAAAAAAAAATTTTTTTTAAGTTTCCCAGTCAGCTTTGCAGATAAGAATGGCCAATGGGATATAAGCAGAAGTTGGGATGGGAGCTCCTTAAAGGGTTCTGAATTACCATGCTAACGGCTCCACGGTTTCTGTCTTGCCCTCTCCCCGCTCCTCTCTGCCTGGGAACAGATATGCTGGCTAGATTATTTGATGACTTACCTAAACACTTCTGTCTATGCTACTCAATATTTGTTCCAATGCAACAGTCATAAGGATTGTGCTAAAGTACAAGTCTGATCGTGTTGCTCAGCTGTTCCAAATCCACCCATAGTTTCTGTGATGAATAAATAATCATGAGCTCCCAGAGGTGTCCATGTCCTAATCCCCTAGCCCATGAATATGTTAAGTTGCATGTCAAAGGTGAACTCGTGTTGCAGAGGGGATTAAGTTTGCTGATTAGCTGATCTTTGGATAAGATGGATAACGGTTATCCAGTTAGGCTCCTGTACAATTACAGAGGCCCGTAACAGTGGAAGAGGGAGACAGGAGGGAAAGTCAGAATGTTGGGATGGGAGAGTGATTCAACCTGCTGTTGCTGGTTTTGAAGATGGAAGGACCTGGGAGCAAGAAATGCAGGCAGCCTCAAATCTGGAAAAGGAAAGGACATGATTTCTCCCCTAGAGCTTCCAGAATGCAACTCTGTCCACACCTTGATTTCTACCCAGTAAGATCATCTAGAGGTTAGAATTTTGAATATGGAGTTGTAAGATAGTAAGCCTAGATTCTGTGATGGTTCGAATGAGAAATGTCCTCCATAGGCTTATGTATCTGAATACTTGGCCCCAGTTGGTGGTGCTCTTTGGGACAGTCATAGACTTTTTAGGAGGTACGGTCTTGCTGGGGAGAGTATGTCACTAGAGGTGGGCATTGAGAGTTTTATAGCATTGCCCCTCTTCCAGTTTGCTCTCTCTGCTTCCTGTGAGTGGTTGAAGATGTGAGCCCTCTCTGTCACCATGCCACAGGCCTACTGCCAGGCCTCTTTGCCGTGACAGACTCTCCCTCTGGAACCATAAACCCAAATAACATACTTTCTTCTGTAAGTTGCCTTGGTCATAGTATTTTATCATAGCAACAGAAAAGTAACCAATACGGGTTCTTTTAAGTTACTAAATTTGTGACTTATCTCAGCAGCCACAAGAATCCAAGACAGTTCCCTATCTCATGCAAAGTAAAGGCCAAAATCTTCCCAGTCAAGTTTAAGTCCCTCTGCAACTTCATCTCCTGTGCTCCACCCCATTCACTTCCCACCACACTGTCCTCTTGCTCCAGCTCCACCTTTGTAGGATGAAGGAATGTTTTCAAAGATTCATTTTCTGGAAGAAAGAGAAAAGATCTGACTTTTCGTGGGCCCCACCAGAGACTTGAACCCAGGGTTCTTGCCTGACCAGTAGTAAGTTATTCTTTCTGTGTGCGAGAGAGAGAGATCCCCAGGGTTTCAGATCATGTTGCTCAAGATGGGTAAGTGCAGAGTAAAGACGGTCCTGGCCTTCTCTCATTCATGAGGATTTACTATGTTACTATGTGTCTTTCTGTTTAGCCTTTAGGATGTGGAATGAGCTACATGGAAACCCAGGTATGTCTTTAGATATTGTTGTCAATATCAATCTGAGTGCAAATGACTCTCTTGTTTTGCTGACTAGTGATTATATTTCCAAATGAGAAGCTTTGATTGGTTAGCTTGCTGCCCCTCTGTGAAGGGTCCCACTTAACTTTATACTTAGGGCCTTCAGACCTGATCAACCACCATTGTGCCCAACAGATCTGTGTGGACAGATCTGGGGCCAATCCCTGATACTGTGACTACCTGTGCTGGCAGGAAAGAAGACATGCTAATGAGAGGGACACCTGTGGTCCTCCTGGCTATCAGAAGATTGAAACAACGGGCCCCAAGAAATTGGAATTTCCCTGGGAATCTCATGATAGGAGAAAGAAAAAACTAGTGTGATGCTGACCAGAGGAGGAACTTGTCTCCCAGAAAGAGATTTCCCACAGTTCTAACAATTCAGATCACCTTACAAGAGAGACTTCAGCCTAGACAATGATGGGGGCATACCTTTACCAGGACTGGTTAGTGATGCATATTTCTTGCCCACTACTTAAACCTAAACCTCATATTAGAACCCTAAAAATGGTCTTGGGAGGATCATCAAACTCTTTTGTTTCTCTTCCCAATGTGGCCACACTGAATGACTCTCCTCTTTCTGTTTTTTGCTATTAATTGTATCTTAATTGGCCCATTGAGAATGGTGGAGCTTGGATTGTTAGGGGCTCCCAGGGCTCTGATCCTAACAACTTCAGAAACAGCCTGGTACATGGAGGGCAGACATGTGCCTTTTTGACAGTGTGTGTGGGGAACAACTCCCCTTTCCTCTTCTAGGTAGCTCTCTGGAGTTCTCAGCTCCAGGTCCCGCCTCCCCTACTTTAAAGGCAGACATATGAGATAGGACTGGTAATTTATAGAAACCAGTTCCTCTGACAACAGCAATTGTTAGAGAGAGAGAGAACATATGACTCAAGAGAGCAGTATACAGACTGTGGTAAGTAACTCTCCTTTTCCTGGGTGCCTACGACTGGGGAAATATGAATCTGGAGTTACCCAGCAGAGAACGTCTGTTTGTTCAGCTAACCAGGGTCTTGCAAAGATGAGAAGAGAAGGAATTGATGGTTCTCAGTAGGGTGAGTCTCAGGTTCAAGTAAAGCAGGCTCAATTATCTGTCATTCTTTCTTGTGTTTTCCAAGCCATGCAACTACCCTGCTCGGTTATGTGAACCAATACGCCCTTTTCCTGCTTTATTTCTGGTTTATATTGTGTTTCTGTCACTTGCTCCCAGAGGAAACTGACTAACATTGAAGGTCAGGTAGAAAGAAGTTGGCTGAGGTCACCGTCACACAAGAAAGCATTTAGAAGCCATTTCTGTAGGGATTAATAACACAATTTCTTTGCAAGAATCATTGAGGGGCCTAACCTAGGATGTCCTTACAATGTAAGTATATACTTAGCTCTTGAATGTTTCTTGTGCAATTGAATCATATTATTCCTTATCCTCTTCTGTTTTAAAATACTTCTATAGCATCCCATTCTTGTTAGGATAAGGCACAGTCCTTGATGAGCTTGCAAGGTCTGACTTCCACTGCCTGATTAGGGGTTTCCTACAGTTTTTCTGAAAGGGCAGAATAAATGTGTTAGACTTTATGGGCCATCACATTTCCATTGCACCTATTCAGCCTGACTGTTAAAGCTGGAGTAGCAACTAGGGGCAGTGAGTAACAAATGGGTTTGACTGCATTTTAATAAAAGTTTGTCATAAAACAGGCAATGTATTGGATGTGGCCAGTGGGACACAGTTTACTCTTTCCCAGTAGGAAAAGTCTGAAGTCTTGCCCTCATATACATATCCACGCTCACTAGCCTCCTCTTAGAATCTTCCTGCTCTGAAACACATGCTCTCACACTCCCTCACAGGCCTCTACCAAGCTATTTCCTCAGCCTGGTATATCCTCCTAACCTGTGTGTGGTTAACCAGTGAACACCCAGAGCATTGTTCCTGTGCCATGTTCTCAGGGAATTCTTCCTTTACCCCTGAAACCCAGCCAGATCCCCCAGAAAGTTCATTTCAAGCACCCTCTTCCTCTTCTTCATAGTAGTTACTGTAGTTATAATTTTCAGTATTTTTGTATTGGTTTGCTGTCTCTTCACGAGATATAGTTATAGGATGAAAGGAAAGGAAAGGAAAGGAGGGGAGAGAAGGGGAGAGAAGGGGAGAGAAGAGGAGGGAAGGTGCAGGAAGGAGAGGGGGAGAGTGTGGACTCGATCCTTCTGCCCATTAAGAGACTGAGATGACTGAGCTCTCAAGAGCAGCAACAACAAATGGGGTGTTTTTCTTGTCTGCCCCTTATTGAGATCAAGAAAAAATGAAGGATTGGTAACAATGGCACTCACCCTTGCCCATTCAGCCACTTTACAGCCTTTGGTACCTGGGTGTTGTTCTCTGGAGGTGAGAGCAGATCTCTGATCACACTGGAGTAAGGATGGGGAGTGGGCATCTCTTTACAGCACTTTCTTCAACACCATGACCTTACATGTTGACTTTCACGGGTCCCTTTATTAAGACCACTAAGGTCTGCTTTCTCCAAGGCCCTTTCCCAAAGCTTCCTAGAATAGATCCCAGCGCTGGGACTAAATGGTGGTATGCTGGATAACTTTAGTTGTCAACTTGACGATCTGGGTAGAAGGAGCCTCAATTGGTGAATTGTCTCCATTGGACTGGCCTGTGGCCATGTCTTTGGGGGCATCTTCTTGATTACTGAGTGATGTGGGAGAGCCCAGCCTACTGTGGGTGGTACCACCCCTGAGCAGGTGGGCCTATGTTGTATAAGAAAGCAGGCTGATCAAGGGTCAGGGGAGCAAGCCAGTAAGCAGCATTCTTCCATGGCCTGTGCTCCAGCTCCTGCCTCCAGGTTCCTGCCCTGAGTTTCTACCTTGGCCTCCCCGATGAACTGTGACCTGGGAGATGTAAGCTGAAAAAACCCTTTCCTCCACGAGTTGGTAGTGGTCAGAGTGTTTTGTTACAGCAATGGAGACACAAACTAGGACAGGTGGTATGACCCAAACAGGTACATAAATGCTCCACGCCTCAGTTCCCTCCATGTAAAGCAAGGTAGTGACATAGAGCTGTTGGAAAGGTTTAATGCCATAACATGGAGAAAGTTCTTAACACAAGTGCTGACACGTGTCAAATGTCAATAGACTAGCTATTATTAGCTCAATTTTAGGAACAGAATGATCAAATTGTTTGATTAAAGCATTTGGGCCCATGTTGAACATTTGTAGATGTAGAACTATTTCCTGAGCCTGGCATATTTTAAACGTTTAAAAGTTATAAATCAAAATGTTGAATTTTGTTCTGGATATGTGTTATGTGTGCTTGTGTATGTATTTGGGTATTTGTGTAAGCCAAAGAATAACCTCAGGTGTCCTTCCACTACCCCGCCCCCCATCTCTGGAACTACTAGCAAGAGCCACCACATCTGCTGCTTTTATTATGTGGGTGTTGGGGATTGAAATCAAGTCTTCATGCTCATTAGCAACACTTGACCAATGGAGCTGTCTCTTCAGCCTCAAAATATTAAAGTTAAGATCTGCCTTCTCACCTTACATCAAAACAGTATGACTTTGTAAAGGCAAATGTTTTAAAATCGCAAACTGTCATGTTTTTATGACTGGAAGTCTGTAAGATATCAGACAATTGAATTTCAGCTTTACTGTACATATGCAGTTGATGGCCCAGAGAGGTTGGGTAAGTGAAAAAAGATGTATTTCACATCATATTTTTTTTCTGTCATGGTAGAAAAAAAATGACTGATTATGATCAAAGTATATAAATAATGTGTTTCTGACAGTAATTGCCTATAAGATAAAAGATAATGTAATTATATTCAAAAGTACCAAATCTGAATATATTTCCACCAAAAATATAAGAGGAGAGGTAGAAATAAACACTGGTTATTTTAGAAGAAAAATTATTTTTTAAATATGAAATTAGTATCATTAAAAGGCAAAGTAAAATTAGTAAATGTAAAAGATAAAGTTGAACTCACAGAGATCTGCCTGCCACTGCCTCCTGAGTGCTGGGATTAAAGGCATGCACCACCACAGGCCAGCCTGGTCTACATAGTGAGTTCCAGGACAGCTGGGGCTACAGGGAGACCCTGTCTCAAAAAGACCAAAAAAATAAAATAAAATAAAATAAATAAAGTTAAGTAAAACTTTTTAAATTTAAACTTTAAATTTTATTTTTAAGATTTTATTACGTGTGTATGTGTGTGAACAGGAATGACATGGTACATGTGAAGGTCAGAGGTCAACTTTGTGACGGTGATTCTTTCCTTTCACCTTTTATGTGTGTTCTGGGGATCAGACTCAGGTCTCCAGGCTTACATGGCAAGTGCCTTTATGTGTTGATCTGTCTTGTTGTCCTTTACTTAAACTTTTGACAGTGTAATAAAGTCTTAAATACTTTTATAAAAATAGCTGAGTGTGTTGGTACATCCCTGTGGTCCCAGTACTCAGGAGGCTCAGGTTTGAGTCCAATTTGGGCATAGGATGAGACTCTGTTCCCCCTCCCCTCAAAAAAGAAAAAAGTAAAAAAAGAAAATAAATCATTCCCAATTTTTGTGTGCATTCTCTTAATTTAGTTGCTGAGTTGGATTTTAAATATTGTTGTTGCTCATAGGCATTTTTTTTTATTATGCCAATCCATGAGTACTTTAGGAACAGAACACAAATACAAGGAAAAAAGATGCTCAGTGTTACAGAGAATAATACTGTACTTTAGCAAAATCCACCTGCTCATGCTCTGGGAAGAGGAGTGTGCTGGATAGCTTTAGTGTCAACTTGACACACCTGGGTTGAGGGAGCCTCAATCAGGAAATTGCCTCTATTGGACTGGCCTGTGGCCATGTCTGAGGGGCATCTTCTTGATGAGTGATGTGGGAGGGCCCAGCCCACTGTGGGTGGTGCCACCTTTGGGCAGGTGGGCCTGTGTTGCATAAGAAAGCAGGCTGAGCAGGGGCCAGGGGAGCATGCCTGTAAGCAGCGTTCCTCCATGGCCTGTGCTCCAGCTCCTGCCTCCAGGTTCCTGCCCTGAGTTCCTACCTTGGGCTCCCTGATGAACTGCGTGTGACCTGGGAGATATAAAACAAATAAACCCTTTCCTCCCCAAGTTGGTACTGGTCAGAGTGTTTTGTCATAGCAATGAAGAACAAACTAGGACAAGGAGACAGGTTGTTTGGTTTGCCTCTCTTCTTCATCCCTTCTGCCCTGTGTGTGCTCACAGTGTCTGCCCCAATGATGGCAGGAGTAATCTGCAGTCCTTGATGGCATTTGGAGCTGTCAGAGGACAAAGCACAGGGTGTGGAACTGTTTCCCCGAGGTAGCTGAGCAGTGCTACCGCCAAGAAAAGATGCTCAGAGTCAGCCAGTGCTACCAGGTCTGAAGAGGCAGAGGCACCTACGTATTCTCTACTGTTTGTGAGAGAGAAACAGAGACATAGAGACAGAAAAACAGAGACATTGTGGGGTCCAGAGGATCAGGGCCTTCTTTTCTTCTGTTGCCCTGATCTGGACTGATATAAAAAGGAATTTCCTGGATGGGGGCCGGGGGCCGGGGATGGGGATTTATTTGCATCTTAAGCATTCTGCTGAGCCTCCAGAGAAGCTGTGGGCAGACAGGGCCCCTCCATGGCAACTTTGGAGTCAAGGAGATATCTAATACCTCTTGCTTCTCTTGGTTCTTCTTGTCCCTTACATACCAGTACCCATATGGGGTTGAGCATCTGGGCAGCTCACTCTGCACTTGATACGCTCTTGCTAAGGAGCAATACGACCGACCACACTTGATAAGAAAAGTACATGTCAATCAAGTACTTTAGTTCTTAGCTTCCTGACCTATTGATAGCAGTTTCAGACAAGTACTTTGATGAGTAGCTTAACAATAACACATCAAAATGAAACAATCGGTAGAAAAAAACAAGGGCCGACCTGCCCATTCTTCAGAAAATACCAATTTGTGTTGGGGGGCGGGCATGAATGTGTAGAGGTCAGAGGAAAACTCCGAGTGTCACTCCTCCCCTTCCTTGTGTCTGAGTCAGTTCTCTTACTGCTGCATACTCCAGGCTAGCGTTGGCCTTGTTGCTTCTGAGGACTCTCGTATCTCTGTCTCTCAGTTCGCACATGCACACTGTTTCCAGCTTTTACATGGATTCTGGCATTCAAACTGAGGATGTCACACTTGCAAAGCAAGCACATTAAGCACTGAGTTACCAAGCACCTTTTTTTTGGGGTTTTTTTTTTTTTTTTTTTTTTTTTGAGACAGAACCTCTCATTGGGACCTGGAGCTCACCAAATAGGCTACAACAGCTCCAGACAGCCACTGTCTCTGTCTCTCCAGAACTTAATTACAAACATACTGTCATGTCCAGCTTTTTTTTTTTTTTAACATGGATGCCAGGGATTGGTCTCAGATCCTCATGCTTGTCCAGCACTTTACCAACTGAGTCATCTCCACAGTTCAAACATTTTTTTTTTAAGTCAGGAAAAAAAAATGGTCAAAATAGACAACTCACAAATGCCTACCAACAACCTCTTAGAAGTAAAAATATCATTGCCAGGCACAAAGCTGACTAAGCCCTCAAATAAAAGCCAGAATAAATACAGAATTCCCATCTTACCAAGAAGGGAATGGACACACAGAGATGCCATGTGGCTTGCACAAGGTCACACAGCTACTAAGTGGCAGGGACAGTGTTCCAGGACAGGACCATTCTTGTGCAGGTTCTGGCCTTGCTTGTCACTGAGAGGACACACTGCTTTCTTGCTCTTTTACTCCACATTCAAAGGGACCAGAGAGTCAACATGAGCAAGAAGATTTCACAGGAATGGCTGGCTGACAATCTCTCTTCTGCTCATTCTTCAGGTTCATCCCCAAGACAAATAAGTCTTATTAACCCCGTGTAAATGGTTAATTACAGGGCCAGGTCAGAGACATTGTAAAGCAGTGTTTGCTGACCTATTTCTGATTGAGTAAAAACCTGGCTATTGAACTTTGGAGAACCTCTAATTACGCTGGCTTGCTTCATCCTTTGAAGACCAACCTGCCTTGAAAAAACTGTCTACAGGACCTTGTGTCATAAGATGAGAAAATGTGTCATGATGTTACAAAGATACTGACAGCGTCTCTGTTTTGCCAATATATTTATGGTGGATGAGACTTCTAAACAGTTTTATTGAGACTTTCTTGCCATTCCATAAAACTCACCCATTTAAAGTGCATAGTTTATTAGTTTTTAATATATTCAGAGTTGTGTCACCACAATCTAAGTTTAGAAACACTTTCAACACCCTAAAAAGAAACCTGTATCCATCAAGTCACTTCTCAGTTCTTCCCAATCCAGCAAGTGCTTTATCAATTTCTGTTTCTGTGGACTTTCTGAATCTGGATACTTCTCATAAAGGGAACTGTCTCTGTGGCCTTTTGTGACTGGCTTCTTGCACTTAGCTTAGTGTTTTAGAGGTTCACCATGTTGTACACATACCAGCACCTGATTCTTTTTATAGCCCAATAATACTCCACTGTGTAAATAGACAATTTGCTTATGCATTCATAGGAGAAGAATTAGATGCATGAGATCAAATCTGCCATCTTTACCTGGGAATGTGATGGCCATCTATTTTTAAAATATAAAGTAGAAGATGAATGAATACAGTGGAGATCTTTCTTCTTCATAACATTTTTTCCTGAGTTCCATTACTATGTCTTTGTGTATATGTATATATATTTATGGAGGCCAGAGGTCAACCTTGGGTGTTTTCCTCTATCTTTCTTGACCTTATTTTTTTGAGCCAGGGTCTCTCATTGAACCCGGAGCTTAATGATTTAGCCAGATTGGCAGGTCAGAGAGTTCTAGGGTTCTTCCTGTCTTTACCTCCCCAGCTCTGGGATTACAGACTCTTCTTCCCTGTCTAGCTTTTTATGTGGGTTCTGGGGGTCAGGACTCAGGTCCTTATGCCTATACAGCAAACAATTTACTGACTGAGCTACTCCCAGCCCCTGTTCTCGAAGACAACCTAGTCCCTATCCAGGTATTCTAAGCGCCTCCCATCATTCTATGTGCTTTTGTTGGTGATGGTGTCTTTTTGAGACAGGTTCTCCATGTAGCCCCAGCTGGCCTGGAACTTGCTATGTAGACCAGGCTGGCCTTGATCTCACAGAGATCCAACTGCCTCTGCCTCCTGAGTGCTGGGATTAAAGGTATGTACCACCATGCCTAGTGTATACGTCTATTCTTACCTCTTGCATTCCACAGGGTCCTTTAATTTGCTAATATGCTTGTTATGTCAACTAGATTAGGCTTTGTGGGGTCAGGGATGCTAATCTTTTATACCTTTATGGCTCCAGGACCAGAAATTTCAGCCTTAGATACAACAGACAAGCAAACAAGAAACTGTTAAGTATATAACTTGTTATATGTGAACTGTATAAAGAAAAGTGCTCTCAAATTTTCTAAATACTAATCTTAAAGACACATCTGCAGTTTTACAAATTGAAAGAATTGGTAAGTATTGGATTGATGGACAGGCATTGGATTATTAAGAATAGCCATGTGGGGCTTTTTACATAGATATTTAAAAGAAATCCATTTAAGGACCTGAATGTTCTCAAACACTTGGATGCTTTGGTTGATCAAATAAACTCATGCTCGTCAAAACTCTTCCTGGAACTCCACAGAAATTGACTTGAAGTTCAGTTCTCATTTGCACAAAGCCATTTTCCTCAGACCACACCTGGGCTCTTGACGTCCTCTGCTACCTTTGGATCAATAGGTGAAGATGCTTTTGGGTTTCTGATGGCTTTACCTTCGCCATTTCACTTTCTGGTTTAGACTAAAATATCTTCAGATTAAAAAGAGATTTAGAACTGGCCTATGTGCATCGATCCTGCCTGCCCTTTTTAGACCACGAGCCTTTTTATAGTCATTGCTGTCGTCAGCATGGGGGTAATTAAGAGTGCCCTCAGGCTGGTGATGTTGAGGCCTGTCTACAAAATTACTTAGCTGGGCAGATTGTTCTTTCTCCATGTTTTTCAGTTGCCTTCGGAGTCTATGGTAATGATGCAGAGAGCAGAGAGGGGAATCCCTTCCTTAAGGAAGTAGAGTCTATATTTTTTTTTGCAATTTTTATTCTATGTGTATGAGTATATTGCCTGCATGTGTGTAAGCACACCTGTGTCATGCAATGCCCTCAGAGGACAGAAGAGAACATCAGATCCCCTGGAGCTGGAGTTATGGGCAGTTGTCAGCAGCTATATGGGTGCTGGGATTCAAAGCAAGGGAATTCTGAAGAACAGTCAGTGCTCTTGACCTTGGAGTCATCTCTCTAGCCCTGAGTCTGTCTTTTTTGACAAAGGACAATCATGCGATTACTACAACACTTAATGCACAATTTGTTTGTTCTAACGAACACACTTTCAATGTGATGCAAAGGTTAGGAATTTTCTGCTTGAAACTGTTCCACTTGGCACTACCTTGCAAAGGACCTTCAGAGGAATAGATTTTTTTTTTTAACCACAAAGCCATCACAGATGACTTAACCATACTCTCTACCCGCAGCCTTGTTTGAGAGTTCAGAAGTCATACGTGAAGCTTGCATGAATAGTGTTTAGTTTGTGAAACCAAGAATCTTCTTCCCTTTGATCTAGCCATACACTTTTTTTTTTTTTTTTTTGGTCCGGGTTTTCTGTTTACCGGGCTGGGCTCAACCTTTCTAGTCTAGCCATACACTTTTTTTTTTTTTTTTTTTGGTCAGGGTTTCATGTATACCAGGCTGGCCTCAAACTTCCTATAGCCAGGATGACCATGAACTCCAGATCCTCCGACCTGTATCTCCAGAGTGCTGGTGAAAGGGTGGGAAGGGTCCCCCAGTGACAATATGAGCCAGTGGCAGCTGGGGGCAAAGAGTTCAAACCATTTCACAAAGAGCTGGCTACAGGCATCTTTTCCCCATGGGTGATTGGAAAGGTGGCCTGGAACAGACAAAAAATCTCTGGCTGGCCAGGACATGATACAAAAACCTGGAGTGGGGGTAATGGGGAGGCCCTCCTTTCCTGCTTCTACAACATAGAGGCGGTGGTGGCAACACAGGACAGCAATCCTGATTGAGAACTCTTTCCGGTCTTGGTGTATGTGTGGGGAGCTTCTGCTCTTTCTCCTCCTAGTTTGACAGACTCTCCTGGTTGGTCTGCATTCCTCACTCAATTTTTCTTACATATAATAGCCAATCAGAGCCTCCCTTAGCTTGTATAAATCTGAGTTTTGCCAGTCCAGCCCTCAGTCTTCTCCTGGGTTCTGACTGGGGCCAGCTCCAGATTTCAAAGGAAGAGTGAAGGCTTCAGAGTCAGATTCTTAGGACCCTAGGAGAGGGAAGATTGCTGGAGCCTGTAAGACCCATTGGAGACAGACCAGTCTGAGACCCGCCACCCTTAAGGCTCCTGCTGCAGACAGGGGATCTTTCTCAAGCTCCCATCGCTTTGACTCTGAGACCTGGCCCTGTAGCTAGGGAAATTTGTTTCTGCTTCAGCCTCCCGGACTTGCTGTTTGTTCCTGCTTTGGGGGACTGTTGGAGATTACCACTTCTGTCCTCGAAGTCCTGCCACTCCAAGACCGAGTCTCCATAGACTTGTTCTTTGGAGGCCTGCTTTGAGCCTAGAGCCTAGAGCAACCTCTCTGGTGGTATCCTGCTGTCACTGAAAAGCTCAGACCTTCTAGTTTCTATTGTCTGCCACTGCTGTGTGGTGACCTATTTTCCCATTTGAGTTGTTGCTCCCATGTTAATAAAGTCCTCCTCATTGCTCACCGTGCCATATTTACTCACTTCATTTTTGGAGGGGATAAGCCCGAGAGGACACATGAAAATGGATTCTGTCACAGGGGTTACAGGCACGCACCATCATGCTAGGCTTGTGCGGTGCTGGGGCTCAAACCCAGGCCTTTGTGCATTCTAGTTAGTAAGCACTCTACCAACTGAGCTATGTACCCAGTCTGTAGTTACACAGTTACATTTTTTATTACATTTATATATTTATTTATGTGATGGAGGTGTGCATGTATGACAAGTTGTGAGTGAGTGTGTGTGTGTGTGTGTGTGTGTGTGTGTGTGTGTGTGTGTTTGTGTGTGTGTAGGCCAGAGCACAGTTTGTGGGAGTCAGTGCTCTCATACGGGTCCTGATCAAACTCAGATAATCAAGCTTGGCAGCGAGCACCTTTACCTGCCGATTCATCTCACCAGCCCACCACACACTTTTTAAAGCATTCCTAACTGTTCATCCTATTGTTAGGATAGATACAGAACTCAAAGAGAAAAAGTTTAGAAGAAACTTTAGAACTGCAGACTGGTAGAAAAAGATAAAGGGTTTCTTAGAAAAATCCTAGCTGAGGAAGGAGAGAGAAGGTTCTGTGCTCTCCTGCTTCCATCCTTAAATCATGTACCCCTTTTTCTTCTTTCCAGGGGGTCACAGAGGTCAGCCGACTTACTCTGATGGAGTTTCTCTCCCATAAAAAGACTTCCCGCTTCCCACCATAGTCTCAGACAGATAATTTTGAGAGGCAGTGGGCTAACCTCCAATAAATGAGGCCAGTCTGCTTTCCTAATGCAGACCCAGGAGCCTTGAACGTGCTTGTGTCCAGGCCTAACATGACATGTAGCTCCCTTGAATAGGGTTCTCTAAAGGAATAGATCTCAAAGAATGGCGTGTAATATAAAAGGGATTTATTTTATTGCCTTACAAATCAGAGCTGGACAGTCCAACACTGGCCATCTGTACACCAGAGAGGCTGAGAACCTCAGTCTATGAGGCTAGAGACCTCAGCAGTCCCAATCTGGTACTGAAGGCCTGGAGGATTCCTGGGGAGCCACTGGTTGCAAGCTGGATTCTGAGTTCAGTAAGGAATGGCAACACAGACATATTTACTCTCACCATCACAAAGCGAAGGTGGAAGCAAGCACCATTGCTTTCCCTTGGGCCTCTATATCTGGACCACCCATTCTGGGGGAGGATCTTCTCCCTTCCAGTTAATACCTTCCTGGAAATGTGCCCATCCCCGAACCATCCAGAGGAATTTATTCTAGAGCTATTCAAATTGATATAAGACTCTAGTCCTGGATCTGCATGGGACTCACACCTGTCTCTCTATAACTGGGAACCCTCCTCCCAAAACACAGCTATTCCCCAAGAATGATCACTGCTGTGCTACTAAGACGTGTGATTTAGTTCAGGGCAGCATCACCATGCTACTTGGCCAGACCAAAGCTTTGACCCCGAACATAGCTTCTTCAGTCATGAGGGTGGTGTTTATCTTTCTATTGTCTAAACCCTGTATTACTCAGTTTGTTTAAGACTCAGGAAGCATTTCCTTATTGGTCTCACAAAACTCCGAAGATGACCTACTAAACTAGCAGTCCTGTATGCATTTTGACAAAACAATGGAGGTAGTGTCTGGACATCACAGAGTTGAAAACAGAGGAGTAATAATATCAAATCAAGAACTGATGCAGAAGGGGCTCCAAGAAAGAGATCTGGCGACCTCATCTAGGGGAAAGATAAGGGGGGGAGGAAGTCATGGGGGTGTAGGCAGGCAGGGTTTGGCTGATGACTGGTCAGAAAGCAGAGGGCAGCTGAGGAAGACATCTTGAGTCTAGCTTGGGCAACTGTGTAGATGGAGTTACATGTGGAAGAATAGAAGGGAAGGGAAGTTGTGATCCTGGTCCACACTGCATGTCTTTAACATGCAAGGGCAGAGGAAGAGTCCAGCAGCTTTGGCCAAAAGGTGGAGGGGAAATTCTGAGGCTAAAGTGAAACTTTTGAAAGGAAATTCTCTCCTGGGGTAGAGTAGAAAGATGGCTAAACGACCCTTACCTGGGAGATTCCCTCTTCGAGACTGTTCTCCTCAGTTCCTGTTCAGATCCACAACTCAGGAAATGACACTAGCAGCTTCCCAAGTGTACATCAGCTTTCTGCCACTATGACAAAACCCTGAGGTAATCAACACATAAGGGTTTTGGAAAGGTTTATTTTGGCTTATGGGTTCAGAGGTTTCAGTCTGTGGTCACTTGCCCTTGTAGCTTTGGATCTCTGGAGGCACAGTGTGTCATGGCAGGAGAATATGACAGAGGTGTGTACCCTGTGGTACCCAGCAAAAAGAGAGATAGGATGGAGGTGGTGTATCAATATCCCCTTCATAGCATGCCTCCAGTGACTTAAATCCACTAGCCCCATTCCTGAAGATTCTATTGTCTTCCATAGGCCACTGGTTGGTGCTTAAGCATATGTCCTTTTGTAGGTATATAATACACCATAGCAACAAGCAAGAGGAACATTCCAGTGAAAGGGTTACCTCTTACCTTAAGTTCCCAGTCCCCATTCTGGTGTCTGTGTTCATCTTGTTTCCTTGCTGTTGTGCACAGACCTGGAAGGGTTGGTTCACAGTGATAGATGAAGAAGGTGATGGATGACTGGGGTTGATCCAGAGAAAGCACCAGGACACAGATAAAACTCCAGCGGAATAGAGTTTATTATCAAAGGAAGCCTTGCATGGGACAGATTCCCTTCTAGGTAGGGAAAATGTCCGCCCACGGGTCATGAGCTGGGGTCTTTTATGGGGGGTGCTTAGGGGGATGCAGAAGGTGGGAAGATATATTTTTTAAAGATGAGGGGAGAGCGGGAATGTTAAAACCAGCCCCCTTTTGAGATCAAAGGGGAAGCCTGCTGTGCTGGCCAAACAAGGTACAGAAAAGTCTGCTTTTGACTTCAAAGACCAGGGTGCTTGCTTATCTCAGGGGCTTGCGGAATCCTCAATCCTCCGTGAGACCCTGTTGGGGAGGGGGCAGGGCTGCTGTGGATCTGAACCCTAACACACAGGGCTTGAGGAGCTGGGAGATCTGGGATGTTGTCTCCAGACTTCAACAAGTTGCATCCCTGGGAAGTTCAATGTCATCTAGTGGCATCAACCTTCCACCAGTGTCTGCCACATCTCTCTTGAAGAGGAGCCATAATAATCAAATGAGATAGCAGACATGAACCAGGCACTGCCCACATTAGTCCTCCTCTTCCTTTTCATTTCCACATGTCTTAGGCCATTTTCTGTTGTTAGAACACTGAGACTGGGTTACTTATAAAGGAAAGTTATTTATGTTGGTTCATGGTTCTGGGGAGTTGCGAGTACAGTCCTTTTGGGCAGCTTTATAACAGTGGAAGTCACAAAGGCAAGTGAACATGATCCAAAAGACAAAACATAATGGGTGGCCTTGGGTAGTAGCAGTCTGCTCTTGGCAAATGATCCAGAAATGCAAGAATAGGAAACCTATTGATCCCACTTAACAATCTTAATCAATCACTTCTTGAAGCTCTATCTTATAATACCAGCACAGTGATGGATCAAATTCCAACATGAATTTTGAAGGGGAAAGAACCATAGCACCACACCCCTTCAAAGTGCCAGATCTCTACAAAGGCCTTCCTATGGTGAAAAGGATCAAGTCAGTACTGCCACTCGTGGGGATAACAATCCCACTTTTGAAAGTTCATTGTAAAGATTGGATGTAATATTCAACAGAAAGAGTCTGGTACCTACCCAGCAGTACAGCACAGCAGCCTTTTAACTGGAACTACCATCAATACCAATCCAGTGAACTAAAGAAGATGGCATCTTCCAATGTGACAAGCCAAGCCTTGAGTCCATCCAGAATCCAGACGATCCCAAATTCAAATGGCACAAAACACTTTCTCTATAAAAAACACACACTGCCTTATTTATTCATCATTTGAAGTCTAGAATCTGCTTTCATTGTGAGCCATGTAGCATCTGTTCACTCCTGTTATGACAGGTTGTTTGGGAGTATTTGGTAAAGTCAGCGGGCTACAGGTTGATGTAGTGAGATGAATGATTTTCCTTCCCAAAGATAGGTCCCAGCCCTAACTTTTGATTTCTCTAACTGTGACCTCATTTGGAGAAAAGGCCTTTGTAAATATAATCAAGTGAGAAATCTAGATCATTCTGATCGAGCCAAATATTCCGTAAGTCCATTGAGAAATGTGTTAGGGGAGATAGAGGAAGGGAAATCACAGAAGGGGGGGAGGAAGTCATGTGAAGATAGAGGTGAAAACTGATGTGACAGGGGCCACAAGCCAAGGAAATCCTGGAGCCAGCTGAATTGAAGGAAGCAGAGGATTCTTCCCTAGAGGCTTTGGAGGAGTCATGCCACCTTGATTTCAGACTTCCAGCCTCCAGAACTGTGAGAACTAAGTTTCTGTTGTGCTAAGCAAGGTGGTCTGCGGCAATTTGTTACCACAGCCACAGGAAAGTCATATACAGGGAAAAGGAACACATTCAAACTGACAAGAAAAATGGGAGGAGAGGTTTCTGGGAGGACTGAAAGGAATTCCAAGGACCAGAAGATTAGATGACATCATGGGAAAGTCTCAAGTGGGTATCTTCCTGTGCCCAGAGAATCCCACCTGCCTCTTTTAGTCACAAGATAAAAGATTAAAAATTGTGGAGTTCTGGAGAGATGCTTCAGCAGTTAAGAACTGGGTGCTCTTGCAGAGGGCACAGGTTCAATTCCCAGCCCCCACATCATGGCTAACAATTGCCCTTCATTCCAATTCCAGAGGATCTGACGCCCTCTTCTGGCCTCTGCAGGCATTGCATGACATGGGTACACTTGCAAACACACAGGCAAAACACTCATACACATAAAATAAATATTTCTAAAAACTGTGACCAAAATCCTCGGCAGAAATAACTTAAGGGAGGAAAGGTTTATGCTGTGTCATGGTTTTGGAGGGATTTCAGTCCATCACAGTGGAGCAGGTATGGCAGAGTAGCTCTGATCCCATATGGAGGCAGAAGTGTGAGGAGGAAGCTGTTCCCATCATAGTGGAACAGGAAGTAGAGAACAGCTAGAACTAGGGGCAAGACTGTAACCTTCAAAGGCCTGCCTCTAGTGATCTACTTCTACCAGCCAGGTACTTTGTCACCTACCTACTAAATGCTCTAGAGTCCCCCAGAATAGAGCTGATAGCTGAGGAACAAACTTTCAAAACAAGAGCCTGTGGGGGACATTTCAGACTCATACTACAACACCTCATAAGGGAGGTGGCCCAGGACCAATAGAAACATGTGTGTGATAGCTAATATTGGTTGTCAACTTGATGGGATCTAAAATCACCCATAAACTAAGCTTCTGGGTGCACCTGTGAGAGATTGTTTAGATTATCTAGATTGAAGTGGGAAGAGCCATCTTAATGGTGGGTGGCCCAATTCCCTGAGCATGGAGCCTGGATAGCATAAAAAGGAGGCAGCTCAGCGGGAGCACTCACCTCCCTGTGCTTCCTGACTGCAGATGCAATGTGACCTGCCTCAACTCCTGCTGCCACAACTTCCCCATTATGATAGCCTGCACCCTTGAGTTGTGAGTTAAAATAAACCCTTTCTCCCCAGTTGCTTTTGTCAGGGTGTTTTATCACGGCAACAGGAGAAGTAACTAAGACAGTGTGGCTCTCACTCCTGGGCATCTGATCTGCCCTCTTATCATTCTTTATTCTCCATCTGCAGGCTGGTTCTCTGTGGTTTTTCATCTAGTCCAACCTGCAACTCAACTTACCTTCACATCCATTTCCAGTGCCTCATGGATCAGGAGAAGGCTCTATGGCTTGATTCAGAGAAAGGGGGTAAGAGGAAGGGGGGGAGGAAGAAATGAGGAGAAGGAGGGAGAGAGGAGGGGAGAGAAAGGAGGAGGGAAGTAGAGAGTGAGGGAGAGAGCTTTGTCTGGACATGGGGCGTGGTAGATGGAGGTAGAAGGGCTTTCTGGCCATCCCTGGTTTCTATGCAAATGCCAAAGATAGCTTTGAAGGGCAGCCAGCCAGCAGCTAAGCTCCCTCCACCGCTCCACCCCAGCTTGACAAGACAAAGAGAATCTAACCTTGAATCTTCTCTCCTGCGTTAGATGAAGTCCTAAGGTTTCTAACCCTCTGTCTTCTTGAGCTGTTCTCTCTGGCATAACCATGTCATGTCACCGGTGGATGGGGAAAGAGCAGCTGAAAGGCCTCTGTTTAGTTTCTCTTCCCGCTTGAGCATGACATTAACAGGCTGGAAAAGGAATACTGTTGACTTTAACTTATTACCGTCTTCTCCCTGAAACAACACATACATACTACTACGAATGTAATTGCTCCCTTGTTTGAGACTTAGACCTTAATACAATTCCCAGCTCATTGGTTTTTCATACTTGCCTTCCTGTAGCTACCTGAGGGCAAGTGGTATCTGAGGTATTGGAAACTGGGAGACTTTACCTTTTACTATAAGGTTTTTGATGGACAATGATTTGAAGCAAATAGAAATCCAGGCCAGCTGGGGGGTGTGGCACATCAGGAAACAGGGGAGACTTCCTTTTGCTCTGGGTTCATTCACCAGGCAGTGAGAATTTGCTGAGTGCATACAAACTGCCTGGTAGTGAGCTGGCGTGAGACTTACAGAGATGAATGAGCTGCACTTCCTGCTTCCCACGTGGAGCTATGGCCTTGGAAGAGGCAGACAGATGAAAGGAAGTGATGCAAATGAACGCATAATTGCAAGCTATAAAATACCACTGGGGGCAGGCGACTGGGCTTGGTGAGAGCAAATAAGGCAGGCAATATCCCCAGGGCAGGAAGCCTTCACCGGGAAGGCACGCATACTTGTCCGAGTTCTGAAGGGTGAGTGGGTGTGTCACTGGGTAAAGGAAGGAGGTGGAGACTGGGGAGGAGATGTTCCAGTCAAGGAACACTGCATACAGACATCATTATGCCATCCAGGCAGACAGCCATAGTATGTAAATACAGACCCCTGCACACCCACCCAACTGTGAAGGATGCGGTAGCAGGCAGTTAGGTTCTGCAGATCAAAGAGGCTGCTTGAGGTGCTCTACCTGCTTCTGATACCATATAGATCTTTCTAGAAAGTTTAAAGAGGTCTTATAATCCTGGGACCAGTAGGGTGTCCCAGAACCCTTTCTGGGTCAGCCTAATCCATGGTGCATGAAGGCTCTATAAAGGTCCTAACATCCAGAAACTAGTAGGTTTTGACAAAAAGGAAAGTAATTTTCATATTCTTTTATCTTGTCACTAGAAGAAATAGGATCCTTTGGGCATAGGGAGATGCCCACTTGACATTTTCACATCTATCCATCTGAATCCTGCTCAGCCAGGTCCTGTCAGCCATCCAAGAAGGCCATCTAGAGGAGGACATTTGTCACCCTGGGGGCAGGAATCAATGTGGAGAAAGTGGAGACCCAAAGTAGGAGGCCTCTGGCTTCTCCCTGGTATACCTTCTTGGCCATGCCTAGTAGACCACTCCTTCCCCTGTGTTCAGGGAATCTGGGGTGCAGGTCCCCATCTGACATGTGATTTTTCCTGTGGAGATGTAAATACATGTCTACTTATCAATACCATATAAGACACTGATGACAGACCAAACAATGACTCTACCCAAGTCTAGCTTAGTGAACCAATGAGTTTCTTCAAGTTACTTACATAGTAACATACATATGTTACTTACATAGCTGAGGGGTGACTTGCAGGAGCATGGATGACTCAAAGGTGGGCTGCATCACCAAAAGGCCCACCAGAACATGAGTGATGACTCACAGAAGCTACATCTTTGGAGTTTCTTGTTCAACTTCAGGCAACTCCACCAAAGACAGTATCCTCCTCCATCATCACAACTGTTTATAGCTTGTATAATCTTGGGGAGAGGCCATCTTGTGTCAAAACTTTCTGAACTTCCTGAGCCTTTTAAGCCTCCTTCCTCCTTCCAGGAGAGAAAGCTTCAATTTTGAAGAAATAGATACTCATCACCAGTACAACCTGCTTATCTAAATTAATGCTACCTGCCTGCTTTCCCAACAGGTGCTGGGTTCCCTGAGGGACCTGTGTTTTTCAGTTTCTGCCTTGTGCCTAGCATCTGGCATGCACGTGGTAAGTATTCAATAAGTATTTACCAAAGAGACTTTATTCTTTTGTGTGTGTGTATGTGTGGCATGTGCATATGTGAATGTTCATGTGTGTGTGTGTGTGTGTGTGTGTGCTGATGTACTTGCATGTGTATGCCCATGTGTAGAGGCCAGAGGTCGCAGTCAGGTACCTTTGTCTACTGCTCTCTATCTTGGTTTTTGATACAGGGTCCCTCACTGAACCTGGAGCTCACTGATTTGTCTGCACTAACTGGTCAGCAAGTTCTAGGGATCCTTCTATCTCAACCTCTACCCCAGCACTGAAGTTATAGATGAGTGCACAACCCTTGGCTTTTACATAGGTTCTGGGATCTGAACTCAATGAGCACTTTACCCACTGAGCCATTTCTCCACCCCCATAGACCTTTTTCATTTACATTCTCTTCCAGTCTCCAAACTTTTTGAGGCTGAATCAAGCTGCCTAGAAATAGGTGAAAGCAATGACTAGATTTCAGGTATTTTCCCCAGTACCTTGTGCAGAGTAGTTGTCCAGGTGTGACTTATCAAATGGATAGTTAGAAATGTCTCTGTGTTAATGTTCTGGAACTAACGTGGTAATATTTGCTCTCCATAGCATTGCCTCTAGAAGAGAGCAGTATTGAGGGCTAGCCCCCGGACCTCCCAAGCTAGTTATTTCAGTGAGGCAGACAGATTACTATTATCATTCTCTCTGTACATAAGATTATATATTTATGCCCCTTTATTAAAGGAGGACATGGGTTCTACCATTGGAACCAACCCTTGTAGGGAAGGGTTTCCCTATTATTGGTTTCCTTATTATTATTGGTTTAATTAATATATCATTGGTTTCCTTATTATTAATAATAATAATAATATTCAGAAAACAAAGGCTGCAAGTCCTTCAGCAAAGGCACTTGGGATCCCTGTATCTCCCCCTTGTGTAACGAGTATAATGAGTGCCAGGGTAGGAGCTAACTGGGATGGCCTGTGGCATTTTGATAAACAAACATCAATATTTATCAGAGCTTCTCTGATGTGCCTTCTTGCCAGTAGGAACAGGGAGTCCTCCTTGGGCCTGGACATAGTTTTCTCTACATGAGATAAATATTTGGGACCATTAAAGAAAAGAAAATGTTTGTACTCTGCTCCCCAGTTACCTAGGCTAATTTACTGCACTAGGCGGTCCCGTAGTTCATTAATAATATACAAATACAAATCAAGGAAAGAAATTGCCTTTGTTAATTGGCTTTTGAGATGCTAATCTAAGACTCATTGGCTTTCAACATTGCCCAACAACTGTGTTTGTGCCACACTGGAACAAGTGACTTTGGAGAAAGTAGAAAGACCCTAGAACGGGGGCTTTGAAATGATTGCTGGATTTTTTTACATCGCCCCCCCCCCCTTGACTTGGCTCTCTTCAGAAATCTGGAAGTAGAAGACATAATCAATCACTGTAGAATAGTCCATGTGTACTCTCTGGGAAGGTCATGTTGGATCGTGCTGGGCTGTGCTGGGCTGTGCTGGGTCATGCTGGGTCATGTTCAGCTGTGCTAGGCTCCCTGCCCCAGCCCTGATGGCTACAGCAAGATTGGTTATAAACAGTTGACTGAGTCCAGTTAGGAGCTACTCTTATTTATCTTAAGAAAGCAAACATGTCCCATAGCCACTGTCCACTGACAACCCTGGCTTCAGCTTACCTTTTCCTCTTGGATCTTGGCCTGTGGAGAAGGCATAGAACTTCTGTCAGCTCAACAACGATGAATGGACAGTGGTAGAGTCTAGTGATGGGGTTTCCCAGGCCAGCCTTGACAGTCAGAAGGATTTGGCTTTGAATCTTAACCATTTCCTCTTACCATGCAACCTCACTAAATCGCCCATAGTAAGAAGTCTAGGGCCTGAAGATTTAAGTTCATGACTGGTTGGGACATCGTCAATCTCTCAGACTCCAGCCCAAACTTTGCTCCCTCTGAGTCTCCTCAGGCCACATGAATGACAAGTTTGACTCCTCTTTTAAAAGGTTAATCATCATCCCCACAGAAGCCAGATAGATTTTATGACAGACCCCACAGGAGAGACAAGGGGAGTCCCCAAACTGCCTGTTCTCCAGCATGCAGCCTCAGCCACAATCCCATTGTCTGAATTTTCTGTTCTTCCTAAGATGGTTCCTTCCCTTACCTCCATGCCCCCTTGCGTTGTCTTTCCTCCTGTCTCCTTTCTTTCAAGTGGGAGAGGTCAAACTTGGCCTCAGCCATGCTAAGCAAGTGTTCTACCCTAAAGCTATGGCCCCAGCCCTCAAGATTCTCTTTGATTTGCCTCTGGGATTTTCTTCTCTGACTCAGACCTTTGAAATTTCTCCATTCCTCTCCTTGCTTTCCTTGATTAAAAGAGAGAAGTGAGGCATGGTGGTACATGCCTATAAATTTGGAAGGTGAATGCAGGAGGATCTTGAGTTCAAGGTCATCCTCAGCTACAAGACAAGAAAAAAACAAAAAAACAAAAAAAGAAAAAGAAAAAGAAACCTGGATCCAGAAAGTGGAGTTTGAGCTTTATTTATCTCTTCCGTCAAATGAGGGTGATAATTCCTATCTTGGAAGGTAGGATTACATGGGAAGTAAGTAAATATGAACAAAAGCAATGTTTTCCATGATGGTCCATGCAATCAGTTTACTGAGTTGCCACCAGCATTCAAATGAAGTAGTACACAAGAATGGAAGGTACGCATGTCTCATCCAGTTGGAGAACTTACTTGCAAATCTCTTCCTTGGGTTTCACATATGTAAGTTCATGTGTGTATGTGACCACTGGCAATGTAAAACTGATATTCTATGGAGGGTTCTACAAAAATGTTACAAAATTATTCCTCTAAGAGTTGAGAGATTAAAGTTTTTATCATTAACATTTGTCTTCAGTTTTGAGGCAGTGATCTTTGAGACTTAGTGAGTCATAAAACCCTGATATTAAGATCAGTGATCCCAGTCAGAGGGAGAGCAGTGATGCCATAGCAAAAACAGCCTGGGACTGAGTTCCATTCATAGACATTTTTGTTAGACTCATATAATGCTTAAAATTTGAATGAATTTGGGCTGGAGAGGTGGTTCAGCCATTTAGAACACTAGTTGCTTTTGCACAGGACACGAGTTGGAATCCCAGCATTCACATGGCAACTGACAACTAACTATAACTCCAGTTCCAGGGGATCTGACACCCTCTTCTGTCTTCTGAGGGCATTGCATGACGTGGGTGCACTTACATACATGCAGGCAATACACTCATACACATAAAATAAAAACAATACAGATTTTTAAAAATGGAATGAATTCTATCATTTGAAAATGAGGAGGTTGGATGGAAAAAAGATCTGGATTTTCAATTTCTTTCCAGGACTTGGAGAGATGGCCACAGTAGGTGGCTTGCCCACAGCATCCTTGTCCTCTTTGCCTGGGTTCTAGAAGCTCCCGAGACCAGTTATCACCCATTCCTGGAGTCCTTCCTACCTATCACTCCGTCTTTGTTCCAAAGAACCACAAAGTGGACTGTCTTCCAGAGTTCCACGGTTAGAAGCCCTGATTTGTCACTGGAGGCAAGAGACCAAGGTCATGGTGATACAGATGAGAAAAGAACCAGGTCTCCATCCTTGTGGGTTAGAGGCCCTGCTAGGCTACCATTCTCCTCACAGAAATCAAGACCTCATTAAGAAATGCATTCCATTTGTTTGAAAAGTCATTATCAGCCCTGGTCTTTTACCTTGAACCTCAGGCCAGGTAGAGGTTTACCTGGTCAAAGGGGAATTCCATCCAGAATGGTTCCTCATTGTCTTGCACAGTATTTAAATGTATCTGTTCTCTTTGATTTCTCCTGTGGCCTTGCTGCCCAGAGCAGGTTCTGTTGGAGGAAGATACTGAGCCAAAGGGACTTACCGAAGTAGGCATTTGGAAAAGACAAGTCTTCTATTTGTTTGTATGATAGCTCAAGATTAGAGAAAAATAACTAGGGGTGTTGGTCTGGAATGATCACACATAATACCAGCTGCAGCAGCACAGTGTGTCTGTCACCCTGGGATTGTCCCAGATAGAAGGTACAGGGTAGCTCTTGTGGGGCTGTTTGTAGAGTGGTGGGGAGCCAACTGGGGCCAGGCACTGTGCCAGGGGCTTAGCAGATATTTTTGATTGTTTTAATTTAAATAATATCTTTAGATAGGGCTGGAGATAAAGCTCAGTTGGTAGGGCGTTTATCATACAGAAATCACTGGGTTCCATCCCCAGTACCACGTTCCCAAATAAATGAGGCACGTTGCACACTTGTAATCCCAGCACTCAGGAGGTGGCAGGAAGATCAGAAGTTCAAGGTCAGTGTTAGCTATATAGTGAGTTCAAGTTCACACTGGGCTACTAAGGTACTGTCTCAAAAACAAACAAAATATTTTTGCATAATAAAAATAGTCAGATACCAAGGCAGAAAAGCTAGCTAAGGAACCGCCACTCAGTCATCATTCACCAAGCTTTCCACTGGTGCTTCCTTCCTTCCCCATGCATAACCTATCAAGCTGAAGTGAAGATTGGTGACTTTTAAAACACTTATTATATTGAAATAATTGCATACTTAGAGAAAGGTGCAAAAATGATACAAAGAATCCCTATATCGTTTGTACTAAAACTAAAAACATTAACATTTAACTTGCTTTTATTACTCTTAATTATATTTTATAGATACATAACCCTTAATATTTTTCTGATCACATAAAATATTGCTATTTTGGATCCTTTATAGGTCAATGAGTTCTGAGAAAGATTTGTGACCATGTTATTACTCAAATTAAGTTGCAGAATACTTTCCTTATTCTAGAAAGTTTTCTGGTGCTGTTTTCCAAAGGCAATCAATGTTCTTACTTATTTTTGTCACATAGATCAGTATTGCCTGTTCCTGAACTGATGTGAATGGAATCATTCCCTACTTTATTTTTGCTGGATTAGTTTAAACCAAACCCCAAATTTCAGGTTCTTTCATCCCTATATATTCTTTATGTCTTAAAGTTAAGGGCATTTCCTTGTATAATCATGATTCCATTGTGATTATATAAAATCTTCCTAACAAGCTACTAAGATTATTCCATTTTACAGATGAGCCCATGGGCTCAAGGAGGCAGAACAACTTTTCCTAAGGTCACCCAGGAAGTGACCTGGGGGAGCAGGCAGTCTTCCAGCTGAGACTGTGGGCACCTGTAGCATCTGTTGTTTACTGTCCCAGGTGGTCCCTGGGCAGACTCCCAGCAGAGACTTTGGCTTGCCGGGGTTCTGGGGAACAGGAAAGGCTCCTCAGCTGACCCTTTCTTTGTCTCCTTGTGGCTGCTCTCAATGGACCCCATGGGGTGCCCTGGTGGGGTGCTGTGTGTTGTTCACTTGGATGGATGCTGCCTGCTGCCTTTGGCTGACAGAAGAAAGGCCATCCTCAGGCCCTAATGGCCAAACAGATGGAGACCCATAGTGGAGGTTTTTTTTTTTTTAAAGGCTACCTGGAGCTTCACATTCAGCATGATCTAGACTTCAGAAGAGTGCCAAGAACAGCTCATCTGAATACAGATCTGACACAAGGCTTTAATATTTCAGATCATATTTGCAAATAAGTTCTGATAATATGCAAGCTCACATTTGAACAAAAAAAAAGGAAGTAAAACTTACAGCAACCCACTCTGGGGGTGGGGGAGACAGGTAGAAACAAATCTAAAAGAGGTGATGTTCTCCTTGGTAGTCCAGCATTGACCTCTCCAGGAACAAATTACATTCAAAACCTGAATTAACTCCTAATAATCATGATTCTATTGTCTCATAAATTGCAAGGGTCATGTAGCCACTGGATAAGTCAAAAACTTAAATGTATTCACAAATCAAACCTTATACCTGCCCTAGAGGACAGTGAGAACATTTTTATTGCTTATTCCTAAAATAGCACTGGATGGGGCTGCTTGAATGGAAATGGATTTTCAGTAAAATATGTATTTCTCAATTATTGAGAAATAGCTTCTTTATTCTCCATATATGATGGGTCTGTTTACTACTACAAGGTTTTCAAACTGTATTTCTTTCTAGGCACAGAGATCAGAAGGAGGACCAGGGAGATGCCTCAACTGGAAAGGTGCTTGCCTTGCAAGCATGAGGACCCGAGTTTGATCCCAGAACCCATGTTAAATTAAAAAAAAAAACTAGGTATGGTACAGTGCACTTGTAATCCCAGTGCTGGGAGGAAGAGACAGGCAGATCCCTGGGGCTTGCTGGCCTGCTAGCCTAGGCTAATTAGCAAGCTTAGGGACAATTAGAGAAAACATTGTGGATGACACTTGAAGAACAGCATGTAAGTTTATCCTCTGGTCTCCACATACATGTACATTCACTCCCCACCACATGTACTCCCCTGACACACATGTACACTCCCAATATGTGTACTCACATAGACATACACAGAGGACCTCATGGACTAGGGGATATAGAGTGGGGGAGACCAAAGGCTGGGGTTCCAGCCTGGAAATATAAGATTCATTTAATCCTATTGGCTCCCTCATGAGGCAGGTATCATTCTTACGACTTTGCAAATGAGAGATGTTGACACAAAAGCACAACTCTCACCTCAGAGGGGATAAAAGATAGTTTATTCTTCAGTCAAATATGAGTAACCATGGCCCAGGAACCAAGATTCTTTCAGGTTACCCCAAATTCCATTTTCCAAAGTGGTAATAATTTCATGAACTTTTTATAGTAACAGAACAAAGAAAGCCATAAATCAAGACACTTTTCAGATATGTTGGTGGAGACATCAGAAAGGTGAGTTATAGCCAAGTAGGGAGAATTTTGCTCTAGGCCATAGATGCTGTCTAACAGGCTCCTTAGCCCTTGGGTTGGTAGAAGCTGGTAGTCTGCTAAGTTAATACATTCCAAAAGGTTTTTACCTGCTAGTCACAGGATGTTAAGTCAGACACAGAAGTAGGCAAGGAATGGCTATTTAGGGGGCTAAAGATAGCACTCAAGATAAATTGTAATTACGCTCTGGACCTGCAACATTCCAAACACTCCATAATCATCAAAGTACTGGTCAGTTAAGTAGTCTTGCAGGAGGTTCAGTTGAAGATGCAGGGTTTTTTCCTAGGAACTTTCATTCACAGAGACAGGACACTCATGGAAAGTCTGCATCACTTTCTCAAGGTCACCAGGTAGCAGAGGCAGAACTGGGACTTGAACCCCTCTCTCCACCTGAATTCCACCAACATACACCCCAGCTTCCTGGTCATGACTCAGTAGTAGGAAGTCTTTACTTTGGCCTGTCACAGACCTCATTCTCCAGTCCACCAGGATTTTGTCTTCACTAAAGTCCTGTCCCTAGTTAGAGGAGTGAGTGAGCAACACCTCCTCCCAGGCCCACCCAGCACTAAAGGGACAGAAGGTGCCCCTGGGCCCCTCAGAAAACCTTGTAATCCCCCACAGCCTGATGGTGTTCAGAGACAGAACCAGAAGAACTCTCTGGAGAAAAGCCTTTTTATTGTATCTCATTTCACAAACACAATGAAAACAAATCCTGCTAATAGGATTGCCAAGTCAGCAGGCCTAGGCAAGTGATTCTAGGGAAACAGAAAGCATCTTGACGCACCTGGAGATTGATTACAAGTCAGAGACAATGGCAGGTACCCAGAAATTCATCAGGAGAGTTGCCTGCCACTAAAGAGAGGGGAGGAGACAGTATTCAAGGCTACTGATTTGGGGCCTGATTCCCTTGGGGCCCCAGGGCTCCCAGGAGAGGGAAGGAGGGAAGGAACCAGGTGGCTTTCCAGGTTGCTCCAAGCACATCAGACTCTATTCCCCTATGGACAGGAAGTCCAGTTGACAGCAAAGGAGGAGTGTCCCTTGGTCCAGGTGTGATACACCTGTGGCCCTGTAGCTTGCCCTGCAGAACTCTCTGGGGAAGCACCAGGCCTTTGGGGTCAGAAGAGATCCTCCTTTCTAATCCTGGCTTGGCTTGCCACCAGGAGCTCTGACTTGGATTGACATACAGGGCCAGCCTTCAGATTGCTGTCAGGCTGCCTGTCATGAATCTGTTATCTTGAGCCCTTCCTGATAGTCTAATCTTTCACTTCTGCAGATAGTCTGCTGTATTAAGGCAGCCGGGAATGAGTAGGTCGGGGACCAGTAGGGTGATATAGATGCCCTGAGGAGAGGAGAGAAGTCTAGGCTGGCTGGGCCCTAAGCACTTGTGTGGCACCCAAGTGTCCTGATCTTTTAGGTCACATAATTCTGTGAGATACAGAGTTGCTGTTCTTAGGATATAGTATAAACTCCTCAGGAGACATCTAGGTCCATCATGAGCTTACTTTTGACTTCCTACGTTTAGGTCAGGAGTTCTCCAGACTAGTCTATGCCCATACATATTTCTCCCTTGCCTGTCCTTTACTTGGGCAACAGTTCCTCCTCCCACAAGGCCTATTTCTCTGAGCCCCTCCTCCTCCTTGACTCTTGGGAGGCCTTCTCTGATGTAATCCCCACAACTTGCCCTGCCCGCCCTATGAATAGCAGATAAATGTTGCTCACTTGTTGGTATCTACTTTCAAACCCAGCTCAGTGCTGTAAACCAATGAAAGCAAGTGAGGTGCTTCCGGTATCCTTAGGAGATAGGCAAATCTTAGGGATTGTGAGTGCAGGGTCCATTTCTGACCTTGAAGTCCTGTAGTAGAGGCATCAACTAAACCTTCTTTATTTAGAAAGGTTTCCTGACCTTTTGGGGGAACACTTGGTCTCATTTTTCTTCAGTTTACAACCCAGCAGTAACTGATAAGTGCTGCCCTCTGTTGGTGGGAAACATCTACAACTTCCTTACCATCTATCTCTGCCCACTAGAGTCAGGGGCAGGAAACCGCCAAGGAGCCAAAACCTTTCAGAACGTCCCTTCCATTTGAATGGAGCTGGATGTGTTTGGAGGAGACATGTGTGTCCCTGGAGAAGGGGTTATTAGCACCTCTTCAGGAGAGATGGGACTTGCACCCTTCTAGGGCCTCAGGGTTTGGGCTCACTAGCTGATAGCCTGGTGGTATGGGAGCTGCCCAGGGTATGTTTGTAGGTCTGATATTTCCTTCTGCTGATCATATTGCTTGTTTGCTTTTATTTATGCTGAGTAAGAACCTCAGAATTATGAAAGTAATTAAAGAGGCAACATGGCCATCAAAATGATCAGGCACCAGGTTGTAGGGATTCTGATGGTTGAATGTCTAGATTGCAAAACCTGCCCTGTCTCTGAGGAGGCCCAGATACCCCAGAGCAGAAGCCAGTCTGGGATCTGTGACTGTGACCTGGTATGTTCTCAAACACATGGAGGAACCTGGGTAGTGGGCATAGAGTCCTGCAGGCAGAGGCCCTGGAGTCCCTGGTCTCAGTCACTCCTATGGCCCAGCTGCAGTTCATCCTTCCCATGTTTAGGTGAGACCCCATTTTGTCAGAACTAGTTTAAATTGTGCTTCTGTTACTTGAGCCCAAACTATGTTGTATTAATCTGCTTTCCATTGTTGAGACAAACACCGCAGATGACCTACTTAAAGGACAAAAGGTCTCTTTCAGCTGAGGACTGCAGAGATTTCAGTCCATAGTTGCTTGGCTCCACTACTATAGGCTTGGGTGAAGCAGAGCATCATGGAGGGAAGTGCATGGTGGCAGCTGGGAAGAAGGGGCGTGGAATTAGGGTCTCAATCCTCTTTATGAGCATACCCCAGTGACTTAACTTAGTCTAGAAAAGCCCCACACTCCAGAGTTTCTACCACCTCCCAATAGCACCATTAGTTGGGGACCAAGGCTTCAAGACATGAGCTTTAGGGGGACATTTAAGATCCAAACCATAATGTGCTGACTTACAGAAACAAAACCTTCCCAAGCATTTGACATACCAGAAGGTGTTGCCCTTCAACCCCAACACCTCTGCCTATACCTTAGGAAAGACCCTTGCTTCTGAAGGCGACAGTGCCACAGGGAGTTGATGAACTTTGAAGCCTGTATTGAAACCCAATGAAACTCACAGGAAGAGGTTTCACAACTTAACAAATGAACAAAGTGCAGGTTTGGGTGTTTCATAACCACTTCTGTTCTGAAAAACTCTATTGCTGCTTCTGCCCCGCTGCCCTTCGTCTGACCGTGGCATGTCTGTGCTGGGATTGGGGTGCACTGTCCTGGCATGGAGGAGTGTTGGGCTGGGATGGAGGAGCACTGGGTTGAGAGTCCTGGTTCTGTCCCTTCAAAGTCACGCGATGTCAGAAATGAATCATTGAGCCTCTCTGAGGGTTTGTTTTCTCATCTATAGAATGGGGACAAAATTAATACATGGATCATGAATTTATTGGGAACGAAGTTCCAAATTCAAGTACTATGACTGTGGCAAAGCAAGAACAGATGGCCTGGTCTGACAGCTCTTTAATCCTTGCATTAAATTCAATGCCATTTAATAAACATTGCCGAATGGGCACCATATACCAGTGCTGTTTAGGGATCCTACAATGAACAGGTCAAGATAAGATTTGTCTTATCAGTTGATGTTTTGTCTTATCAGTTGATGTTTTGATGGGGACAGCAGAACACAAACAGGTACATCAAGAATTGAGCAACTTGGGACTGGAGAGATGGTTCAGCAGTTAAGAGCACTGGCTACTATTGCAGAGGACCTGGGTTTAGTTCCCAGCAAACACAGTGGCTAACAACTATTTGTAACTCCAGCTCCAGGGGATCTGACGCCCTCTTCTGACTTCTGTGGGCATTGTATGACATGGGTGCACTTATAAATATGCAGGCAATATACTCATAAAAAATTTAATGTCTTAAAAAAAAAGAATTGAGCAACTTAGAAAACTTTGAATGGAGAGAACCCCAACAAAGAAAAAAATTGGGGGCAGAAAAACAGGGAATTTCTATAAAATGTGGGACTCTTGGTGTCCATAAATATGAGCCCATCTTGTTAGGTCATATACACAGCAGGCTGGTGACTGGCTGTGCCCAACGAAGGCCACTTTGAATAGCTGAACTTCTCAGGTACATCATTTGTCTGGTTTGGGACTCGGTAGCTGAAAGAGCTAACATCCAGACTCAAAGTTTGCTAAAACTAAGGGAAAAAATTATAACTTAACAATGGCACCAGTTGTGGGGTGGGGTGGGGGTGGGGCTGCAATGCACTTGCATTTATTTGCTCTTTCCCCTTGGTCTTTCTTTGCTGTGGGCAATATTTTTAGAACCTTCTGGTTCAAAGCTGAGTCGGCATCATCTTTTATTAAATATTTGTTATTTTTATGTGTATGAGTGTATTGCCTGCATGTATGTAACTGCACACGTGTTGTTCAATGCCCCCAGTTGACAGAAGAGGGCATTGGAGTCCCTGGAACTGGAGTTAGGATGGCTGTTAGCTACCATGTGGGTGCTGGGAACTGAACCCTGGACCTCTGTAAGAGCAGCCAGTGCTCTTAATCACTGAGCCATCTCTCCAGCCTATCATCATATTTTTTCTTGGACAATTGGGTCCCATTCAATGTGGTGGCCCAATATGCTGGAGTTTTCTGGGGCTGACATCTTAAGAAAAGATTTCCACAGTCAGGCTTTAAAAGTTTTCTTCCATGAGAATTCTTAGTGTTGGGCAGAATGTGTCTTGCTCTTGTGCTGGGCACATGACATCCTTTAATCCTTAAAGGACTGAGGTCTCAGGGGCTGTATGAACCAGCCTAGGTCACAAAGCTAGTTATAAGCAAGCACATCTGCCTCCAAGTCCTGGTGGGTTCATCTGGCCACCTATCCTCTCAGCTTTACCAGTGACCTTTGTCCACAGTATGGGACAGTGAGCATTTGCCCCAGCATGCTCTAAACAAAACTGTTTTACTGAAGCTCTGTTGTACCCATGGCCAACTGCTTTCCACAACAGCTCCATGAGGCACTGTAGACACTTTTATTGTGACCTGTTAGTACATCTGTCTGCCCTGATTCTCAGGTTTGTTCCCCTTCTTCACTTTAGTGAATTGCTTTCAGGGCAGTAGTATGAATCCTGTGTCCTACCAAAAAAATTAAGAATAAAGATAATAGGGCCCATCTTACTTAGTGCCTTCCTCCTTTAGCTGTAGTGACTGGTCTAGTGATATACAGATGCCCAATCAGGGACATTCATGGGGGTTTATATTTTGAGCTAGAGGAATGATTCAAACCATTTTCCCTCAGGTGGTAACTGCACATGTGAGCTCAAACTGAGGGGAGCCATGCTGCAACCTAGGGAGAAAGCAGGTTGGGGAGGATGAAGTCACAGGCACAGGACAGATGCAGAGGCCTGATGTGTTGGGGCCCTTGTGATGCCTCAAGTCCTCCTGTTTGAGGCAACTTTCTAGGACACGCATTCAAAGAGCTGTGACTGAGAGAACAGCAGGAACTAGATTGTGGGGCAGTAGTAGCTACACATAGGTGCTTTTAGAGGTGACTAAGGAAAACTCAGGGTGATATTCAGAAAGTACTTCTAGCTCTTCATCAATACTCTTTAGGAAGCAAATGACAGAAAACTCCTCCAACTGATGTAGACGGTAAAGTAGCAAACGGAATTTCGAAGCTCAGAGGAAAAACTGCCTTTAGGTGATGCTGGATGCAGGCTTTGTGATGGCCCTGAATTTGTCCCCCTGCTCCTTTTTTGAGACAGATTCTTATGTATCCCAGGCTGGCCTAGAACTCACTGTGTAGCTGACGATGATGCTGGCCTTTGATCCCCCTGCCTCCACCTTCGAGTGCTGAGATTACAGGAGTGCACCACCACACCAGGTTTAGTTTCTTCACCTCTTTATCTGCCTTTTTCTGGTTTCACAAAATGGCCCCTAGAAGCTACCAGCTTTCCTCATAGAGGCAGCCTGTCTCAGTTTCAGACTTTGAAAGGAAGGCTGGATAGATCCTGAGCAGTGCTGAGGTTCGCCTTTCCTCTATGGCTCAGGCTGGCTCAGGTGCCCCATCTTAAATAAACCATTGGCCGAGGAAAGGTACTTTGTAACCCCCCCCCCCACCTCCTGGCAGCTCCTGACAATCTGTCTCTATTCTATGGGGGAGGGGGAATTCTCCAAGGGAAAAATCAGAGTCCTGTTGAGGGAGATGCAAGGATGGAGGCGATGGACAGAGCAGTGCATGTCCCCTGGGACAGTTATTGCTAAGGGCACATGCTGAGGAACTTAGGCTGGGATTAGTTCAAGTGCTGGAGGCAGACAGGCTCAGTGAAGGCTGTGAGAACAGCTATGGAGGAAACACACTTTGGGTGGGCCAAGGCTGAGGGCTGAGTCTCCACAGCTGGAGGGAATTTGGAAACCGGATGTGTTATTTGTCATCTGACCAAGCCCCAAGAATCACAGTACCTCTGAGTACCTCTTTACCAGCTCTATTTTGCTCTTTACCAACTAGCACCTTCATTCTGACAGCCCCCACTGTATAGTACCTTAGAGTTTACAAAATACTGTTTGTGCATTCCCATTTGGCTCTCCCACAGCCCCGAGGCTGGAGCAGGTGCATTAACCCCGTCCCAGACAAGGGAGCAAAAGCGCTGGGAGTTAAGCTATGAGCTCAGGGTGGCATGCGCCCCAGGTCTCGAATCAATGTTTCTAACTCAAAGTCAAGTGGGTTTTCTAGAAGGGCACATGGCAGGTATTTTATTCTTTATACAGAGAGATGGTGATGGAGACTCCAAGACCACGCGCCCAGCTCTTCAGATACTTGCCCTCAGAGTTCATCAATTTCTAGAGGAGAGCTGTACAGTTATTGGCATCTCCTTAATCAGCCTTAATTTAAAAAAGAAACAAAAACAAAGACAAAACAAGGCAGCAATGGTGGTTCTCACCTGTAATCCCAGCACTGAGGAGGCTGGGGCAGGAGGGCCATGAGTTTTAGAGCAGTCTGGACTATACATAGCAAAGTATCAGAGAGATAGAGAGATAGAGACAGAGAGACAGGGAGACAGAGAGACAGAGACACAGAGAGAGAAAGAGAGGGAGAGACAGAGACAGAGAGACAGAAAGAGAGAGAGAAAATGAATCTCATCTTATTCCCATGTTAGCAACGTCCCCCATTTGTCTCTGTGAATCTGGGGTCAGCATTCAAAATAACCCATCGGTGGGGTATAGGCTTGTATTACTTGGTTCAGTCACAGGCACGCTGTTCTCTTAAGGGAAGGGTGTTGGTGGCTTTCATCTACCACTCTTTATCTGAACACTCACTGCATTCTGAGAAAAGAGAGATGCAGAGCTCCAGGCAGATAACCCTCTGTGACCACTGGATGTCAGCACTGATCTGTACTTGATAATCAAACCTCTTCCCAAGCTGGGCAGAGCTCTCTTTACACCAGAGGAACCTTGACCAGAGGCAAAGTGTACAGTGGGCTACAAATTTTAACTAAACATTTAGGCTCCTGTCCTTGGATTCCTCCTTTAGCTCTTCCGGACCTGGTTTGACTATGAAACAACATCGCCCATAGGCTCAGTGCTAACTTCTTGGTTCTCGGGTCCTGTATGTCTGATCCTCAGATGCTGAATGTTTGGTCCTCTGATGGTGGTGCTATTTTAGGAGTTTGTGGAAACTTTAGGAGTTTCCTGGCTGGAAGAAGTGGATCATGGGGCAGGCCTTTGGAGGTTATTCCATACATGGTTGTTTCTTCCCTCTCTGCTTGCTGTCTTCTCTGAGGTAGAGAACTTCCTCCACCATGTGCTTCTGCCACCATGTTGTTCTGCACCAGTGCATGGAGCCAGGCAACCTCGGACTGCACCCTCTGAAACCACGAGCAAGCTAAATCTTTCCTCTTTTGTGTATTTTAGTTTTTAAAATATGTCTCTCTGTGTGTGCGCCTGTATGAGTATATGCCATGCATGTGAAGGTGCCTGAGGAGGCCAGAAGAAGGTGTCCTATCCCCCTGAGGCTGGAGTTATAGGTGGTTGTGAGCCACCAGGCATAGGTGCTGGGAACAGAACTCAGGTCCTCTGGAAGAGCAGCAAGTACTCTTAACTGCAAAGCCATCCCTCCAGCCCCTCTTTCCTCCCTTAAGTTGTTTTTCTCAGTGAGAGAAGCAGCAGCTCTCCACAGAGTTTAGCATGTCCCTAGGGGTTGGTTAATTCCTTTCCTCAGGAAGGCAGGGTTCCAGGAGTCTCAAAAGTATCAACAGAGAGTTGAAGTGGCTCCTTGGAAAACAACAAAATCAGGAGGCCAGAGCCTTGAGGAACTACACGATTCTTTAATCCCTGGGAACGTGCAGCTGGAATAAAAATGGAAACAGAAAATGTCATAAAGCAGTCATCCAACGGGAAGGGAGGGAGAAAAGGAGACAGAAAGGTGGGCTTGTATGCCAGGCACAGTGGCCTTGGTGCTAGAGTTTTGGAGGCTCTGTCCCAGAAGCTTCCCTTACTAATGCATTCCCTCTTAACCCTCCAGCAATCCCATGAGGTACTAGACAAGGAAACCGAGGTCTCAGGAAGAAATCCAAGACATCAATAAGGACTAGAGCTGGGCTCGTGGCCCAGGTCTGTCTGGTGCTACAGTCTGTTCTTCCCTCCTCTGTTACCCATTTCCCTCCACCTTCCCCACACTGTCTACTGACTTCCCCAGGATCACACAATATTTGGGGATAGAGGAGGTGGAGTGGGACAGGGACTAAGTTGTGGGGTTCCCTAACTATTTCAAATATTCCTTCCACGCCTTTGCTGGGCCTTGTCCAAATGTCTGCTATAGAACTGTAGGGACATGCGTCAAGGATGGTGATGCATCATTGTATCTTGTCAGGTCCAGATAGTGAGGACGACCATTTCAGAGAGGAAAGTGGGGTGATATGTTGAACACACAGCTCTGACCAGCCCACTGGATAACTCACCCCTCTCAGGACCCTCCTGCTTTTCCTCATGTAGCCTGACCTCCTCCTGTCCAGGTTTAGTCAGACATGCCATGAATGTGAGATGATCCTTGCCTCCCTAGGCCTCCTCCTCTGGGAGCTTCTCATTCAAGGCAGTTTTCAGGCTGACAATCTGGTACATGCGCATTGGAAGCCTTTTTCTCATGGACTGAGACTTAGCAGTAGGGTGTGCTCAACTGTTGGCTGCAGGACTGCTCGCTCAGTGTGTTCTTATCTAGCCATAGAGCCCCACAAGGTCTCTGGAGTAAGGAGTTGGCCTGGATGATGTCCTCAGGCTGCTGGTGTCTCAAGCCATGGGACTCTCAGGGAGGAGAGCCCATCCATCCTCCCAGCTAGTAACAGTGGAAGGTCCCAATTTCCTCTTCTGTCAAAAAGTGAGATGGAACTTGTGGACTTTCATGGCCACCCACCTTCAGTGGACTTTGATTCTAAGATACGTTGGGCTTGGGACATAACCTGAGCAGTCATATTGGCTGACTTCATTCATGATGACAGAGGTGGGCAAAGCCTCAGCTTGCCCTGGACAGTGGGTCCGAATGGTTAAGTCTCAGGAAGCAGATGTGACCAGATTATTGATTGGGCAATCTTTCAAATTCATAGCCATCTTCATGTAAACCCTTGGGTCCTGGAAAAAGGACTTCATAGGAACATAAGTATGGAAGCAATTAATGTGGGTGATTGGTAAGTTTGTGGGCCAAGTAGACTGGAGGGAGAGTCATAGGAATGGGGCCAATGAGTTGGGAAAGCTATAAGACATTTAACATCATGGTTTGTGTGCTCATGTGCTACTTAACCTCTGGATACCTTGGTTTTCTTGTGTATAATGGTGAGAACAGTATAACCTCATGCCTTCTCAGTAGAATTATTGTTAAAACCCTGAGTGTGGGGGCTGCAGAGACGGCTCAGTGGTTAAAACCATTTGCAGTGCAGGGGTTAAAAGCATTTGTAGTGCAATCCTGGGGAACAAAGTTTGGATCCCTTGGGATCCAAACTTTATTCCCCAGGATTGCACTGCAGACTCCAGCTCCCAAGGAATTGATGCCTTCTTTTGGTCTCTGTGCATGTGTACACGTGCACACACACCCACACACACCCATACCCACATACATCCACACCCACACCAGTATACGCTCACACATCACACATGCATGCACACAAATAAAATAAGTCTTAAACAAAATCCTGAGTGCAGGTGGGTCACAGTGCAGTCTTAGGGAGGTTGACTAGGCAGATGGCATGGAGCCAGTTACAGCGTACCTGATTGCAATTTCAGGACCTGGTCCCTGCTACACAGGGAGACGCAGCTAGATAGTGGGCTCTCCACATTGGGAAGCTCCTTGTCCCATGGTTGTGCCACATTATACTGCTGGCTGCTGGCAAGCTCAAGAGAGTGATTCCTGAGAAGTTCCTCAAGCATCACTGCCTTTGACCTGCTTGTTTCCTCACTGTCACCCTGGCTGTCACTCCTAACACACACACACACACACACACACACACACACACACACACACACACACACACACACACACACACACACACACAGATGTGCAGTGACCTGTGACAACAGGGAGCTCCCCTGAGATGATCGTGAGTCTGTACCTGCCAAATCCTGAGGCTGTTAGCCTTATTATTGGTCTCCTCAACCCCCTTCCAGTCTTTTCCAGCCTGAGTTTTTCCTAGTTTGAGGGCAGGGGTGGGACTCTGAGGCTTAAAAAGAACCAGAAGTGATTCCTGAAACACTCATCTGTGGAGCGTAATGGCTGGGACTAGCCTAGTGTTTGATGCAGAAAGCCTCTGTAGAAGTGCAGGGTGCTTGTGTGTTTCCCCCTTCTCTTCTTTGAGGACTTCCATTGAGCAGTTAAGATGTATTTCTCAGGGGTGGGGAGGTGGCTCAGTAGCAAAAGTCTCTGCTGTGCCCACATAAAAGCTCGCCATGGCAGCATATATCTTAACTCTAATGCTCTAATGCTGGGTGGGGGTGGGGGTTAGAGACAGGAGGATCCCCAGAGTTCACTGGCTGGCCTGGGGTCTCAAGAAAAGATAAGGTGAAGAGCGATAGCAGAAGATGCCTGCTGTCAACTTTTGGTCTCCACACATGTGTATGCACACACATACCACACATGTAGATGTACACGTACACACACACACACACACACACACAGACACACACACACACAGACATCTTTCCCAATTTCCTCTAACAAAGGGAAGCAAGCTGGGTGGTGGGGTGGCCTGGGTGTGGCAAGGAGCGTGGAGACAGATGCTGGTCAGCCTGCATAGCTTTCATACCTGTATCTGTACAAGTTGTGTCTTGTCTCACCCTGAAATTGGCATAGGACTCCTGTGTACAGCTATTTTCTTTGAAAATAATTCATAATGGCATCTCCCTGCGACCATCAGTTTCTGTTTCCATTATAAATCCAATTTTGGAGGGGGATGGGTTCTGTCGCTTCATCTTCCTTCGGGCTTCAATTTCATATTTTCATTTTTAAAAAAAGGGAGAAAGAGGCAGCCTTTGTGTATGCATGTGCATGTTTAAAGAAACTAAAACACTAGCTTTTGGAGGATAGTTTGGTAGTAGAAATTTAGGCAAAACATATATCAGTTACTCTTCTCATTGCCGTGACAAAATGCCTGACAGAGAACTTAAGAGAGGAAAAGTTTGTTTGGGCTTATGGTTTCAGAGGTGTTAATTCATTGCTGCAGAGAAGACATGGGGGAGATTAGGTGGGAGAGTGTGGCTGGGGTGCCTCACATCTTGATGGTAGACAGGGAAAGAAAACATAACCCCTAAAGGCTTACTCCCTAGTGAGTTACTTCTACCAGCATGGGTCCAGGTCCCAAAGGTTCTAAAATGTCCCCTCAAATGGTGCCACCAGCTGGAGATGAAGTGTTCGAAAGCATGAGCCAGCATGGACCCATTCAAACAAGTAGATATAACTCTCTTGTTAACATTAATCATTTAGTAGTAGATAACTGGAGTACTGTGTTGAGAAGGATTCTGAGACCACATACAACATCAGTGGGAAAGAGCTGTGATTGATTAGTGATGTCTGTAATGGCCCTCTGTGTAGAGGGAGAATGGTAGAGTCAACCATCTGCAAATTAGTGTAAGTTTTCTTCTAACAGGGACTCCATAGCATTTGATAGTTGCAAAAGCTATTTTGATGTGATTTATTTTTATTTAGTTATTTTGTCAATTGGGTAAAAGCAGTAGAGCTTATCTGTCTCCCCACTGATGAATTTATGTTTGATGTTTACTGAGTAATTACTGTAGTAGGCTGTGGGAGATACTTTGTACAGATATGAATGTCGGTTTCTTCCTTTTCTGCTCACACATGCTGTCTATAACATGGAGAGGTGCAGTCTAGTTCTCTCCTTCAATCTGTATTCGGAGCCCTGATCTGCTACTTAGGAAACCAGCCTTCTGAAAAAGGTTGGAGAAGCCTTCAGACTGGAGGAAGGGTGAAGCTGATCCCAGCTCTGCAACTGTCCCACTGAGAGGCCGGTTATGTGACAAGCCATCCTGGACCCTCCAGGCCAGCCCTGCTATATACCACCGAGTCACCTAGCTGAGACTATGTTGGGGCAAAGGCATCAGCAGACTGGGTTCTGCCTGATTCCAAACTCACACAATCATCAAGGGAAAACCCTTCTATTGGAAGTGACTAAGTTTAGGGGTTTTCCTCACATGGCATTGTTTTGGTATGTAACCAGAACACTGACCTGGGCTTTGGGGATGAGTCTATTGGGAGAGATAGACACATGAACAAACAAATTAAAATTTGGTGAAACCAAGTGTGCCAGATATAACGGTGACCCAGGGTGCATGGTGTGTCTCTGTCTTAACAGGGCAGGGAAGCTTCTTACAGGGGCTGATGTATGTTTGGCCTTGGACCTCATTGATTTGGGGTGCATTGCATAGAGCACAAGAAGTCATTTCTTTTCTTTGAACATTCAAAATAGGAGAGAAGGAACCACTATCCCTGTGGCTAAGCCTATAGCACACGACTTGCTCCTGGCCATAGCTGATAGATCCATCTATGGATAAACTGAAATTTGGAATAGAGTTTCAGTGAACAGATGTCAGTGGGCTTTCCCACTTGGCATGGCGGATGGCTGGGTTGGTTCATTCTTTACTGGGATGAAGGAAGTGGTCTTGTACATTGTGGAATGTTTATAGCATCTCTAGGGCACCACCCAGTAGACACCTGCAGCATCCCCCACCAGTTATGACAATTAAAATTGTCAGTGTTCCATGAGTGGGGGGTGATTTCCACTCATTGAGAACTACCTTAGAATGACAAGCCCCAAGTTCATGAGCAACCCCTTTTGTCCTTATTGAAAGGCAGTAAACTCATCTGTGAGTTATTCCAGAGCCTCCAGCAATCCAGAGCCAGTGTCCTTATCTTGCAACCCAAAAGAATCCCAGAGAGCTGAAGGTTAGATGGAGATGGTTATATAGCTAGGTGTGGGAAGAATCATTTGTAGGAATGTGTGAAACAGCACCTTGGAAAACAATCATCACTGGAGCTGCATATAGAAGGGGGTGGACCAGCCACATCTTGCAGACCACACTAAAATATGCAGCACAAAGAACTGTGTGCCTTTGGGAGTGGAAGACAGTGTTTTCCATGGGACCAAAGGCCTCTTGCCCTCTTCTGTCAACTCAGGATAGAAGGAACTTCTGGCCACCTTAACGCTGTGGGAATGAGAAAAAAAATGGCATTCCATGGACAAGTTTGCCCCCTGCTGAGGAATCAACTGCTCTTAGATTTTACCCCTGCTCTTTCACAGACAAAAGAAAGCCAGGAGCTGAAAGGGTGTTTTGAATTACATTGGACCTCATGTACCTTCCCAATATGAAGGCAAAGGGAAGAATTTTGGCTTGAGTGAGTTAGATGATAGTATACCATTGCTCACTGGCTGTGGGCCTATGTGATGGTCCTTCAGGGCACAGAGAACAGAGATGAACTTGGACTATTTCAAGTCATAGGGAATTTGGTGAGGTGGTCCACCCTTTTGTGAGCAGCCAAGTGGAGACCTTTCTGTCTTCCTTGTAGACTTGGTGATTCTCAGCTTCCATTTCTGATTTCCTTGCTGCTACCCAGGAATGGGTTTTTCTCATTGTGTCAAGTTCAAGTTCACCAGGAAATGGTCAGTTGGTTCAGGCTCTGAGGTAGGGTAGTTACATCAGAGATGTTGGGCAGCTCTGAACAGTGCCTTAAGTTCTGTATTCATTCACAGGTGATTGACAGACAAAACAAGGTGAATCTTTGTACAAAGGTCTCTAAAGAAGATTGTGAGCAAGCGGGACTCCCTAGCAGCCCAGACTTCCTAACTGCCCCAGAAAGAGACATCTCCTTGGCAGGCACCATTATAAATGTCAGCGTTAGAACTGAGCTGTGCAGCTGGTGAAAATTACAAACTGTGGTCCTGGACCCAGAAGTCCCAGTTTCCAACCAACGGGCCAAATCCCATACCCCTGGACTGGGCGCACCCAGGGGAGGCCACTTCTAAGGAGTTGGCGTCCAGGAATAAGTTCCCTTGGGAAACTCCACAGGCAGCTTAAAACTCAAGAAAACTACTCATTAGGAGCTCGGGGAGCTGTTAATTGCCCTGTCCAGCCAAGACCACAGTGTGGTCCCGCCAGCCTGCTCAACAACAAAGAAGTTTCTGGAAGTTCCAGCCCCAGCCTTGGCTACCCGGGCTCCCTCCTGCTTTCTCTTCCCCCTCTGTGCCCTGCCGCTGTCCTGCTGCTCAGAGATGCTCCCTGACGCATCCAAACAGAGCTGCTCCCCCCTCCACCTGTCCCCTGCAGCGATGATAGTCTCCAAATGAACACTCAGGGGTACGAACCACACAAAAGCTTGTTTTGCTGCATTATTAACGTTTTCATCTCAAAGTTCTGTTTACAAAGGATAAAGATTAACAGAGCTGTTACTCATCCCCTCTTACAGAAGTATGAGGGTTCAAGAAATTCATCCTGTCTTGGATAAAGCTGTGCTTTCTGATTGCCATGGCAACAGTCCTGTCCTTGGCCTCCTGTTCCTACACTGGAGCAGGCCAGTTGCAGGCATCAAGGTGGTACAGAGGAATACAAAAGCCACAGGAGTGCCGATGTGGGGTGTCTAAATATGATCAAGATGTAGTGTGTGAAATTCACAAAAATTCGATAAAAATACATTTTAAAAAGGGGGAGGGAGGAGAAAGTGGATCTGTGATCTAGTCTTATCTCCAGGGCTAAAAGTAACCAGCTCTTCTGAGGTGGAAGTGATAAACTAAGATCCCAAAAGTCTTTTCTAGCAAGAGAAGCCTGGAGTAAACGGAGTGAAGGGATCTGGCATTTGAAACCACTTGGCGCTTGCAGAATCTCGTGGGTGAAGGGGGGAGTGACTCCTTCCCAGCTCCCTGAGGAACAGAGGCTGTCTGTCTGCTGTCAACCACCAGGGGGCAACACCTAACCTATTCTCAGGAAGTAGCACCTGGAGTTCCAATCTGGGGACCTGGAAGTGGAGGGTTTTAGGCAGGCACCTGCTAAGCTGCCAGTTCAGCCGCCAGGTGCCTGGAATTTCCAACAGTCAATCACCTCATCTTGCATCCATTCTGCTTTCCCTTACTGTTAAGCTGCCCTGTATTTGGAACATCTCACTCATTAACTTTTCAAGGCAGTTGTGACAAATAACCAAACATTTGGTGTCTTGTAATAATGCAAATTTATCTTCCAGTTCTGTAGGTCTCAAGTTTGGCATGCATTCCACTGGGCTAAAATCTGGGTGCCAGCAGGGCTGTGGTGCCTTCTCAGACTCTGGGGCTCCACTGAGATGGTAGAGAGACTTGGGCACATCCATCCATCACTCTCATTAGATTCTTAGGTGTATGAAGAATAGAATTAAAAGTCACTGCTCTGTGATCTTGCTGCCTTTGAGAGCCAAGTGAGCCAAGAATTTGGGGGGCTGTGACAAGAGCTCAAGCCGACAGGACACAAGGGAAGGTACAGCACACCTACCTGGAGAGGCTCAAAGCAGTTGAAATGTCAGCCATGCGAGGAGACCCAGCTTACCTGCAGCCTGAGGAATACCCAACTTAAGGTCCTCCAGGTAGGTGAAGCCAGATCCTTGAATAGACTGTAGAAAAAAACTTCAGGATGAGTCAGAATGAGGCAAACTAACTATTTTACTAAATATTTAGAGAGACACATAGGAAAAGGACTGTGCACACTGTCCTCTTTCTGGAGAGAGAGTCACATTTATGTGTCCATACAGTTGCACCATATGTAATTTGGTGGCTTTCTAGGTTATATTATTCAAAGGATGTAATTATAACAAGGGTTACAGATTAAGCAAAGTTTAGCATTTAAGTAGGCTTTAAAAATTAGGCATAAATATATGAGTTGGTTTACTATGTCTCTTAGCCAAAATAATTTCCTTTTGTAAATGAAATTCTAAGGTGGTCTTAGAAAGTGCATTGTTCAAGTTTAGGGATGAGAGAAAAGTGCTGATGTGGGTAAACCCAAGGCTCACAAACATCTAAACCTAAGTAAGCATAGATGTTTCCTCCCTTCCTTCCTTCCATCCTTCCTTCCTCCTCCCCCTCAGTTTTTTTGAGATAAGGTCTCATGTAGCTCAGGCCTCACATCACTATGCAGCTGAGTTTGACCTTCAACTCCTGATCTTCCTGCCTCCACCTCCTAAGGACTGGGACTGCAGGTGTCTACCACTACACCTGGCCATAGTTTGTGGATTTGAACACTCTTGCTGGAGCTGTCTTTAGGAAAGTCTATCATCTCTGCAGGCAATATTAGTTTTGTCTGTTGTGTTGAAGTTTCTTACTCCCTGGCAACAGATAAGACAAACTGGAGGCTTGGGTGAGAGGTTTCTTTCCCTTCTGTATCTCCTAGACTCCCCTGTACTGTTAAAGGGAAGGCTGTGGCTTGAGAGTCCATAGAGGGAGGCCTAGAAGTGTTGTATGCTAGGTCCTTCTCTCCTCATCTTGCTCAGCCTTGCTGGGCTCAGTTCTGTTCTCTTCTCCAATCAGCTTTTCTTCTGCCACAGCACATGTGCCTAGCAGCATCTTCCCACCTTGGGACACCCCAGAGATAAAGTTCTTCCCCTCTACTGCCAAATGAGAAGGTTCTGAGAGAAGACCTTGAGTTTCCTGTGTTGGGCAAATGCTTCCACTGAGATGTATTGTGTCAGGAGGGGTCAGTGACTGGAAATCCTAACAGGTTCATGATGGGAGCAGAGGGGGAGCGGTTGTCTGAAGGGGGTATGTGCCCCCCGCCAAAGAGCTCACCCACACTTGTTACTTCCATAGCTGCCACATTGTGGACAGCTCCCATTGGTCAGATACACCCTGTGGTCTTCCTGGTTCTTTGCTTTCATGTGTGTTTTTTCCTATATCCATGTAGATGGCAGTCAAGTCTCTGATCTTAGCACCTGAACATCTTCCCAACTGCTGTTGTTATCACCATGTCTCCTCCCCAGGTTAGATGCTCTGTGCTTCTCCTCCCCCCACCCCGCCCCACCAATCTCTTATAGGTCTCCCAGCCTCCCTGCCCAATTCATCTATCAGCTGTGAAGTCCCCAATCTAAGCCAGAAATGTGCTAAGTGCCACTTTTTTCTAAAATACTTTATTTTTTTTATGTGTATGAGTGTATTACCTGCATGTGTGTAAGTACACCTTGGAGGTCAGAAGAAGGTCAGAGTCCCCTGGAACTGGAAATTACAGATGGTTGTTTAGCACCATGTGGATGCTGAGAATTGAACCTGGGTCCTCTGCAAGAGCAGCCAGTGCTCTTAACTACTGAGTCTTCTCTCCAGCCCTTTGCCCACTTCTTTATTTTAGGTTCCTCCTACTTTCCCATGTGAAGATACCTTTATCTAGACAGTGGAATAGGTACTTAGCTGGTAATTGTTGGGTGGATGGATAAATGAATGCATGAATGAGTCGACTGGATAGATGAATGGGATGAATGGATGAATGAAGAGGTAAATGGGAACGAGGAATGGGATGGATGGAATCAATGGGAGGAATGGGTGGATGTATGTAGCATGGGATATATGTATGGATGAATACAATGGATGGATGCATAGGTGGGTGAATGAACAGATAGATTAGAAGTAGAGATGGGATGGATAAATTGAAGAGATGGATGGATAAATTGAAGAGACGGATGGAATGGATGGGTAGGGAATGGATGGATGGAAAGGATAGATGTGTGGGTGGAGTGGATAGATGGGTGGGCTGTATGGAATGGGCTGGAAGTATAGAGCTGCTGGAGAAATGAATGTGATAGATGGATGGCAAGGATGAGGTAGATGGATGGGACGGACAGAACAACGGATGGGAGGGTGAATGGAATGGATGAGTGGGATGGATAGAGGATAGGGTAGATGGATGGATGGATGGATAGATGAGTCCATGGATGAGATGCAAAGGATAGATGGAGGAATGGGTTGAGATGGATAGATGAGGTGGATGGAAGGATGGATGGATGGATGATGGATGGATGGAATGGATGGTATAATAGATGGAGAAACAGATACATGGACTGATGGGGTAGATGGGATGGATGGATGGAATGGCATGGAAGGATGATGAAAATTTCTAGCTGAAGTCCTGATATGAGATGTTCTCAACTGTCATCGTATCTGGTGAGTCCACTTAGGCAGCCATTTCTTTTCAATCCATTTGATCAATTATGCCAAGTGGGCAGAGCCACAGGACAGGGCCTCTAAACAGTTACTGAAGGTTGCATGAAAAAAGGCCCCAACCCTTCTCCTCCCCTCCACATTTGATCTTTAATTGACCTTGAATGAGGTGGTGTTTACAGCTGTGACTTAGCAGCTGTTGATCTTGCATTGATGGAGCAGCCAGCTGAGCCAGCCAGTGCAAAGGGGAATGAGAGGAACTGGGACAAAGAGCCCCCTGTCTCTGGGCACGCACCCCTCTCACTCCCTTTGCACCACACATCCACAATGTGTGCTTTTAAATAAACAAACAAGCAATTAATGAATTGCTGCAGGGCCAGAAGAGGAAGCAGGTCCAACTTTGTCCCCAGCAGGAGGGCAGCCTAGCAGCTGAGGGCTCTGAAGGGGCGTCCCCCGCTTCCTCTATCTCACTGGAGGGGCCTGTCCCACCGCAGGCTGCCTCTCAGAGCTTGGCTTGGGACTTGGGCAGTGACTGGGAGCTCTTTGCATCTGCTTTTTTTGTGGCAGTTCTTTACTTGGCAGTAGCCCGGGGGAATCAGCAATCCTGGCTCTCCTGTTGGCTGGGCCTGGCTGAGTGGACTGGGCAAGCTACTTTTGGGGTTTCTGATCACTCATCTGGAAAATGAGGGGGCTGGAAAAGAATGGCTGTTTTCCCAACCTTTTACTTATTTATTTTTGTCCTAGAATCTGTTCTTGAAACAAAACCTAACTGGGTCATCTCTCCCACTATAAAACATATTAAAGTGAAGTGAGTTTCAAAAAATGATATGTAGAGAGGCAGCAAGCCCTGTATTCCTCCCCTGTTCTCCAGTCTAAGAGGGGCTCCCTGGAACACCCTCTGCTCCAGTAGAATTCGGTTTGCAAACCACTTCCCCATCTCACTCAGCTCTAACCCAGGTTGTTACTCATCAGAAAGATGCTGCTGGCAATAGGAACCTGACAAACGGGGCTTGCAGGAATTATGGGGCTTATTTGTTCATTTATTTGCTAAGAAGGAATCGAAGGCAGGCAGTCCAGGCCGGGCATGGCGGCCCCATAGCACAACCTGGGGGACGAGGTCCAGGCTCCTTTTCCCTTCCTGGCCCATCATCCCGAGCCCATGACTGTGGATCTCAAACTGATCTCGTGATTAGATATGGCTGCTGAAGCTCCAGACGAATCGAATTCCCAATGTAGACAAGCAAAAGGACGAAAGGGAGAGAGGCAGAGAGGCATGTGATGCTTTCCACGTCTGCAGCACATCCATGATGATGTGGCTTCAAGAGAAGACAGAAAAGGTTTTCATTATTACTTTTTCAATTAGGGTGTACGGACACCTAGCATTAAAAAAAAAAAATTCAGGATTCTGCTAATAATGATGATGAAGAGAACAGATACTGGGTAAGCCATGGAAAAAGCCATTATAACAAGCTAACAACTATTGACTGCTTGCAAAGTACTGGGCACGATGCCAAGGATTTTATTGATACTTATATCATCTCAGCTAACTCCAGCTGCTTGATGAGGCCAGCATTCCCATCTTTTAGCTCAGGATGTTGAGGCTCAGACAAGTTAAGGAATTGGGTCAAGATTTCTCAACCAATAAGAGAGGAAACAGACTTTTAGCTCAGATGTTGAACCTGGAGTCTTGAGCCACCAGGTGACACTTTGAGAGAGAAGACTGTAAAGCCAGTTTGTTACCTTCCAGATCTTTTGTTGCCCTTTCAGCAGCATTCAGAGGACAGGCTGCAGAGAGCAGCAGCCCCTAAGGCAGAACTCCCTTTCTGCCCCTTATCCTCTCTCGTGGTAAGAGCAGCGCTGACAGGCTGGGCAGACCCTGGTGCACTGGCCAGGAGGGAAGTATTTTAGATATGATTTGGTGGCATTGCAAGTGCTTGACATGTAGGAATGATTTACGAAACAAGATTAAAAGAGCTAAATATATATGGGCTGGTGCAATAGGAAGAGGCTAGGAGAGGGAGGGAGGAAGGCAGCATGAAACTAAAACCCAGAGATAGCTCCAAGTTTTCCAGACCTCCCAGCGAGGGCTTCTGCAATGGGGTTGCTGCTCAGATCCCATGGAAAAGGAAGAGCCAGCATACTGCCGGCTTTGTCAGCAGGCCCTCAGCTCTGAAATAGGAGAGGCAGCTGCCCTGCTCCAATGGGGACCGGAAGATGGACTGTTAGGCTGGCTGCAGTGACACACTCTTGTTATCCCAGCAACTCTGGAGGCAGAGGCCGGAGGACTGCAGGGAGTTCAAGGCCAGCCTGGGCTGCATAGCAAGACCCTGTTGAAAGCAGTCAAGCCAGTTGCAGTGATGCCAGTCTGTGACCCCAGCACTGAGAGGAAAGGCAGGAGGATGATGAGTTCGAGGCCAACCCCAGGCTGCATATGGAGATGGCTGGTGGCTGACCATGCAGGTGCAGCCTGGTCTCCCATGGGAGAAAGCAACCTCTTTAAGTGGAGCTTTGCAACTGTGGGCTACTGTATCGACCTCAGAATTGGCTCAACATTATTCCCTAAGGTAGGGCGACTGAAATTGACAGAAAGAAAGGCCTGATTTCTCACTCCTGTTTCCATTTTTTTTTTTTTTAATAGGATGCAGGTTTTGGAAGGGACAAGCAGCCTTTGCTCCCTGTTCCCTCCTGCAGCTTCCATCTCAGCAAGTTGCCCGCACATGTGCAGAATGCCAAGCCGCGTCCCCACCAGCGGCTTCCAAGTTCTCCACTTCTTCAGAGGCAGCCCAGTACTCTGTCTTCTTAACCTGGACCTCTGAGAGCCTCTTACCTCTGTTCTTTTGGCCCAAGCCAATGGTATTTTTTTTGCCTCTTTATGATTTCTATCTTGAACTGAGCATTTCTTTTTCTCTTTTGATAGTTCTAGGGGTTGGACCTAAGGGCCTCACACATGAGGAGCAAGAGCTCTACCCTGGAGCTGCAGCCCCAGTCCGCAACTCAGCAAAAACGAGCCCAAATAAATCTGTCCTTCCTTATGTTGCTTCTGTCGGGTGTTCCACTACAGAACCAAGCAAGAACAGTAACAATGTGTGTGCCCTCCCTCCCTGGAGAGAGGACGTAAGATTCAGCTCAGATGCTATATGAGGGTTTGTGGTCATTTGCCACTGAAAAATTAGAAGGATGTTATCAGGGCAAATGGGACCAATCGACAGCCTCATAGAATCTCTTCTCTTCTTTAAAAAAAATGTATTTTAAATTATGCATATATGTGTGTGTCTGAATGTGGGCTTGTACATGTGAGTGCAGTGCCTGTAGAAGCCAGAAGAGGGATTCAGACACCCTGGAACTGGATTTACAAGTGGTTAGGAACTCCCTGATGCAAGAGCAGTATGTGCTTTTAACTGTTGAGCCATCTCTCCAGTCACAATGCAGGGGTTGACTGCATAGCTGGATCTCAAACTCAAGGCTTCAGTGAAAATGTAAGACCCAGGCTCTCATCCTGTTTTGTTCTGTGGTCTTCAGCATGCTGACCTTTACAAGCTTGTTCCTCAGAGTTCCGCCAGTCTCACACAGCAATTTCCCAAGGCTAGAAGGTCAGATGAAGTCATAACTTTACCCTGTGGAGAATCTGGCACACACTTCACTTTATGACGGTCTCTTTTTACACTGTCACTACACCGCACGTCCATTTGTCAATCACAGGCAAGGAGACTGAATTGCTATTATGATTGATTTCTTTCCTGATCTTGGCTGAGGAGTTTCAAACCCATCCCTAAGTCTGGGTCTCAGCCCTCTAGAGAATGTTTCAATTGATTTCAGGTAGATTCCAATTGTGGGTATTTTCAAAGTCTCCCCACAAAGCTCTAATATGCAGCCAGGGTTGAGACAACTGCATTCCTCCCTGTCACTGAGTCTAGGCTTTTGTGAAACATGTGGCCAAATAGAGTTGAGGTTCTATTATGCAAGAAAATGAGAGAGTGGACAAGGGAAGAGCTGGTGTTGGGTAGGTAGCCAATGCCTGCTCCACCCCAGCATGTCACGTATACTGCACACGAAGGTGGGGACTCTGGTGGAGTGACAGCTCAGTACTGTTAGCACATTTCTTCTTCTCTGCCTTCCGTGTGGTCCCTAACTGTCTCTTCAGAATATCCTCATTCCTGCCAGGTTGGGTACAAACATTAGAGACATTCATGCTGCTCCCTTCAACTACCAGGCTGTTGAAACAAAGGTCCCTGAGAAATTGGTATTTCCTCCAGGAACCTCATGCTGGGAGACGGAAAAGGTTGAAGCCTGGTGTTAGTCAAAAGAGGATCTATATTCTGGAAAAAGATTTCCCACAGTTCTGACAACTTCTTAGAGCACCTTACAGGGCAGGCTGGGGCCAAAACAATGATGCTGGCAGGGGTCAGGGGGGACCACATCTTGACTAGGGCTGCTTAACTATGCACCTAGGGACAATTAAACACACCTCCCTGGACCTTGTTTCAGGCTTCCTATGTCAGTACCCATACCTGGCCCGGGAATCTGGATTTTAGCAAGCACCTCGGGCACTCCTGAACCAACATTGCTGGCAGGATGACTCAAGGCTAACTACATTTCCTTGACTTCCTTTTTACATTGAGGGTTTTTCTTCAGAGCCCTCCCCTTTCCTCCCTCCAGGGATGCTAATTCCTTCTGTAGATTTCTAGGGGATCTTACAAGTATAGTTTGGCTGCAGCTACCAGCAGCCTTGGCCTCAGAGGGAAGAGTCACAGCGGCAGGACTGCCTAGAATAAGGACAGCGCTTATGCACAGAGGGTCTGTGTTTGTTCTCACTACCGTAGCTGGACCTGTTTCCTGCCAGGACAGCCACCTTGGGTCACTGTTCTTTCCTCCAGGGCATGGGGTGGCCTGGTTTGACATAGCAAAGGCTAGCAGAGTTGGCTTCCAGTCACAACATTGTCTCTGGATCTGAGTGTTGGAGAGGAGAGAGGAGGAGTGAGTGAGAGAGTGTGGAAGAAGGGAGAAGTTTGAAAGAGAGGATAAGGGGAGGAAGAGAAGAAGGAAGGAAAGGAGGAGGAGAAGTGGGGAGGAGGAAGAGGAAGAGGGCAAAGGGCAGGAGGAAGGAGAGGAGGGAGGGGAGGAGGAGGAGAGAGGAAAGAGGGGAAGTGAATTGGGGAGGAAGGGGGGAGGAAGAAGGGGAGGAAGGAAGGAGAAAAAAATGGGAAGAGGAGGAAGAGTAGGGAGGATCAGGGGAAATGGGGAGGAGGAGGAGGAAGATGAAGAGGAGGAGGAAGAGGAGGAGGAGGAGGAAGAGGGAGGGAGGAGAAAGAAAAAGGGAGGAGGAGACCAAGGGAGAAGGAGGAGGATGGGCGAAGGGCAGTGAGCCAGTGGACTGAGATCTGCCTACAGGAAAAGAGTCCTGGTCACCTGCAGACGTCCTAAGGGAATGGGAATCCCCATCCCTTCTGCACATCACCCTGCACTTGTTTGTGTCTCACTTCTCCAATGGGCCTCAGCTTGGTCCATCTTCACCACCACGACCTCATGAAATGCTCACAGTGTCTCTTTGACCTTAGTGGCAGTGTTCTCACTTTTCAACTTTTCATTGGAGGCATAGAAAGTCATGATGCCAAGGGTCATGTTGACTAATGACAGCTGGGACTGGCTTTGAACTCTGTTTGTCTGACTCAGGTTCTGACCCCTGCCAACAACTCTTTTTATGCATTGTGACTAAAAGATTCAGTGAACAGACTTGCTCTTCTTAGACCTCATAGGGCTGGAGCTGCACATGAGGCTTTGCCGAGTGCCCAGCACATAGTGAGCCTGTGGTGACCATCAGACACCACAATAATCAAAATGACAGCTGTGGACCAGGAAGGTCTTCAGATAGGGGCCTGGTGTCTGTCAGAGGGAAGCAAAGCCTGGTCTCCTCACAGCCGGGCTGCGGAGGACTTCAGGTAGACTTGTGGCCTTTCCTCTGGTCACTCTCTGGAGCCTCTCTTCTTCCCTCTCATCTCCTTGTTCAGTGATTGTTAGTGGTTATATCCCCCCCCCACACACATTGTTAGAGTGTTTTCAGATGACATCACGAACTTCTGCTTTTACTAATCTATTTATTTAGGTAGTTTTGGAGATAGGGTCTTACTATGTAGCCCAGGAAGGCCTTGAACTCTGCATCTCCCTGCCTCAGCCTCCCAAGTATTGGGATTATAGGCATGTGCCGCCATGCTCTGTTGTATTTGAGCCTTACTCCAAGCCCGGGAAGAGGACAGGCCGGTTTCTTTTGTCCTCAGTTCCACAAATGAAAAAAATGAAGCCCAGGTGGTTATAGGGACTTTGTCAATGTTGCACAATCAACTCAAAGCTGCGCTGGAGCAAGTGCTGGCCTCCTTCTGTTCCTTATCTCAGTGGGAGGGTTATGCCTAGAGAGGGCCATTCTGACAGGGCTTTAGAGCAGGAGTGATCTTGTGGGGACCCTCATTTAAGTCCCTCATATTTAGATGAGTGAGCCGAGGACTGGAGAGAGTTATGTGTTGTTTAAGTTCATAGAGCCAGTGAGGGAGAGCTTGGGAGCACCCACCGAAGGATCATTCCTACGGCTGATGGTGTGAAATGGCTGAGGATGTAACAGCAAAGATGAGACCTACACGTATCTCCTTCCTAGAAGCTGCAACAAAGCATGGAATTCTTTAATTCTACTGCTGTAGGATGAAGAAGAAAATATTATAAAAACTAAAAACGAGGGGTTGGAGAAATGGCTCAGTGGCTAATGGCACTGGTTACTCTTCCAGAGAATCTGGGTTCAATTCCCAGCACCCACATGGCAGCTAGCAACCATTTGTAACTCCAGTTCCAGGGGATCCAACACCCTCTTCTAGCCTCTATGGGCTTTGTATGACGTGGGTACATGTGCATGGAGACAAAACACTCATAAACATCAAGGAAAAATGAATAATTTAATTTAATTTAATTTAAAAATCCCCCAAAAAACCTAAACATGAAAAAAATAACCATACATGCTAGAAAATGTGGAAGAGGACATGGTCGTTTGGAGAGGAGAGACTCTGGAATCAGTTGATCTACCACAACTTGGCTGGTTGACCATGGCCCATGACTTCATCCCTCAGTTTCCTCCTCTCTGTATGGGAATGATAACGTGTTGAAAGGTGAAAGGCACCCGAAGGGTTTGTTCAAGCCTGGGATGCAGTGAGCAGTTGGTGAGGGGAGCGAGGGTCACTCTTGCTGTCACTGCTTACCACCATAAGGACCGAAACCGCTGAGCCTCCCTTACCCGTGTCTCCTCCCGTGTCTCCTCCCCTGTGTCTCCTCCTGTGTCTCCTCCCTTGTCTCCTCACCCGTGTCTCCTCCCGTGTCTCCTCACCCATGTCTCCTCCCGTGTCTCCTCACCCGTGTCTCCTCCCGTGTCTCCTTACCTGGCTCTGTGTCTCTGGTGCCCCACCATTGTCAGACCGGCACTGGGTAAAGGCACACCGGGTTGAACTCAGGACGTGCTGCTCCACTGTCATGTGGGACCTTGCACTTGTGTCAGTTCTCTAGATACAGCATCTTACTTGAGTTCTGCCTGGTGTCCTTGGGGCAGGCAGGGCACGTGGTCCCATGACATGCCTGATGTGACTGCAAACGTCACGGCTGAGAACACAGGACCCGACTCTCCAGACTTTCTGACCACATGGCTGCCACATGAAAACCATCCCCTAGGAAGTAGGCCCCCAGAGGGACATCGGTGTCATCAAATCCCAGTGTTTCTAGCCCAGAGATTCAGAAAGGGCTTCAGAAAATGGCTAGGCTAGCCTGCCCCTGCCCCCTATCAACCCAGGGTTCTTATGGTTCAGCATAAAGGACCCTGGGAAGCACATGGCTTCCAGTGCATTTCAGGCAGGTTTGCCAAGGGTACTAGGAGAAGTGGGACCCAGCAGTTCTACCTGGCTGAGGAAGACACTCAGGATCGGCACCTGAGTGACACTAGGGCCTGACCCACAGTCTCACTGACAAGTTTATCACCAAGCTTTATGGCTTCCAATATTTATAGCTTCCAAGCTCAGTCACTGCCGAAATCAGCCTGCTCAGAAACAAACACATAGCAAAGCTGTGACCCAGCAGCCTGAGTTGGGACAGGCGACCCACCCTGGGCAGAGCTGGCACTGGCGAGGCCACAGGCTGAAGTCAGGTGCATTTGTGGTGAGACACATACTTGACCTTCTTTGTCCTTGTCTCTACGTTGGAGCTTGAGGGTCTGGGAAGCTGGGAATCGAGCTTGGGGGAGGATTGAACTTGCCGAGTTCCTTTGGAGGGTGTAGGAAGCAGATGTCTGAAGTCATTCATCTGGGACAAGTTGACATAGGCCAAGGGTATGAGATGTCCTGATCCCAGGCTTCCCTTGGGAGCTCAGCCTGAAGTGCGGAGCAAGAATTTAAGGCTCTCTTGGCTTTCAGTTCATGAGCAGAGAAGCTGGAAGAAGGCCGGGTCAGGACCCGAGGATCTAATTCAGTTCACCCCACATGCCTGTTCCTCTTGTTGCCCTTCCCTCTATGTGTGGCCAAATAAAAACCTCGGGCTCCTCAGACTGCTCTAGGTGTGACCCAACACTGCAGTCCATCTATTTGTGGCTGTAACAAAGCTAGGCGCAATGACACCCCTTCCCAGCTGAGCTTGGTAAGTGCTAAGAGTGCTAGGTGGGAGCAGTCCCTCCTGCTGTCTGATGCTTCCAGGACATGGACCTTTTCTTCCTGCTGACTGTCCCTGCAGCCAGCTCACCTCAAGCCCCTGTCCTAGGAGAAGGGAAAAGAAGCCAGATTAGCAGAAAAGGGGAAAGGGGTCTGGGAAGCTGGGAAAAGAGCTTGGAGGAGCATTGAACTTGCCGAGTTCCTTTGGAGGGTGGCTTAGGTAAGCACTTGGGTCAGGCCTGAAGCTTTCGTCCTCCCAAGTTCTCACCTGACTCTCACCCTGGATCACCACAGCCACTTTCCCAGTGACCTGAGTCTCCTCCTCGACCTCCTGCTGGAGTGAAGACCTCACACCAGCCCTTTGCATCAAAGAAGAATAATTTATTTTTTCCTTTTTCTCTGTGAGGATTTGGTTCTCAAATGCAGTCCTTTTCTTTCACCCCCCCCCGCTCCTTTTCCCAGCATACACTAATGCTTCTTACTAAAATTTGCTCTCAACTTTTAATTATAACAGTATAAACTACTGTGATGCTATTAAATGAACACTGAAAATTCTCAGGCATGGAAGGTGAAAGGCATTTAAAAATATTTTATTTATTATTTTTATTTTACGTGTAGGAGTGTATTGCCTGATGTCTGTGAGTGCACCCATGTCATGCAGTGCCGTAGAGGTCAGAGGAGGGCATTGGATTCCCCTGGAATTGGAGTTAAGGATGGTTCATAGCTGCCATGTGGGTGCTGGGAATCGAACCCTGCTCCTCTGCAAGAGCAGTCAGTGCTCTTAACCTCTGAGCCATCTCTCCAGTCCCAGCGAAAGGCATTTTTAAGAAGTTAATCATAGGACTGGATGAGTCTGTGCATCTGGGAAGCTCCAGGGTCTTGGGGGAGCAGTTGTCACTTACGTCATATCCAAATTTCCATGACACATGTGTGTGTCATTGCAAGGTTCTTCTGGAGTAGTGCTACTTAAATAGTACCTACATTTAGGACATTAGTCCCAGAAAGCCCTAGATTTAATTCCCAACTCTGTACTTACTAATTTTATGATGCAAGCCAATCTATAAACCTCAGTGCCAGAGTCTGCAGCTTCAAGTGAACGAGAATAATGCCTACCTCAGAGCTACAGAGTTTCAAAGTGGATCAGGAATGGCTATGTAACAGCCAGCCACCCTATGTCAGTGGTGACTGAGTATTTTGAATGTTTCCGAGTCTTGGCTAGGCCATTCCTTTGAGTTGTAGGTCTGGTGGGCACAAGCCCACTTGGTGAATTTCACATAGGCCCAGGACTAAGTGGCAGCAGCTGCCTGTAGGATTCTTCTGGCATCAGTGACAAGATGCAGAAGAGAGCCAACCTCCTGCTCAAGTGTGTTCCAAGTCCCTGCTGCATCTTATTCACTAACATTCCATTGACTAGAACATGTGCCAGGGCTGAGCCCAATGACAGAGACAGGCAAGTGTACTCAGTCCACAAGTAGGTCATGGTGCACGTCTTACATGGGTCCAGGCTCCTTTCTTTCTGCTTGAGCACTGTGAGCATGTAGTGCGCTATGTACATGTAGGCAAATCAGCCATACACATAAAATAAAAATAGTAAGTTTTTAAAATGTGGATGGTGCCTAAGGAAGGATATTTGAGGTTGTATACACACACACACACACACACACACACACACACACACACACCCCAAATCATCATCCATCTACCTTTAATTCTTGCCATTGGGTAGTTAAGGATACAGAGTCTAGATGTTCAAAGCAGAGCTGTACTCCCAACTTTTCCTTCCAGATTATTCTAAAGCTCCTTGGTGGGCATTTGAAGCTGGAAGGGGAAAGCTGTTTCCTTTGAATTCCTCTTTCCAGCCCCTTCCTGTGCACCCCCACCCCCATCCCTATGACTCAGGCAGACTTGCTATTCAGTGTGAACCTACTGCCAATGTCTTACTAAAATATTGAAATCCTCTCATACCAGATGGTAAAAGTATGAATCAGCAAGTCGTCAAAGCAGCCAGTAGCAGTGTCCCCAACAGCCCAGGGGATGTGGTCAGGGCAGAAAAGGCCAGAGGGGATGAGGACTTGAAGCAGATAGACAGTGAACATGATGACACACCTGTCAACTGCTCTGGAACAGCCAGTGGTGTGGAGGTAACAGCACGGTGGCAAGCAGGTGGCCCCTGTGCCAGAGGTATTCTATGTCCAGACCATGTGACAGCCATGTATGTTCTCAGGAATGATGTGTGACCAGGGTGTCAAGCAGCTGTTGTGGCAATATAGCACCAAGTTCCAAGGAACTAGTGACTGTTACTTTGATGGAAATGGCCTTGGAAGAGTTTGTGTCAGCTTTCATGGGCAAATGTGGCTCAAACAGAGGTTTCCTAGCTAATGACAGTCTGAACAAATTAAAGAAACCTCCACATGAATGAGTTGCTAAGCATTACATGGATTCTATGAGGTGTTCCATGATGTTCATCACGAACAAGCTTTCGCCTTACTAGTATATCCATGACTATGTAAAATCACTCTTGACAAAAATACTTGATACAACTTAAGGGAAGAAAGATTTATTTTGGTCAAAGTTTTAGTCCATCAGGGAGGGGAAAATCCAGTGGCAATCATGGCAGCCAGAGCATGTGGCTGTGACTCCTCACATCATGGTGATAGACAGGAAGCACACAGCTCAACAGGAAGCGGGGCCTGACTATAACTCTCAAAGTCCAGACCCCACTGGTGTATGTCTGCCAGCTAGGCCCCTAGTCCCAAAGGCTCTACAACCTCCGAAAATACCACCACCACTGCAGATCATGTGTCCAAACATGAGCCTGTGGGGGGACAGTTCAGACATAAACCGTAACAAGTAGCTTTGTTCACTTTGAGAACAGAAGATTATAGCCCCTAAAATTTTGATGGGTATATTAATGAGTTGTAGCCTGGGTTGTCTGTTCTTAGTGCACACCCTCACCTTGGGGGTCCAGTCCATCCACAGGCCCTTCCAGTGTCTTCTCATTATGGTACTTACTCAGCAACCTGCTTTTGTATTTGCTTAGGCCTCAGGCTGGGGCACCTGCAGAACTCTCAGGTTTTTTTGTCTGGCCCCAGTGGGACCTTCTGTGACAAAGCACTTAGATGTTTCTATGTTGTGTACATCTTGAGTCCTATAATAGCTAACTTTATGTATCAACTTGACTGGGCCACTGAATGCCCAGCTATGTCTCAAATACATTTCAAGTGTTGCTCTGAGGATGTTGTTCCTAAGATTAATACTTAAATCAATAGAGTAAAACAGATGGCCTCCCCCATGTGCTAGACCTGTTCTAACTCCCTGAAAGACTGAATGGATCACAAGGACTGATCATCACTGAGTCTGACAGCCCTGTCTGAGCCATACGGGAACAGGGGTTGGGTTCGGTGGGTGCTGATTTAGGTTGCTTTTTCCAAAGATTAGAAGCTGAATATCAGAGCTGCTAATCTATTACTGAGTGGCTCCTGGCTCAACCCACATGAAATTAAACCCATAATTGAAATGCAGAGATTGTTCTGGACAGGAGGGAAGGCTTAGCTCCTTTCTCAGGGAAAAGAGAGCCCCAAGGCCTGCTCGATAAAGAGGTTAGAATGGTGGTCTGTTGGGGTGCTGCAATCTGCTACAAGGTGATAGGTGACAGAGTCCCTGTCACCTTAGGGCTTACAAAGATATGGCAACCTGCATGGTGGCGAACAGGCCTCAGATAGGCCCTCCTCTGGCCTCCATTCCCATAGGCAGCCTTCCCTGAAGGCAGGGCCCCCAACTCCTGCTTGTATAGCTGCAATCTCCCCTAAGCCTAGGGTGGCTGCCTATTTTCTGTTCTGTCCCTGGAAATCCTGTATCCGCAACAGGAGGAACATGGGGACCAAGAGATCCAGGAGAGAAGGCTGCTTGGGAATTTCTCAGTCTGGAGGATGCCTGCTTTTACCAGACCCATGCCAGCTCCAGGGTGCCTAGCATGTGACCAAAACCTGGGGAACCCCACAGAAGGATCACCTCATGGGAGGGGTTAGTGGTATGGAGTGATTAATTTCAGGAGGGTTGTTTAAGGCCATATCCTAGCTCTAACTCTTGTGGCTATGGGACCCAGGCAAGGCACTTTACTTCCTTTATGCATCATCTGCTTAGTCTCTGAAATGAGAAGAGTAATAATGGTTCCTGTCTTTGGAGGTAGCTCCAACTAAATCATTAAGGTTTAGAGTAAATTAAGCTCAGAAGGCCTGGAATCAGGCTTCTCATAGGCACCAGCTATATAGACTGTGGTATCATAAGGAATTGTGCTTAACTATAGAGGGGGCCTGTGGTCTCTATTAAATGAGATGATGTGTGTGGTGTTACCTGGAGTGGGATCTGGAACAGTTTTCTGAATTCTCATTCCTTCTTCTTTTATGGTTGGCCAGTTGTTTCCATACTCATCATTAATCAAGAAAACCATGGAGGTGAAATTAGGAGTAGAGACAGTCTGAGATAACGTGGCCTTGTCTCAAGAGGCCTCGTGGTTGGAGATAGCCCCGTATGATCTCAGGGCTGGAAGTGAGGCTGTTGCCCAATGCTAATGGTCGTGGGCTCTGCTGGCCTTGTAGAGCTGTCTGCTCTTTCCGTCATGATCCCCAGGAAGAGCTCACACAGTAGAGCTCCATCTGCCAGCTGTGGTCACACCATCAGTTCCAGATAGGTGCCTGATTTTCAGCTCTCCCTTGCTTAGAGTGCGCACCTCTTCCTCCTGACCTGGAGGATCTCTTTGCTTCCATTTTTGTTTGGGTGCCTTGAATTCTTAATGTTATATCATTTGGTTGGGCCATGGGAAGCCCAGATACTTAACTAATCATTACTCTGTGTGAATCTGTGCCAGTGTTTCTGGAGGAACTAATCATTGAAACAAAAAAGGCTGCTGTTCCTGGAGTGTAAGAGAACATCTGCCTCAAGTCTCCGCTTGCCACTCAATCTGAAGACTTTAAGACTTCACCTACACAATCAGGCATACTAATTCCTTATAATCAGTCTTGTCTTTCCTCTACATAGACATCCTATTGGCTGTTTTTCTGGAGAAACCTGCTGACCCAGTCCCTTGCTGGGGGAATCTGGGATCCTCCTGGTAGGCCCATAGTCTCTCCATTTCTCCCCTTCAGAAAAGGCTCCTCCAGGGTATTAGGGCTTCAGAGGGGCCCATCTTTGACAATCCTATGCTCATGAACTTCTTCACTTGTGGCTACCTGAGTGTCCTGGGAAATCTGCTGGCATCTATGGGAGCACACTGCCAAACCCGCTCCCTGGCTCCATTCACTAAGGGGACCCACAAACCCAACAAGGGAAACACATTGGCTGACTTTGACCTGCTGCCTGATTGGCAGGTCCTGCATGGAGGGGCAGTGGGGCCTTTAAAGAAATGATGACCTCGATTCAGAGACAGTGTTTGTTGAACTGAAGCTTCAGCCAGTTCTCTTTCCTCATATGAGTGGAATTTCTATTTGGGATTAAGTTTTCACTGTGCTGAATGCGTTAGTGGGTTTCTGTTTTTTGTCATTAGACAGGGGACATAACCTTCACTGGCGGTCTGTGGAGACCTGGACAGCTGGTGTAGTGGCAAAGCACTGGCTGACCGCAGGGGATTAGGGCCAAACACAACCCATTTCACACTGAAAATAAGCTGATTTGTTTTTTGTTTTTAAATAAGCCTTATTAAAAACTGGCTGTCAGTCTGGTAGGATCTGTGGAGAGTGTCACCAGGCGGGTATATGACTTCCCGGGCTTGGCAACCAGCAAAGCTGCCTTCAAATCACCACTTCTTCCTGCTCCAAACTCAGGAATATTCCAGAAAGCTTTGCTGACTAGGGCTAAATGCTATGGTCTCAGGCAGCTGAGGGCCTAATCGTCAAGTTGTAGGGGACGCTGTGTGCATGTAGGTGGGCTGTCCTCTCTGCAGCCATCGGCCTTTCTGTGGCTCCTCATGGCCGTAACTTTTCAAGCCATACACCACAACTTCCCAATTTCATGACCTCACCTACCTCCATCCTCTCCAGCAGTGATTCCACCCTCATTTTAGAATAGACCAGTGGTGACCACAGGGTGTTCTGGGTGGTGTCTGGGAGATGCACAAAGTCAGAACTATTTCTTCCCTTTACAGGTCTCTCAGAGGTATGCAGCGGCTTCCCCAGGTGGGTGACATGTGACAGTATGTGTGGTGACGGATGACGGTGTCCTCCCTCTGAACCAATGGCACACGTGTCTGAGGATTTCTGTACTAGACCCTGTATTTCAGGGACATTCTTAGAAGCAGGTTTATTTAATTTGGACTTTCAAGTTGCATCTGTCTTTCCAGCTTCCTAAATGCTTCAGGAGTCTACACACGCATGAACCACTGTGTAAGAGAGGGGTGTGTGTGCGTGTGTGTGTGTGTGTGTGTGTGTGTGTGTGTTATAGAAAAGGGTTCAGTCTGAAGTAGAGTTACTATGGACATGGATCATAATGGGATAAAATGAACCCCTGTGAAATGGTTTCAGGCTTACCTAGAGTGAGGCTTTTACAGGTGACCCTAAAACTGCATGTTCTTTCTCCTGCTACCAAAAACTTCTGGAAACCTTGGGTGGGGCACTGGCTGGGGCAGTGGGAGGTGAGATTGGAAGCAACTTAAGTTAGAATTAATTCAGAGCAAGGTATCACCAGGCAGTATGTGAGCTATAAAGACCTTTGAGTTCATAAAGTAATTTTATGTTTTATCTGAAAAATGAAGTGAAATTTATTTTTAAATTATATTTATCTATCTCTTGGGGAGGGCAGCTGGGTGAGGGTGCAGACTTGTGAATGTGCCATGGTGCACATGTGGAGATCAGAGGACAACTTGTGAGAGTCAGTTCCCTCTTTCTACCACATGGATCCTAGGGATTGAACTTAGGTCATCAGGCTTGGCAGCAAGCACCTTACCTGCTGAACCAATTCTCCACCACAAAATCCTCAAAAGGCTTTCTCTGAGAAGTTTCTCCCTCTGGTTTGGGTTCAACAGAAGTTTCAGACTTGTTCTGAAGGAGGGTGTATCCCAAGGGTTTTTGAGCTACTCTTCAGCAGTGCCTACCATAGACGTCTCCCTTGTAGGACTGTCCTACAAAAAAAGGTGGGAGAAATGCACAGAAGTTATTAAGGGTCCTTTTTAATAACAGCAAAACACCCCTGACCAACCACACAAAGCAAAGCTCTGACTTGGAAGCGATTGGACTGTCCATTTTCCAGGACTGGTCAATAAAACTCCAGCCCTTCTGTAGGGATGCCATAGAGCATGAGTGTATAAGTGTATTGCTTGCGTGTATGTAAGTGCACTTGTATCATGCAATGCCTGAGGAGATCAGAAGAGGGTTTCGAATCCCTTGGAACTAGAGTTATGGATGGTTGTTAGCCGTCATGTGGGTACTGGGAACTGAAACCAGGTCCTCTGCAAGAAGAGTCAATGCTCTTAACCACTGAGCTGTATCTCCAGGCCCTATTGTCAAATTGTTGAAAAGCAAGTTTCAGAATAATTTGTACTATAGTTTTGTCTGGTGGGGGGAGGGTGGGAAGTCAGTAGGTGAATGCATTAAAAAACACAACTCACTGATAATACAGAACAAAACATAATCCTTAGAGGGGTGGGATCAGGAGAGGGAAGCCATGTCTATATTACATATACCAATTACATTACATATATTATGTATTATTGTATACCAATAGAATACTTCACACATTATATGATTTGTTGTTTAACAATAAAGTAGGGGGAAACTCCGATTTACTCTGAAGAGGAGCTCGAGTTCTAAGCAGGTTATAATGTTCTGGGGCTCTGTGGATGCCTGCTCCTTTTCTAGGGGTCAAAGCAGGACACTCCACTACTTGACTTTCTACCTCCTTCACCCCCAAGAAGTGCCCTCTCTGCTGAGTATGGTATGGTTAGAGGTGGGGTGAGCTGGGAGAGAGGGCACAGCGCCTGCCAGTCCCTAAAATCCCTCACATTATCTCACATTTCACATTTTCATCCACCTTAGATGCATGGTGCGCGGGTAAAGCAACGAGTTTCACAAGACTGACCTGCCGCTGCTACCTGGACACTTCTGACTGCAACATCTTCCCTTGTGAGAGAGACATAACATCCTAGGTCAGAGGAAAGTAGTCTTTAGGACTCCGCCACTGTCACAGTCCCTGTCCTGAGAGAGTAGCCCCTGCTTCCTGTACTCCCGGCTGAGCATATATTGCAACCTACAGCCAAGGGGACTTAGGTGCCATGAGGGACTCTGGATAACCCCTTCTCCAACTTGGAACAGCTTTCCAGGCTCCTTGAGGCGGGCTTTGGTCGAGAACCTCCCTCTTTCCTGGGCACAAAGTCTTGCCCTGGAGGCTCCCTGGAGAGTCCTACCCAGTGGGAGCAAAGCTGAGCCCTGTCCAGGCAAGTGCTTCAATTGGGTCCCCAGAAACCATTATTAGATATCCCTAAACATGGGGTGGGCCACCCTGGGGGCTGGTGACCAAGTAGGTGCTTGACCTGTGACCTCTGCTTAGAGCTCTGAAGATGAGTTAAGCTTATGTCCATTAAATGCTTGAAAGTACATACTAGTGTGTGAGGGACTGAGGATGGGTAGGGCGGAAGATAGAAGCCAGACTATCATGGAGTGGAAGAGGCTCAGGAACACCTTTGCAAACTTCCAGGCATACAGGAGAGCACAGAGCTCTTGGCCACTTTGTTCCAAATAGGCAGGGAGCCTATGTGGCATTCTCAAGGTGCGGGTGGTAGCCCAAAGACTGACCAGGTGAAGTCCTGCTTTCTCAGACCCATTGGCAGGGCTGTGGCACCCCCAACTATCCTTCCTTCAGGGTAGCGTCTTGGGATGAACTTCAAAGGGCCCTGTCCCAAGGTCAAGGCCTCCTGTTCTAGGGGAGGGATATGGGACCCAGAGGGACGAGCTTTCTGGGATTACCTGGGAGTATGGTTCTCTGCACCGTGTAGGCAATGGAGAGTGGAAAACGTGAGCAAAGAAGACTCCTGGGCCACTCAGGGGACTAGAGACTGGTTGAGGGCCTGTAGGCATCTAACTCTTGATAGCAAGTCCAGTAGAGGTGGGAGGGGGCAGATGCATAACAGAGGGTGACATGGAATCCATGCCACTTGGTCCAGCTGCTCTCCCTGAGCCACAGTCATAGAGCTGACTTCTTGGGTGTTAGATACTTTCCAAAACTCCATACATTTCTTTTTTTTTTGAGATAGGGTCTCATGTAGCCCCAGCTGGCCTTGAATTCACTATGTAGCCTAGGATGACCTTGAACTTCTGAGCCTCCTGCCTTCACATCCTGAGTGCTTGGATTACAGGTGTTTACTACTACATTCTACTTACGTGGTGCTCAGGATTGAACTCAGGGACTTTGTGCATGCTAGATGAAGCCTCTACCGACTGAGCTACAGCCCAAGCCCAACAAACTTTTATCATTGCACTTTTATTTTTCAGAAAGGTCTATTTTACAGAGAAATGATTCTGATAAGTCAGCTCCTCCCTCTATAGCTGCATCACAATCACTCATGAGCTTTGGCAGCCAGCATTGGGTGGGCGGTGTGGCCCAGGACAGAACACGCAGGGTGTATTGGGACTTCCAGGATTTCAAGAACAAGGGGGCAATGGCAGTCTGGATTCTAGAGACTGAGGAAGGATAGACCATTGTGATGAGGCTGTGGGTGATGCTAGCAGCAGCCAGACAAAAGCAGGGTTGGAAGACCCCAGTGCCAGGAGGCAGGCAGAGGTATTGTTCTCCTACATGAGTGTGCAAGGTAGTGGGACTTCCCTGAAGGGCTCTCTGGCTGGCCTGACTAGCAGGAGTTAGGAGGCTCACATCTCATGAGCAGCAATTGTACATTCAATGTACTACCCACAAAGGCCTGGCCTTGGGCGTTGCTCACCTTCAGATTAATTTTGTGAATCAAGGGTTCTGTAAACTGTGGAAAAGGGGCTCTATCTCCATGGTGCATCAGGGAGCAAATGGTTTAAACAAGGTTACAAGATAGAATTTCATTTTTTTCTTTTAGATGAACCATATCTGGAGAGAATGCTAGACTCCAGAGAAGTTCCAAGTTCATCCCCAAAGAAGCTAGTTTTTTTTTTTTCATGGTCCACTATAGCTGCCCAAACACCTCCAATTATGTGTAATTCAAACAGAAGGACCATTCGGGGAGCAGCAGAGCACCCTGTATTTTCATGTCTCCTCCCCCAAAGTCATCTGTGATTTTCTTCTACTTGTATCTCACTGTCTACAGTTTATCACAAGGCTGTAGCACGGGCAGCAGGGGACGCTGCAAAGCGTAGTCTTGTTTTTGAAATTTTGTTTTGTGGTACAGGAGCTTGAACCCAGGGATTTGTACATGCTAGTCAAGGGCTCACCACCGAGCTATACACCTAGCTTTCCTTCTACTTCTTACTTTGAGACAGGGTCTTACTAAGTTTTCCAGGCTGGGAAAACAATCACAAGTTCCAAACTGATCGGAACCTGCGCTTGGAGGATGTGACATTGCCTAGCAGAACCCAGTGGTGATGGAGGAACGGCCATTGATTTAAAAAAAAAAAAAGAATAGGGGTAAGAGGATGGGGTCAAATGAGGGGGCGGGGGGCTGGGGGACAACCTGCAGTTGGGGGGACAGAGCTAGTGTGGGGGTGAGGCTAGGAGTCAAGCGCAGCTGGCCTCTGAAAGGACTTAAGTACGGGTCAAAGAGGGGCTTCCCTGCAGGGCAGAGGCTTCCTGGGTTCCATAGCTTTGTCACCTCTGCCTTCTCCGTTGGACTCAGCAAGAAGCTGACAGCAAAGCAGGGCAGCCCAAAGGGTTACCCGGCCTCTTGATGGGATGTAGAAAGGAAGCCAATGCCCTCCAAAGAGGCTCCACCTGCCACAGGCAAGCAGCCCCTTCCTTCCTGGAGCACCGTTAGCCACAGAGCTAAAAAATGACAGCAGTGTGTCCCCATCCCATTCTGGAAGCAGAAGTCTGAAATCCACATGTTGGCACGGAGGGCACCAGGTAAGAGAGGCTCCTTCAGCCTCCTCCAGCTTCCAGTGGTGCCTGGCAAGTCCTGGCACTCCTTGGCTTGTAGATGCATCACTGTCTCATGGTGACCCCTGTGTAATGTCTTTTCTTCTCCACTTTGTGTATCTCTATCCAAACCACTCTTGTGTCACGAGGACCCTGGTCATTAGGTTAGTCTCCTGAATTTAATGTGCCTTGTCTATATTTGATTGTACCTGCGGAGACCCTGTTACTAAATGAGGCCAAATTATATAGCTGGGATTTCAACCCAGGGGGAACACAATTCAGCATACAACTGGCATTTTCTCCTCTTGGGCTCATGCTGGAGCCAGCCCTGGGCTGTGGAAAGGACTCCAGGCTGACACTAGATCCTGTAGCTCTAACCACTGCAAATCAACAAATCCCACTTCTCCCTAATTTATTAGCTTTGCCTTGATCTACCGCCCTTCAGTGCAGGGTCTGACAAACACATACTGTTTTCCCACTGACTCTCAGCCAGGTACACGGTGGGGAGTCTGGCCAGCTGGCAGGGAGCACACCCAGACCAGGGAGGCTGGTGAATGTGGCCAAATTTTCCCCTTTAATTTCTCTGCCTGGCCATGGAGGCTCATCTGCAAGGAGGCAGGAAGTGGGCTGGCTCTGCAACTCAGGATCTTCCAGCAGTCCACTTCTGTATCCTGACCCTGAGCCTCTCTGTCTAGTTGCTTCATCCTTTATAACAGTCTTGTGTGTATGTGTCTGTGAGTGTGTGTGTGTGTGTGTGTGTGTGTGTGTGTGTGTGTGTGTGTGTGGTACATATGTACATGTGTATGTGCCAAGTGTCTACCTGGCATCTTGCTCCCTCTTGCAGGGGAGGGCTGTGGCAGGAATTGGAGAGGATGCTCCCTAAGCAGCCATGTGGTCCCCAGACCAGGGCTTGGGTTATTATCACTAAGCTTCCGTGTTGCTGACTTCAGTCTCTCATACCTGCTTTTGATGTGGGGTGAAATGGAAATATGACCGATGAGATGTGGCATTTTCTGATGCCATGATACTTATCCAAGTGTGTCCCACTGGCCTGCAAAATCAACCTTGATCAGGAGGCTTCTTAGAAATGCAGAATCTCAGGCCAGGTTTAGGGAATCACAAGTTATAATTCCACAAGCCCCTGGGCATGCATGTGCCTTGAAAAGTACAATAAGAAGCTACAGCTTGGTCATCCCCCAAAGAAAATACAGCTCTTAGGAGTTGCAACTTCCTTTTACTCCAAAATGTTTATCCAGGAGCTGACCAATGTGAGGGGACAAGGCTTGCCATCATATGCCCCCTCTTCATTCCCGGCATGCTCCGCTCATCACGAACCTGGCTTCTGATAATGAGACACCTCTCTGCTATGTGGGGAATGGATGGAAGCCATGTTCGTTTTTTTGTTTTCTGGAACAGTGTTTCCATTTTCAAGGGAGTTGTTGTTAAGGCAAGTTTCACTACTGAGTTTTATCACCCCTCTTCTGCTTCCTGGTGGAGACCAGCCCAGGCCCCAGCATGTATCCTCAGCCTTCCAAAGCATTCCCGCCCTGTCCCCTGCACCTTGCTGCGTCTGTCCAGCTGCGAGGGACTGGCACACAGGCATGCCCTGCCTTCCTTCTTCCCATCTCTTACTTGCTCTGGAGAGAACTTGGGCATGTCAATGGAGATGCAATAAAATTCGATGACAGCCCACGAACTCCTAAATCTTCCAAATTGCCACCTGAACTTCCTCTGGCTCTGTTTGTTGGCATGCCTGAACCCACACTCCCTGAGATCCAGGCCCAGAATGTAAGCCATTGTCTGCTTCCCCAGCCGCTTCAGGGAACACGGGGGCTCCAGGGTCTGTCTCTTCCCAGGGCACCTTCTCAGAGTAGGTGCAGCTAAGAAATGGACCCAAGGTGGAGAAGTGAGAGCTGGCCTGGAATTCTCCCAAGTTCAGCTCTGCCAAAGCCTTCTTCAGTTTCCAGCCCATCAATGGAGGAGCCAGTGAGTATGCAGGATTCCCAAGGCAGGACAGAAGGGGGCTGCCCAGTGCAGGAAAGTGGCAGACAGCTGCTACCTCCATCTCAAGCAGCCCTGAGCTCTGTACAAGATTGCAAAGAGAAGGCCAGACTGTACCTGAGCAGTAGAAATTAGGCCTCTCCCCCCAACTTCAAGCTGAACACAGTGGTTGGAATCCCAGTCATCTTTTCCAGAGACAGGGACACTGGGGGAGCTTCCTTGCTTGGCTGTGATGTGACATCCTGACTGGCCTGTGTTCCCAGGATTTGAGAAGGGCCTTGTGAGATCAAAGCTCTGTAAATGGCTTCTCGCTGGTTCTAGGTATAAAAGCCACCACTTGCCAGTGCTGTTGTAATTTTAGAGAATCTTCCAGTTCACTTGAGAAGCACAGCTGTGTAATCATTTATTTCTTATTAAAGAACGAAGTATTTCTTAAAGTCTCCTCCCCCAGCAGGGCCTGAGTGCCATCACTTTCCCTATACTGATGACTCCCCAAAGTGAGATCCACTGTAGGGATCTCTCAAGAATCAGAAGGCCACTTAGATGAGGACCTTAAGGAATGTGTCATTTACAAAGGACCATTTACAAAGGTGCAGGCAAAAATGGGTACATCTAAAGGGATAAGACAGTGGGTAGCTGGGCTGGTAACTCACTGTAGGGCTCTCACCACCCCCGGGTCTGAGGATGCAAGGGGAGGGTATTACCTAAACCTGGAGGAAGGCTTTTATGAAGAGTAGTGACCTTGAAAGGAGCTGGGGACTTTAGTGAGGGGGTGGGGGTACAGTCAACCTGAGATGACTGTGAAGAAAGGGATAGAGGAAGAATACCCCAGTCTTCCCTTTGACCCTCTGTCCTCTGCCTTGCCCTCCATTGACCAAACCAACCAGGAACCTATAATTCCACAGGCAGTAGAAGGAGCCCATATTGTAGTGCCCAGGGAGAGAAGTGATCTCATGGTCCACAGGGAGAAAGGAACACACAGTGTGCTGCACATAGGGCAGCCTCAGAGGACAGAGAGAAATGGAGGAGAGACAAGACTGGATCTGGGGCAGGTGAGATGGCTCAGAGGGTAAAGACACTTATCACTGAGCTGGGGACCTCATGTGGTGGAAGGAGAGAAACAACTCCTGCACATTGTTCTCTGACTGGCACATGTGTGCTGTAGAGAATTTTACATACACACACACACACACACACACACACACACACACACACACTCCTCACATGAAACAAACAAACATAAATAAATGTGATGAATAAAAAACCCAAGTCTGTATCAGGGAGGGGCTGCTGCCTACCATCTGTACTGCTTTTCCATTTATCTTGTACTCTGCCTGGTTCACTTACTTGACAGTGTAGCTGTTTGGAGGTGGGGCCTAGTGGGAGGAATTTAGGCTTTTGAGGCTGTACTCTGGAAGGGGCTAGTGAGATTCCAGCCCCTTCCTTTTCCTCTCTTTCTCTCCTTTGCTCCCATGAGTTGAGCAGTTTTAGTCTTCCACATTTTCCCCATCATGATATACTGCCTGTCCATAGGCCTTTAAACAATGGGGCCAACTGATCATAGACTAGAACCTACAAAACTGTAAGCCAAAACAAACCTTTCTTCATTATAAGCTAATTATATCAAGTATTTTGTTACAGTAAGGGCAAACTGACTAACACAATCATCCCTATGTATATTGTTATCCTTATATAATACTTAGGACTCTTAAGGTTTTGGGGACAGAGATTGTGTCTTTCCTGAGATTCCTTCATGGTACTGGGCTCCTCCTTTCTATAGCATAATGTGTGCTTGTGTGTGTGTGTGTGTGTGTGTGTGTGTGTGTGTGCACGCATGCATGCACAGGCACCAGCAAGGATAGGTAATGTAGTACCAGATCTGAAATACCAGATCTCAGTGACTTTACATAATGAATGTGTTCTCTTGTTCACATTATTGATCTGTCTTGGTCCATTTTCTGTTGCTTTAAGAGAATACCTGAGACTGGTAATTTAAAAGGGAATAATTTTATTTGCATGGTTCTGGAGACCAGACATTCAAGGACAGGGCCCCAGCATCAGTTTGGTTTTTTGGGAGGGTCTTGTTCTGTGCTATAACATAGTAGAGGGCTAGAAGGGATCATATGGCAAAAGAGGAAGGAAGAAGTTAAGAGAGTCAAACTCCTTTTGAGAACAAGCCACTCTCTCCTTAACCGGCTTCCCAGGACAATCAACCCAAGTCTGTGACTGTGAGAAAGGTACAGATCCCTTTGAAGGACCTGACCACCTCTCAGCATCACCACACTTGCTATCCAGTTTCTTGTGAGCAACCAGAGCACCACCCACAGCAGCTCTGCAGATTGCAGTTGCCTTCAGTGTGACCTGGTGGATGGTTTACTACAATGCCTAACAAGGTTTTGTGGGTGAGCACTAACTCTCATGCTCCAGGGCCTTGCGATGAAGGTGAGACTGACTTGCAAGATGAGATATGCATGGCATTAATGGGGAAGCCACCGTGACAATGACTGCACTGGCTGATAATTTAGGAGGCCGGCAGAGTCCTTACCTGAGCCATTGTCTAGGGCAGTGCAGCTCTGCAATCTCCCCCAGGGTCCTGCTGTGGCCCTCCATCTCAGGGTCAGCTTGTTCAGTAATTCAAATTCTGACATAACCTGCCAGGAGAGAGTTAAAGCAGTCAGAAATAGCAGCTTCCACTATTTTTTAAACTATTTTTATTTTGTGTGTATGAGTGTATTGTCTGCCTGTATGTAAGTGCACCCATGCCATGCAATACCTGTGGAGGTCAGAAGAGAGCCTCAGATTGCCCTGGAACTGGAGTTATGGACAGTTGTTAGCCGCCATGTGGGTGCTGGGATCTGAATCCGGGTCCTCTGCATGAATTTCTGATCCTCCTGTCTCCATCTCTCAAATGCTGGGATCAGGAACATGTGCTACCGTACTTGGCTTGTGTTTTTTTTTTTTTTTAAAGAGCAATGAAATTAATTCCTGGATATGTCTAATGCTTCTTACCCTATTCCTTTCCTTTTCTTCAGAGGGAACACAACCTTGAAAACCTTAGTATAGATCTTTTTGTTCAAGGTTTTAATGTTACTACTGAATCAATGTCCAAGTGATACATATTGTTTTGTGTATCTTTTAAAGAAACAAAAATTCTGAAGCACAAATTATATAGTATCTTTCTCTCAGCAATTCTAGTCTTTTAATGTGTGTATATGCATCTATGTGTGGATATGTATAATGTTAAGAATGGGGAATGTGGGCTGGAGAGATGGCTCAGCAGTTAAAAGCACTGGTTGCTCTTGCAGAGGACCTGGGTTTGATTCCCAGCACCCACATGGTGGCTAACAACTGGCTAACTCCAGTTCTAGGGAATTCAATGCCCTCTTCTGGCCTCCATAGGCATTGCATGCATAGGTGCACTTACATGCAGGCAAAACACTCATACACATAAAATTTTAAAAATTAAAATTAAACACCTTTGCATTTCTGTGTGGCACAGCCACCAGCTTCCTTGGGGCCAGCTTCTTTCCTGGGTAAGTTTGTCCATGCACCCACTGTGCCTTGACTCCCCCCAGGCTTGTTCACCCTCCAAGCTCCCCAACCCTGTCTCTCCTCCTAGAGTGGGTAATGGCCCATTTCTTCTCTTGGCACCCTGGACATCTGGACTGTCCTCTTGGCCCAGGCTCCCCACTGCTCCTGATCCTTTGCACCCAGTCCAACCCAATTCCTCCCTCTAGTCTCAGGGAGCCCTCAGGGTCTGTTCCCTCCCTCACATCATCTTTGCATTTCTAGGCGGCACAGGCACCAGCTTCCTGGGGTCAGCATCTTTCCTGGGTAAGTTCAGCCATGCACCCATAGCACCTTGACTCCCCCAGCCTCATTCACCCTCCCAGCTCCCCCACCCCGTCTCTCCTCCTAGGATGGGCAGTGGCCCATTTCTTCTCTTGGCATCCCAGACCTTTGGACTGCCTTCTTGGCCCAACCTCCCCACTGATTCCTGATCCTCTGCACTCAGACCAACCCAGTTCCTAGTTCTAGTTCCCAGGAGCCCTCAGGGCCTGTTTCTGCCCCCAACCCCACACCTTTGTATGCCTGAGACAGGACCTGCTCCCAGACTAGCTCAGCCCCCAACTTCCTGAAGTAAGCATTTTTCCTGGAGGGATCCAGACCTTAGAAGAAAGCTTGACAGTATCTGATCCTCATCTAACTTGGGCCTCTGTAGAAACTCCTGAGCAACAGTACGAAAGTCATCTGGCCCCTCCAATATAAAATCAAAGGAGAGAACCTGAAGCCTAGACCAACAAGTAAACCACAAAGGCATATAAGTTTACAAAAAGAAGCAGACCTAAACTAAACAAAGGAACACTTGAGTCTCACACAAGAATCAGAAACTACAAAAGAAATCCACATGTCAAACTCAAAGAGAAAAAATAATAACATGAAAAACCCAAATAATATATCCCCACTAAGTACCAACAATCCTGTAGAGGAGTACAATGAGAACCCGCTAGAGATAACATAGAATGTGGAATTCAAAAGAATAATTATAAACATGATCAA
>NW_008332149.1:6386281-6387276 GCF_000622305.1 Nannospalax galili | reverse complement strand
CAAATTAAGAAAAGACATGCCCGTACAAATACAAGAAGCATATAGAACACCAAATAGACAGGACCAGAAAATATACTCTCCACGGCACATCATAGTAAAAACACTAAACATACAGAACAAAGAGACAATACTGAAAGCTGCAAAAGAAAGACAAGTCACATATAAAAGAAAGCCCGTCAGGATTACAGCTGACTTTTCAGTGTAAACTATGAAAGCCAGAAGAGCCTGGACCAAAGTACTCCCAGTTCTAAATGGCCACAGATTCCAACACAGATTACTTTACCCAACCAAAATGTCTATTATAGGCGAAGGGGAAAGAAAAGCCTTCCATGACATAAATAGGCTGAAAGAATTCATCTCCACAAAAACAGCCCTTCAGAGAGTTCTTGAAGCCATACAAAGAGCTGAAGAAAGGAACGACTGTACCCAAGGGTTAACAGAATCTTTTTTTTTAAAGTTTATTTTATTTAAAAAATTTAAATTTAATAACCACATGATTAAAAGAAGCACTTCATTGCCGCTTTCACATACTCAGTAACACATTCCAGAGCGAGGATACATCTCTTTCAAAGGTGGCTGTAAAATTTTAGGTTCATAGTTGAATTAATACAGTCATACAATATTGAACTTAGTATAAACCCTGTAAGACATAAAATTGAATGAGTTTTTACCCTTTAAAGAAGATCTCCATTTCATTTTAAGATATGCTGTTTCCTACATTTTTAATGCTACTAACATGTTTGCATGTGTCTTTAATCTCTATGTATCTGATTATAACTAGTCACAGTCATTTACACTCGGATCCTTAGTACCTGAGTATGGATGTAAAGTCATCAGGTAGATTTCACTGGTAATGTTTATCACCTCTACTATTTAACATGAAGGAAATAAAAAAATTTTAATAACTACATGATTAGAAGAAAGATTTCATTACAGCTTTAACATATTCAGTAACACACTCCAGAGCAAGAGTACATCTCTTTCACAAGTGGCTG
>NW_008332149.1:6382681-6382953 GCF_000622305.1 Nannospalax galili | reverse complement strand
TTGTTGAGAATTTTTGCATCTGTGTTCATTAAGGATATGGGTCTATAGTTTTCTTTTTTGGTTGTATCTTTACCTTGTTTTGGTATTAGAGTGATGCTGGCTTTATAGAAGGAATTTGGAAGTTCTTCCTCCATTTCTATCTTTTTGAATAAATTAAGTAATATTGGATGTAGATCTGCCTTAAATGTCTGATAGAATTCTGCAGTAAATCTATCTGGTCCTGGGCTTTTTTTAGTCGGGAGGTTTTGTATTACTGTTTCAATTTCTTTTTG
>NW_008332149.1:6381663-6382527 GCF_000622305.1 Nannospalax galili | reverse complement strand
TTGTTGATTTGGATTTGCTCTTTCTTTCTTTTGGTTAACTGGGCTAGCAGTCTATCTATCTTGTTTATCTTTTCAAAGAACCAGCTCTTAAATTTGATGATTCTTTGTATTGTTTTCTTTGTTTTGATTTCATTAATTTCTGCCCTAATTTTTGTTGTTTCTTCTTATCTGCTGAGTTTGGGTTTCGTTTGTTGTTACTTTTCAAGTGTGTTGAGTTGCAATGTTAAGTCATTTATTTGGGTTCTTTCCGATTTTTTGATGTAGTCACTTAGAGCTGTAAACTTCCCTCTACAGACCGCTTTCAGCATGTCCCAGAGGTTTTGTAGTGTTGTATTGTCCTTTTCATTTAGTTCCAGGAATACTTTTATTTCTTTCTTAATTTCTCTTTTTTTTCCATTCATCATTCAGGAGTGTGTTGTTTAATCTCCATATGTTCATGTGGTGTCTTGGGTTCCTTACAGTGTTGATTTTAAGCTTTATTTTATTGTGGTCTGATAGAATGCATAGAATTATTTCAATCTTTTTGCATTTGTTGAGGTTTGTTTTGTACCCCAGTATATGGTCGATTTTGGAGGCAGTTCCATAGGGTGCTGAGTAGAAAGTATGTCCTTTGGAGCTTGGGTGGAATACTTGGTAGATGTCTGTTAAGTCCATTTGATATATGGTATTGTTTAATTCAGATGTCTCTCTGTTAAGTCTCTGGCCTGTTGACCTATCTAATGGAGATAGTGGGGTATTGAAGTCCCCTACTATTAATGAGTTGGGGTTAATTTGGGACTTAAAGTCCTGTAGTATTGTTTTTATGAAGTTGGGTGCACCCAAGTTTGGTGAATATATGTTCATGATTGTAATAGCTTCTTGATT
>NW_008332149.1:6374608-6379058 GCF_000622305.1 Nannospalax galili | reverse complement strand
GCTTCCGGTTCTCTCTTTTCTTTTTATATTGGAGTGGTCAGATTGCTTTTGTCTTCAGGAGTTCCCACAGAGGCCCAAGTCAGATGAGGATAAGATGCTCTCACGCTTTCCCATAAGGTCTGGATCCCTCCAGGTAAGATTTTGGCTGCAGGAATTTTGGGGTTGGACTGGCCTGGGAACAGGGCCCAGGAAAGATGCTGGTCTAGGGTAGCTGGTGGCTGTGCCACCCAGAGATGAAAAGGAAGATGGGGGTGGGAAGCAGCCCCAAGGGCTCCTGGGGACTGTACTGAGGAACTGGGTTGGTCTGGATGCAAAGAATCAGGAAGAGGAAATGTCAGCCCAGCGTCCAGGAAAGAGGCTGGCAGGTGTGCCACCCAGGGAAGCAGAGGGAGGTGAGGGCAGGGCCAGGCCCAGAGGGCTCCTGATGACCCCAGAAGAAACTGGGTTGATCTGGATGCAAAGGATCAGGAAGCAGTGGTAGTTCCCCAGGTGTCTGGGGCGCCAAGACAAGGAATGGGACAGGACCCAGGCTAGGAGGAGAGATGGGCCGGGGAGATGGGAGGGTGAATGAGGCTGAGGGAGTCAAGGCAAGCATGCGTGTATGGGGGGTGTGGATGGGGGGGAGTGGAGGTGGTGGTGGGGTTGTAGGGGGGTTCCTCCATCGACTTATCCCTCAGAGGCCTGTGGGTCAGAGGTAGGCCTGTGGGCAACAGAAAGGATTTTAATGAAGGTTTTAACTGTGGAAATGCATAGCCACACCAAGAATGCTAACAGAAATCAAAACAACAGGAGTCAATACACATCTTTCATTAATAACTTTAAAGTATCAGTGGACTGAACTCCCTAGTCAAAAGACCCAGACTAGGTAAATGGATTAAGAAACAAAAACCATCTTTTTGTTGTCTGCAAGAAACTCATCTCACTTTCAAGGACAGGCACTACCTTAAGGTGAAAGGATGGAAAAAAATATTCCAAGCAAATTATACTAAGAAAAAAGCAGGAGTAGCAATTCCAACATCTGACAAAACAGACTTCAAACTAAAACTAATGAGAAGAGACAAAGAGGGCCACTTCATTCTGGTCAAAGGAACAACTGACCAAGAAGCTATTACAATCATGAACATACATTCACCAAACTCTGGTGTACCAAACTTCATAAAAACAATACTACAGGACTTTAAGACCCAGATTAATCCAAACTCATTAATAGTAGAGGGCTTCAATATGCCATTGTCTCCATTAGATAGGTCAACAGGACAGAGAATCAACAGAGAGACACCTGAATTAAACAATACCACACATCAAATGGACCTTACAGATATCTACTGAATATTCCACTCAAGCACCAAAGAATATACTTTCTATTCAGCACCCCATGGAACTTTCTCCAAAATCGACCACATACTTGGGCACAAAACAAAGCTCAACAAATAAAAAGAGATTGAAATAATTCTATGCATTCTATCAAACCACAATGCAATAAAGCATAAAATCAACACTGGAAGAAACCCTAGTAACTACATGAACACATGGAGATTAAATACACACTCCTTAATGATGAATAGGTCAAAGGAGAAGTTAAGAAAGAAATAAAAAGTATTCCTGGATCTAAATGAAAAGGACAATAGAACACAACAAAACCTCTGGGACACATTGAAAGCACTCCTCAGAGGGACGTTTATAGCTCTAAGTGCCTACATCAAAAAATCGGAAAGAACACAAATAAACGACTTAACATTGCAACTCAACACACTGAAAAGCAATAGCAACCAAAATCCAAAACCCAGCAAAGAAATAACAAAAATCAGAGCAGAAATTAATGAAATAGAAACAAAGAAAACAATACAAAGAATCAACGAATCTAAGAGCTGATTCTTTGAAAAGATAAACGAGATTCACAAACCCCTAGCCCAGTTAATCAAAAGAAAGAAAGAGCACCTACAAATCAACAAAATCAGAGATGAAAGTGGAAACATCACAACAGACACCAAAAAGATCCAGAAGATTATAAGGGAATACGTTAAAAACTTATATGATACTAAATTTAAAAACCTAAAAGAAATGAATGGGTATCTAAAAGCATGAGAACCACCAAAACTAAACCAGCAGCTATCCGTAACTCCAGTTCTAGGGGAATCTGATACCCTCTTCTGACCTCTGTGGGTATTGCATGACACAGATGCACTTACACACATGCAGGCACTACACTCATTCACATAAAATACAGATGCACTTACACACATGCAGGCAATACACTCATACACATAAAATAAAAAAATAAGAATGGGGAACATATTGAATATGTGCTTTTAAAAACTGAAAACCTTTTGACATTTTTTAGGCATAGTGGAACTTTATTCTTCAAGTTCACCACCCCCTCTCAGGAAATGTAACAATTGTACTAAACAATGATACTCATTAAACAAAGGCAGATCTTAATTAGGAAAAGAAATTAATGCTGGTCCAAGGTTACTTAAACTGCACACAACAAGCACTAGAGAACAAGGTGAACTCACAGAACAGTTTCTGTGGTCAAGACATGCTGACAGGCCTGGCCTGAACAGCAGAGATGTGTGTAGCAAACAGGTTGCTAGAGTCCTCAGGATTATCCCAACTCCAAGGAGCCCAGGGGCTACAGTACCACCGGGTTGGGCAAGGGGTACAGGTGTAGATGTCACAGGCTGAGTCAGCTGAGCTGAAATTTTGACATTGTTTGACAGTCAACTTTATACTGAACTATAATATCTATTAGCATACCTCTAGCACATACCCAATCTGGCACATAGAAGGTGCCCAGTAAATAGCAGAGGCCTGAATGAAGGCCCCTTCTGTCCTCAGAGCTCCTCCATGAGATGGGGATGTTCTCCCACTGGAGCAGAAGCTGGTGGACAGGTGACTAAGGCAAGGGTCAGAGCCATCATCAGTCTCCCCAGTGCCCAAGCTGCTCCCCTCTCTGAACTGCAGCCAGCATAGCCAGCCAGGTCTCTTAGGAGCCATCAGATGGGACTACACTGTAGAGGGATCCACACAGGTCCACCCCAGCTCCATCACTTCTGGGGAGCCTCAGCAAAGGACTGGGTATTATACCTCCACACCACCCACATTTCACATAGACACATATTCATACCCACCCACACTCACACAGACACATTTATACCTCCTACAGACACATCTACACACACTCACATTAATATACAGATACACATCTACCCCCCATACTCACCACCACACTCACACACAGACACATACAAACATACATTCATATACAGATACACATTAACCCCTCACATTCATATCCATATTCACACAGAGACACACTTCCACAGACACATCTTCACATCTTCACATATAGACATATCAACCCACACTCACACAGAGACACATACAGACATACATTCATGCATAGATATGAATTACCACCCCCACTCACTCAGACACCCCTCCACAGACACATAGTCACATCCCCTGGCACACCTACCTACATTCACGTTCAAACACAGATACACATCTACCCCCCACATTCGCCCCTGAACTCACACACAGATACCCCTCACAAGCACATCTTCACATCTCCACATACAGACACACTCACATACAGATATACAGATATACACACACAGATATACATTCACAGTCACTTTCTCTTTCACACACACACACAGACACACATGCACATACAGGTATAAAGTCACATCCACACTAACACACCCACTCATACATACACATATACACATATAGGCTCACAGTCTCATAGATGCACACACACACATGTACATGGAGGCCTGCAGTCACACTCACGCTCAGACAGATACCCACGTACATACTGGCACACAGGCACACCCACACTTACACATACAGACACACATGCACATATAGACACACATGCACATTTAGGCACATAGTCACACACATATACACATACAAGCATACAGTCTCATAGACACACATATACACATAGGCACACAGTCACACCCTCTCACACAACAGACACACATGCACCTACAGACACATATACAGTCAGACCCACACACACTCAAATACACACAGAAACACATGCACACACATACACACAGTCACATACATCAGACACACATGCACATATCGATACACATGCACACAGACCCACCCACACTCATGCACACAGGCATGCACACACTCACAGTGTCTCAATCACTTTCAGCATGTGTAGTTGGGATTTACTCTTGGCCCACCTTATTTATGCCTTTACCGAGTGAATGTAGTGACTCAGCAGAGGGCCCCGGGTCTGAAGCTTATTTTCCAGATGTCTTGGCGTGGTGGCCTTTCCCTCCCTCTCTCTGGAACAGCATCTCTAAAGCAAAAGCCAATGCTATAGACAGAGGCTCATGCCCCCCCCCCATATGTGGAAGGCTGTACAATTCATGTGCGCACTGAAAGGCCATGTGAGGACACAGTCAGGGCAAGCTGCCTG
>NW_008332149.1:6352098-6373283 GCF_000622305.1 Nannospalax galili | reverse complement strand
AAAAAAATGAGAGACTGCTAAGGAGAAACAAGGTCAGTCTCCCACGGTGGGAGGATGGGGGCAGAGAAGGCCCCTGGCAAAGATCTGCGTCACTCGTCCAAAGGGCCCCAAAATGTCCGCCCCCTACTACCTGGGGAAAGAAGCTAGCTCCTAACCCATCTCTGAGGTGTAAAGTTTCTAGGTCTTATTCTGAACACTTAGAAGATGTTGTTACAAGAGCCCTGATTCCCTGTGCCCCATCTCCCGCCCATCTCCCCCATGAGGCGGTTCTGTTATTCAATCAGGGAATTGAGTAACAAACCCTTCAGAAGCCAAGTTCAGGTGAAGCTGCCTTAGATCAAATTCAGCATTTGAGTGTGTCAGTTTGGGGTGGGGCTCTAAGCTAGACATTGCCTGAGAATTTGAGTCTGTTGACCCAGAGCTGGCCACCCAGCTGGTGAGCCTACTTAATGCTAGGATCACTACATGAGGCAGCATTTACTGAGCACTGCCTGTGTGCCAGGCATGTGCAAAGTATGTCACCAGACAACTCCACGTCTAGGCCGTCTTAGTTCCAGGTGACACAGAGGTGTTCCACTCACCAGAAGATCCCTTCTGGCTAGGCTTGTAGCTCACCCTCAGCCTCATGGAGGGAAGCATCTGCTGAGTTGGAGCACAGAGGATCCTGATCATTTGAGAGGCCATCTAGACTAGCCCCTTCTGTGACAGATGGAGAAACTGAGGCCCGAGGAGAAAACAGGACCTGTTCAAGTTCACACAAGAATCTTGTTCTGAAGTCTTCAGGAGCAGTGTACATAAAGATTGATCCCGATCTTTTACTTTCACATCCCTGCTAGTTTCAGAGATCAATTCCAAGACTTGTATTTTTCCTTTCTTGATTCTCTGGGTGTGGTGGTACATGCCTATAAGCCCAGCACTCAGGAGGTAGAAGAAGGAAGTCCGAGGATCAGAAGTTCCAGGTCATCCTCTGAGTATGAGGCCAGCCTGAGGTATATGAGACCCTCTGTCCAAACCAAACCAAACCCTAATGTGCACTCTGCACCTGTCCTTATTGTTTGAAGCTCTTCCACACAGTATGTCATGAAGGTGACAATTCATCCCTTGCCTTCAGAGTGTTAGTAACTTGTAGGGTGCCCTGTAGGGACAACTGATCCCTCCTGATGTAAATCCTGGCTTCTTCAGCTGCTAGTTGGTGTCCTTGCTCAGATCAGTCAATCTCTGAGCTGCTTCGTTCACTGGTAAAATGAGGACAACGCTCTCACATTAAGATGTGTTGTATTTTAGGTCAGGGCTGGCCAGTGCAAACAGGAGCCATGCATGTAAGCTTAAACTTTCTAGTAGCCACATTATAAAGAAATAAAAGTGGCCAGGTGTAGTGAGGCACTCCTGTTATTCCAGTACACTGGAGGCAGAAGCAGGAGGATCACAGCACATTCAAGTCCAGCTTGGTCTATATAGCAAGTTCTAGAAAAGTCAGAGCTATATAGAGAGGTCTGTCCCTACATAAATGAATAAACACGTTTATTTATTAGCCTCAGTTGTCAATTTGACACACAGGAAAAGGGACCCTCAATTGGGGAATTTCCTCTGTTGAATTGACCTGTGGGCATGTCTGTGAGGCACTTTGATTGTTGAGTAATGTGAGAAGGCCCAGTCCACTGTGGATGGTCCTAGGTTGTACAAGAAAACAGGCTGAGCACAGGCCAGGGGAGCAAGCCAGTAAGCAGTGTTCCTCCATCAGTTTCTGCCTCTGCATTTTTACCCTGAGCTTCTGCCTTGGGTCCCTTCCATGATGAATTGTAAGCTGAAGGTGAAATGAACCCTTTCCTTCCCAAGTTGGTTTTGATCAGTTTTATCCCAGCAATAGAAAGTAAAAAGGACAAACACTTGAAGAGAACAAGTGATCAAAGCAGTTGATGTAAACCAATATTTACTTTTATAAGTTGTTTCATGTTGCCCAGTATCCTCAAACTATCATGGTGGTGTCTGGTGACTAGTCAGGCTTTCATGGGACTCTTAGTCTCCACTTCATGCCATGTCTTTATAATCTGGTGTGTGGTTTGCCCTACAGACCTCTGTTTGCATTGGCACAAGTGTGCCATAGCCACAGGTGTCTGTGATCCTGGCAGTTAATCTTGTTCTAGGCTGTTCTCAGTAGGTCCCAGACAGCCTTTGATAATTTTTCCTCCCTGGTTACCTTCCTCCAGTGTCTCCAATAGGACTTTCACATTCTTTGTAGATATTCACCTTATCCTCTGCCCTACTGCAGTGGCAGGAATTCCCCAAGCCCAGTGGACTGAGATGGGAAGAAGAGGCGATGGGAAGGCTGGAGGGACTACATTCTCCCTGAGGTGGGCCTGGCCCTGGTGACTGTGAGACGTGCACACTGTACCTGCCCTAGCTTAGAAACTTGCCTTGCTGTGTCCTAGGCAACCCTGTGGCCAGACAAATGTAGCCTTGTAAGGAGATAACTCCACAGTTGTGGCTATTGCTGCCATTTGAGAATTATTAGGCAAATACCTCAATTATACACCACTATGCTCCGGAAACACAGAGACTCAAGCCTGGCTTCACCTGTCCGAGGCTGGGACAAGGCATGGGAACTTGGGTTTTCCTGCTAGCAGCTCCTGGAGGGGAGACCAAGGTGAGGCCAGTGGAGCTAGAGCTGAGGGTGACCAATGAGCACAAGGGAGGGACTCAGTAAGCCTAGGCTTGTACAATGTGAGACACGCAGGCAGTATGACACAGCTCACAGGCTTGTGAGCTCTGTAGTGTGACTGAGGGCAGCACAATCTCTTCACACCCAGATTCCAGAAGGTCCTTCCTTGGTTCAGAGCTCTGCCCTCAGGCTGCGTGGGGGCATGCTCTGGCTCTGCCACGTACCATATGGATATGACCAGTGTCTCTCTTACCTTGCGTGTCTTCAACTAGGAACTGGGTCATGACTCTTTCCTAGGGTTTTCTGAGCATTGAATGAGGCAGTAACTGTGGGGCTCAGCATCATGCTGGGCCACCATGATTTTGCTTTACTAGGAAGAGCTGGTTCCCCAGCACTCTGTCTAGAACAGAGGCTCCTTGTTATTTCTCTCCATCAACCCATGTGCTGAAACCAGAGCATGGATGTAGATCTGTGCTGATGGAGAGAATTCTCTTGAGGTACATCGTTAAGAGTCAGGTTCAGGGTTGTCTGTAATAAACACCAACATGGAGACCCTATGTGACTGAGGCCTGTATTTAGAAGGTACTATAAGGAGCACCTGGGGAGGAGATCTGGGGACAGACCTTCATGCCAGTCACACTTTACCATGGTGTGTATTACTGATTTGTTTTTTGAGCATTCATTACTTTTTCATTTAAAAACCAAGTACTTAAGTGGCCCCCCTCCTCCCTCTGATGACAAATTGCCATTGCAGAAAATGTCTAAACTCTGAAGAAAGAACGGACTGCGACCCCATTGCTGGGCATTAGAGAACCCAGGGCTTCTACCTGGGAAAATGGTTTGCCCCTAAGTTCATTTCCCATGTACTCTCACTCAAGCACCTGCCAGCATAGGACTCAGGCAAGAGGAAGGGGCCACCAAAGGGCCCACATGTTAGGTGACACACAGATACCTAGTGAAGGAAATATTTTACACACACACACACACACGCACAAATAATGCCACACACACACACACGCACAAATAATGAAGCCCAAGGACTACACATGCACCGCTCAACAACTAAACCACCTCATATACACCAGGGATGGAAGAGTTCACCTCACTTTATCCATTTCTACTCTAATCCCCAAAGCACTTCACACTTACAAACGCACACCCCCAATTACCAAGCCTTTACGTGCTCACCATTGAAAGTACCTCACATCCCCATAGACCTATGCAATAATCAAAGCATTTCATATACCCATAGCACTAACCAAAAAGCTACACAAACGTGCATGTACACACACACACACACACACACACACACACACACACATAAAGCTCAAAGCAAAGGGTTTCACACATACATCCAATAATCAGAATACTTCAAACACCCACACCATAACCAAAGGGCCACACACACACACACACACACACACACACACACACACGTGTAAAGGGCTTCTCTTATATCCCCAATTATCAGCACTTCGTATGCTTGCACCAATAACCAATCATAACACCTCCCAACAACGAAAGCATTTCACAAACACATATGTGTACTCTCTCAAAGTTCCTCACACAGCCCCCACATCTAAACTATTTCACCCGTATACCCCAACCATCACAGCTCTCTGTGGGACACCCCTCACCCTTGTCCCCAAGCTCTTGGATTTGCTTGCTGCTGCTGCAGATACTTGAACACTGAGACATTAGCCTGTGACTTTCTTTTCAGATTAATGAGCAGGGAAAGATTGGAGGAGGGAGGGGGTGAGAATGGCGGGAGAGAGCAATTACACCCAAATCTTTTCTCTGTTGATTAGGGATTCCTTCTTCAGCCTGCTTTGGCTCCGGCTAAATCTTTTTCTAATGAGATGTGGCTTATCCAGATCAGGGCGCTGAGAAAAAAGTTGCAATTAACTTTAAGAAGAAAAGGAGTGAGAAAGAAGGAAGTGTGGAGGGGGGAGGCAGGACTGGGGTGGGGGCAGGGACAGGCTCAGTGGTCAGGGCCTGGTGTAGCCATCGCGGAGAAGGCTAGTGGGCAGGTGGAGGGGACCCTAGCTGGCCTCACTGGGAGGCTGCAATCTGCTTTTATGCATTCTAGAGCTTAGGAAGCGCCCCTTGAGGCCTCTGCCAGCCTAGGCCAGTTCTCTTGGATACTACTGGCTCAAGGAGACAGTGGGAGGTGGTCACCTCCTCTAGTCTAGGGCTTCCCCACTCCCCCACACCCCCTTTCAGCTGCTTCTCTCCCTATTGTCAGCTCAGCCTAGAGAAGACATTTTCTCAGGAGCTCTTGTCTCAGGAGCTGCTGGCAGTCAGCTGTCCACTGGCAGCCTGAAGTCACCATCCTGAAGTGGGCCTCAGATGCAAGAGCTGAGCCACAGCGTCTTCCTGGCCTGCCTCACTCTTCCCACCTGGGAGCGGAATCCAGAGCCCAGAAAAGGATGGAGAAGAGCTAGGATGGAAAGAGACATTCACACTGACATGGAGAACTGTCTTGAGCTCCCAGAACCACCATAGACTTACCTTGACCCTCCTCTGTATTGTTAGGTCAAGCCTGGTCAAGCTGCAGCTGTACACTAGCGGTTTCCTGACTCAGGGTCCCAGTGCTGTCACCTGTTAAGGACTATAAAAGGAAGGGTTGGTGGAATCCAGAGCCTCTGCCCCCTTGTAGCCCCTGGGCCAAGAAAGGCCCAGATGCCCTGTTACCAGGCCTCTACCCCACCCACCTTGCACTCTCTGTTTTGTTTATTCAGGGGATGCTTGAACTTTCCTACAAGGTTTTATCCAAGGGAAGCCTGGGTTTTGTAGTAGCCTGGGTGATGACTATCCAGCAAGGCCTGAGGGCATCTAGCATAACCCGGTACGTGTGGTGGGGTCTCAGATGAAGACTTGACATCGGTATGCCAGCCGAGCTGGAGACCCTGGGAGTGGGTCACCTAGAATTAAGCTAGGAAGGGGCAGGTGAAAGGGCAAGAGTGGGTGTAGTTTCCATGCTTTGTCGCCCACAGACACACACAGCCACATTTGTTAAGGGGTCTAGGCAGACTGTGCAAAGCCAGATTCTTTTATTCTGTTCACAGCATACTGTCTTTTCCATCCCGTGGGCCCCTCTGAGGGGATTAGAAGGGATTTCTGGTAGGTGATGGTGATTCCGAACAGAAGTAAAGATAGACTTCTCTGATTCTTGCCTCATTCATCTTAGTAGTTCGTTTGCTGCCTGAAGAAAAGAGACCTCTGCGCTACGGGAGGCCACCCCTGGACATACTACTCCCTCAAGGGGATACTTGTATGACCCCTCACCAGAGAAACCAGGAAGATGAGCCCAGATTGAGGGACAGATCAACCGAGCCCATCTTTCCTATGCATAAGTTCCACAGAAGTCAGCTTCAAGCCCCAGGAATCTCCCCAGGGCCTGCTACCTGGATCACAGGCCAACTCTTCTTTCTGCCCCCTCTCTCCACCATGTTAGCTGCTGGGGACAATCTGGGCTTTCTCCTGAGGAATCTCCCCAGGGCCTGCTACCTGGATCACAGGCCAACTCTTCTTTCTGGCCCTTCTCTCCACCATGTTAGCTGCTGGGGACAATCTGAGCTTTCTCCTTTCTCTCTCTGCTGCCAATCGAATAAGCATATGTGCTAGAAATCCTAGCTGCAGTGCTAAGTCAAAAATTCTTCTTAAATATATAGCAAGGTCAGATGAAGGAAAAAAAAAAAGAAAGAAAGAAAGAAAACAAAACACAAAACCCTGAAACCGAAATTGGACACAGAAGGGCAGATGTAGACTGAACAGGAAGTGCTGGCCCTAGGCTAAATGAAACAGCTGTCACCATTGTTCTGGACCGAGAACTGCCTTTGCAAACTCCATGCGAGCCAGGCTCAGAAAGCAGATGTTAATAATTACAGCACATGAAACGAAGGGCACAGGATTAGGCAAGTGACGAAAAAGAAATGGTACCAGTAGATTTATAACTGGCTCAGGCAGATCTGCTTGGGGTGGGGGTGGACCTGGCAGCCTGGCTGCAGAGGCCCCCACCCACTCCCTTCCTAGCATAGATTCTTAACTTCTCCCATCACCCTCAAATCAGGAGTTTGTTAGACTATTTAATGGTGGTGGACTGGGGAGATTGCTCCTAGTTGTCTTTCTAAGAATATCATGGTTATAGGGCCACAGCCAAATGCCTTTATTTATGGGATCCTAACAGATAAAATCCCCAATACTAGGGCTGGGGAGAAGGCTCAATGGGTAAAGTTCAGGCTGTGTAAGCATGAGGACCTGTGCTTGAATCCCCCAGCACCCACATAAAACTCAGGCATGGTGGCATGTATCTGTAACCCCAGTGCTGGAAAGTAGAAACAGGCAGATCCCAGGGGGTGGGCTAGCCAGTTTAGCCAAGATAGTGAGTTTTAGGTACTGTGAGAGCCAGTTGAAGCTGGGTGTGCTCGTACGTACCTTTAATCCTAGCACTCGGGAAGCAGGAGTAGATGGATCTCTGCTGGTTCAAGCTCAGCCTGGTTTATGTAGTAAGTTTCAGGCCAGTCAGGGCTACGTATTGAGCCCTTGTTTCTCGGTGGGGAAAAGGAAAAAGAAGTTAGGGGAAGGCATTTGACATTGACTTCTGGCCTTCACACACACACACACACACACACACACACACACGCACACATACACGCACATGCATATGCACATGTACACATATGCACAATCCCAATACTCAGCCCAAGTGCCAAAGGGGGCCTCTGGACAAATAGCTAGATGGGTGATTGATCAAAGGAGACTTTTAAAAAATCTTTATTTATGTGTATGAGTGTTTTGCTTGCATGAATTTAAGTGTACCATGTGTGTGCAGTGTCTTCAGAGGCCAGAAGAGGGCGTCAGATCCCAAGAACTGGATCTATAGAAGATTTAGCTACTATGTGGGTGCTGGGAACAAAATCTGGGTCCTCTGCACGAGCAATTGGTGCTATTAACTGCTGAGCCATCTCTAGCCCAACAGGGACTTTTGAGGATGTAAAGCCAGGCAGCCATCCTTAAAACTTTTACTAATGCATTCATCTTTAAAATTCAGGAGCTCAGATCCTTGCAGCTGAACCTGATTCACACTTTCAAGTTGGCCTGCCTTGGAGAGGGTTGGGGAGTCTGGGAGGATGTTGAGACCACTGTAGAAAGTCAGTCAGGCAAGTTTCTCAGACTAATTACATAAGTAGAAAAAGCAGTCTCCACACGTTGGCTGAATGTTCCCCCATGCTTTTACACGTGAGTGGGGGTTGTAAAAAGCAAAACAAAACAACGTACTCATATCTGAAAAAAAAAAAAATCCTCTCATCCTACCACCCGCCAGAATGGACGCCTCTCCGAAAGAGTAGAAAGACGGTAAAAGCATGTGTTTGGCATCTTTCTGCCCGATATGGAAACCATATGCTGAAATACACTAGCAAACATACTTAATATAACACTCTCTTTTATTAAATGTGGTTTTATAAACGCTCTCCCCAGCCAGGGCACCTTTGCCGTGCTGGAGGCTGGAACTTAGCAAAATCCTCTTCCCGCTGTTACATCTATTGATATACATTTTTTGAAAATGAGTCTTGGACCCTCGGAAAATAGGCTGCTTCTGATTATTATTGCAAGAGGGAAGGGGCATAGGAGGGCATCTTTTTTCCTCTGATAAATTAAAAGAACTGTAACGGGTGCTTTCTGTAACCTGTAAAAGGGCAGAGCCATCTGTGATTCATTTAGCAGCTCCTTACAGAAGATTTATTTGATTAATTCGGGCAGAATAGAGAGAATATGGATTTTCCCCTTCTCAGAAAGGCACATACACCCTCACACAAGCACACATGCACCACCCATGGGCAGTTATCTCAGGAATGAAAAATGACTAATCGTGTTATTGGAACTGGTGCACGTGGGGCCTCCGCGGTGAGATAGCAAAGATAGCAAGCTGCCGCCCCACTGAGGGGAGGACCGTTTCAGAACAGCTCACAGGCACAGGGCCAGCAACACCAAAAACGGAGACTGGGAATAACACCAGGATGCTGGGTTGCTTTGATGAGGCAGGGTCGCTCAGTACCAGGCACTGTACCAAACTCTTTGGGTGATTTTCTCATTGCAGGGTCTCATAGACCCTTGGAGGAGGAATCGTTACTGTCACTTTACAGATGGGGCCACTACCCATTTCCTGCTTCAAAGTCTCTTTACTGCTGTCAATTTTACTACCACTGACCTACATTCCAGGCCCCTCTTCTCACTTCTTTTGGTGTCTATGTGTATGTGTGTATGGGCAGGTATATGTGTATATTCATATATGTGCAGGTGTGTGTATATGTGTGTGTGCAAGTAGAGGCCAGACATCAACCTTAGGTGTCCTTCCTCAAGTGACATCCACCTTGATTCAAAAAGCAAGCTGGAGGGTCTAGAGAGGTGACTCAGTGGTTAAGCACCAGCTGCTCTTCCAGAAGACCGGGTAGCTACATGGCAGCTAACAACCATCTGTAACTCCAGTTCCAAGGCCTCTGTGGGCATTGCATGACACTGATGCACTTACTACATGCAAGCAAAACACTTATACACATAAAAATATAAAAATAAGTCAGCTACTTTAAAAAGAATCAAGAAGGAACTTGCCAATTGAGTAGGTTGGCTGGCCAGTGAGCCCCAGGGCTCTCCCTGTATCAGTCTCCCCAACACTGGGATTATAAATGCATGCCAACATGCTGGGATTTTTTTTGTTTTTTTGGTCTTTTTTTGGGACAGGGTCTCCCTGTAGCCCCAGCTGTCCTGGAACTGGCTATGTAGACCAGGCTGGCCTTGAATTCACAGAGATCCGCCTGCCTCTGCCTCCCGAGTGCTGGGATTAAAGGCGTGCGCCACCACGCCCAGCTATGCTGGGCTTTTTAACATGAGTTTTAAGAGACCCATCTTAGGTCCACACACTTATACAGCAAGCACTTTACTGCCTGAGCTATCTCCACAACTTTCACTAAAAATAAATGTAGACTTTCCTTTCTCAGTCTTTCAGGATCAAGCTATCTGGATAAAGGTTGTATTTTGTATTTGTGGCATGGTGAGTAATCAGTGACATGGCTTATCCATGTCAGATGCTTCATGATCTGTGGGATTCGGTTTTGTGCTAGAGAAACTCTTTCGGGCTACTTTCTGATCTCTAGGAGAGCTAACCTCTATTCCTTGAGTGTCTCTAACTTATATGGTAAAACCTCAAAGTAATTATCTGTAGACCACTGTCACTTTCTGGTAGATGGGACCAACCCTGAAATAGGTCCTCAGAGAAGACAAAACAGCAAAGCCAAATAGAAGATCTGAACTCAAGAGGACTCTGGATAGCATTGTCAAGAGTCACAATATGTGGGAAGTCAAGCTGTCCTGCCCTCTTTCTTTGCTCAGAGCAGACATTGCTAATTGATTCCAGCTCACTTCCTCCTTACTCTCGAAATCTTCACAGCCCTCCATACAGCTTCTACCAATGGATCATAGTCAGCACATGACTTGAAAGCAGCTCACAGTGCCTTCCAACTGAGTATTTCATTTTGGAGAGGGATAAACAGGAGCCCAGAGGGGAGAAACCAGCTACAAACGAGCTAGGAAGCCAGCCTTGGCTCCGGTTTTCCCACCCGTACCTTTCATATTCACATTGGCCAGGCTGGTCGAAGCCAAGAAAGGAGGGTCATGAGCCTCTGGATTCCACTCTTTGCTTCTTTCTGCAGCTGAATGTCTGAAGCTACTTGCACACAGGCTAAAAGGTGCCTCCTGAGAGACTGCAGAAGATCAAGCGAGGCTCGAGTGCAGTGGCCTGAACCTGCAATAAGTTATAAGCCAAAATCTAAGATTCTAGGAAGAAGTGGAAGATTTCTTTCTGAAAACTTAGATGAGGAGTAGATACTCCCACTCCCCCTTGTAGGACCACAGGAAATGCCTAGATCAAAGGCAACCAGTTCTCCACAGGCTTGAGGTATGACAGTCTGTTTCCCGTTGGCCTCAGACTTTTCTGCTAGGTGGTGCTTCCTTGGGGAAAGAATAACAGGACTTTGGGAAAGGAAGACGGTGTCTCCATTCCCCCCAGAGCCCCTTCCTGCTGGTTCTATAGGAACAGCCTCTCAGCCTGAGGTGATTCTATGGGTCTGGGGGAAGGGCTCATTCTCCAGCTCTACTAAATGTTTGATTAGGAGAAAACATTTCCATGGAAAACTGTGAGCCAGGACTCTGGTCCCAAGAACCAAGGGTGGGTCTGAAAGATGGTATTATTTTGAAAGGAGGTCATGGTGGCTTAGTGCTAAGAGGGTTTTCAACCTCTGCTTAGCAAGGCTATCTGCTGAGTCTAGGAGTTCAGCACTTGTCTCTCAGCTCCTGGATTGCCTCGGTTGCCACTGGTTGTTTTTCTGCTGTTTCTTATGTATGGGTGCACACACATGTGCATGTGTGTGCAGGTGCATGTGCATGCACTTGGAGGCCAGAGGACAATCTCTGGTGGTGTTCCTCAGGTACCATCCCACTTTTTTCACTGAGCTCTTTCCCTGGTTCCTATTTCCACTATTTCTGAAGAGACTTGAAGACACTTGCTCCAGTCCTGTTTATGCTCCAAATTTCCACTTTCTATCAAGAAAAGCTTACTGAAGTAATCCCACTGTAGCCCAGCACAGTCTCTTGAAAAGAGCAGAAATATGGAATCATTTGGAACCTAAGGAATGATAACGTTATAATGCTCAAATAATATCCCTTAACAGGCGTTGTAAACCACATGTCATTTGTTGAATAAAGACATTAACCTGTATTTCAGGAGAGTGGTTTTCTGGAATGTTCCTGATGTAGTATATCCATGCAATGAAATATTCTTCGCCCAATGAAGTATAGGCACATCCTACAATGTACGTGAACATGGATGACATTGAATGAAAGAAGACAGATGTGAAAGCCACATTGTATATGCTTTTGTTTATATGAAGCTTGTAGACTGTGTAACTCCACAGAGATAAAAAAAAAAGTAGATTCATGGTTGGTTAGGGCTAGTGATGGGAGGGGAGGAGAGGGAAAGGATAGCTCTAGAGTACTGGCTTTCTTTTTAAGGTGATGGGAATGTTCAAAAGTTAGCTGTGGTGATGGTTTCATGTGTCTGTTACATGCTCAAATACCACTGACTCACATGCTGAATGATTATTTTCATCTCTATAACAAAATACCTGACAAAAGCAACTTAAGGAAGGGAGGGTTTATTTTGGCTCATGGTTTTAGGGAATACAGTCTGTCATGTCCTGCAGTTCATAGTGGGGGAGCACGAGGCAGCTGTGTCCACAGTCAGAAAGCAGAGAGAGATGAATGCTGGCTTTCTCTCTTTCCCTTTTAGAACATACTTATTTTTATTTTATGTGTATGAGTGTTTTGCCTGCATGTATGTAACCGCACCCATGTCACACAATGCCTGTGGAGGTCAAAAGGGTGTTGAATCCCCTGGTACTGGAGGTACAGATGGTCATTACCCACCATGTGATGGGTGCTGGGAATTGAACCAGGGTCCTCTTCAAGAGCAGTCAGTGCTCTTAACTGCTGAGCCATCTCTCCAGCTCCTCTTTTTCCCTTTTCATTCAGTCTAGGACCCCAGTTCATGGAATGGTACGAATCACATTCAGAGCAAATTTTCTCTCTTCAGTTAAACCTCTGTGGTACACCCTCACAGACATGTCCAGGGGGGTGTCTCCGAGGTTAGCCCAAACTTAGTAAAGTTGATAGTGAAAATTATCACACACACATACACACACACATACACACTTTAAATGGAGAAACCGTACTTTATGTGGCTATGTCATTGAAGCTGTTTTAAGAAGAAAGTAGCTCCTTATTTTTTACTGAATGTGGCTACAGTAACGGGTTGGTGACACCTTTGAAAACTGAGGGCTTATATCACTCGAGGCATTCAGATGAGGGAAAAAAATCCACAAAATTTACCCTTGGACCAAACTTGGCCTCAGATTTCCCACTTATTAGAAGAGAAAGAAGTTCCTCCCTCAAAGGGCTATGGGAAGGGAAAACAAGATAAAATAGGCTCAGAACTCAGCACAGAGCCTGGCTTGTCACAGGCACCCAGGAGGTGGTAGTGGACATTGTCATTATTCTGCTTGAAGTCCGGGGTGGAATGGTTCAGGGGACAATCTGGTTAGAAAGGGAGAGAGTCACTGGGGGTCACAAATGAAGCTGTAACATTTGCAAATCACCTCTGTTGCATCAGCTTAGGTCCTGTGCCACAGTGAAAAGATATTTGCAGTTTCTAAAGATGCTTTTATTCACACTTTTCATAAGGCTGTGAACATATTTACATCAAATAATAACATTATTATTTTGAACAATTTGACATGTCTTGGATGTGGGTAGTGGAGGCAGATTTATGGAGGAGTTAAAATCTCCTCTTTCCCTGTAAACCATACAGGTGCTTTTAAAACTGGAATTACCATGTGTAGAGGACACTAGGCAGAGTCAAGGGCTGACCCTGGACTTTGGTGTTTTCATTCGTAAAATGAGAGGGTGGTATGGTGGTGGGAGGTATCTCAGATCAGCCTTCAAGCAAAGGACTTCAGTCTGTGGCGATGGCCCAGATCGTCTCACTGGGTTGCTTCCCCACACTTGACTTGTCCCTTCTGTTCCATAGATGGCGGATTCTAGAATCACATCAGGAAGCTCACAGAACACTGACTGGAAGAGAAGCATGCCCTTTATCTCCATCTGATTCTTGATCCTCCACATGGATTTGGGGTCACCAGCATCCCTCTTACCCAAATTCACTTGTACCTCTGGATGTGTCCTGGCTTGGAAACATAGACTATGGAGATGTGATCAAATTAAGATGAGATCATTGGGAGAGGGAATTTGGAAACAAAAATACACATAGAAACACAGGGAGGAAAATTCTATGTGATAATGGGAGCAAAGGTTGGACCCATGACGCTATAAGCCAAGGACCCCCAAGGCTTGCCATCCAGCAGCTGCGAGGCATTAGGAGAGAGGCATGCAGCAGGGCCTCCAGAAGAACCAGCCATGATCTTGGCACTCTAGCAAAGGAAATACCAGCCTGGGGGTCCCAGGGCCTTAGGGTTAACTGAGATTGTTGTATGGATTCCTATACATTTCTGCAATCTCTAGGAGCCAAATGGTGATGGATGTGGACCCTTCCACTAAGGCCACCTGGACCGCCCAATACGTCACAGTTCTTTGTGCTGACCTGAAATGATATCAGCTGGACACGGTGATTCTCATTCTCTGGTGGCTGGAGCTGCCAAGATGATACCCTGGGAGCTAGACTTGGCTTTTTCTAATAAGAAAGCAGAGCATACTAAGTGTGCTTGCTCAACAGAAAAACAGCTCTTGAAATGCAGAAATGTTTGTGGGGAGAGAGGTGCTAAATAATTGAATGTAATCTATGGGAGAGGAAAGGCCATTATTTCCAAAATACCTTTTGGTAGAATCTCTGCAATGATGTGAGCTTGATGCTGGGGGCAGCAACATGCTGGACAGAGGAAGTCTGTCCTCACTGCTGGAGACAGACAGTGCACAGGGATGCAAAATGGGGTCTTCTCAAGCTCTTAATAATAATAGCTAGCAACTGGAAACAGTGCAGGTGCCCTGCATTAGGGAATTCTGATTTATGCCCAGACAGGACAGGTTAGAACCCCGTGGGAACATTAAGACCAGTCTTAACATTAAGTCAGTCTTTCTTTAGCTGGGGAAACTGAGGCAATGTGGCCTGCCCTGCATCTCTCAGGAAACCAGTGGTGCTTTGTTGGATCTTGGGCCTGAGCTCCCTAGACAGGGCTCTCGCCAGGCTGTGTATCTGCCTCTCAGGACGCGTCTCTGCTAAGTGCTTTTATGGGCCTAGGTACATAAAGTATCTCTACTGAGCAGGTCTAAAGACTTCCAGAAGTCTTACATTGTGAACGTCGCTATGCTCAGATTCTCTAAGAGTGTGACAGATGACACATGCAGGATCCATGTACCCACAGAGGATTTCAAAAGCAGCAATCCAAGTGTGGTTGTGGACTGAGCCCCAAGAAAGGCAGCAGCCTGGGTGACGGAAGGAGATTATTCACAGAACACTTCTCAATCGTTATTTCTTCATCCCCCGTCCTGAGCATGGGACTGCAGAATGGGGAGATCCTGGCAGGCCTAGGGACCCAGGATACTGCCCTGCACCTTGGGCTGGAGTGACCCAGACCTCCAAAGAGACCCACTCATGGACATATGATATGGAAGCAGTTTTCGGAGACCCTGCCCACTTCTGCTGCTTGTTGCTCTTCCCTCTCCACCCCCTGCCGCCTTTGATCTTCATCCCACTTGGCTTGGCACTGGCTTGGAGGTCTCCTGCTGCGTTGCCCCAGGGATAGGTCCGGAGCTCACAAGGTTTCACTCCCTCACTTTATCACAGCCCAGATCTGACCTCCTGCTTGCTTCGCTGTGGCCCTCTGAAACTGGGGAGGGAAGGGCAAAGGAGAAAGGTAACTTTGGGCATAACCAGAGACGATTTTGCAGGCCAGGGACAGGGCAGGCAGATGCTCTTTGATAGGCATAGGGACCCCCACCCCTGGATCCAGTGATTGTAGGTAGGGGTCAGGAAGTCAGGCTCTGGGTGGGAAAGTCCGGCCACTTTCCAGTTCAGACTGCTTCCTCCCAGGGAGAGCACCGCAAGCTCATGAGCTCCTCTGTGCCTCAGTTTGCTCAGCTTTAAGATGGAGCTGGTAAGAACAGCCACATCATCTGATTGTTATGAGGGCTCAGTGACATCACATGGGTCACTCCTTAAATCTGCCGTAGGTTGCGGCTGCTCTGGAAGCTGCTTTGGCGGAACTTCAGCAGCTCTCAGGATGTGTAGCTGCTGTGGGTCTTGGAACATCTTTCCTGCCTTCTGCACAGTAGGCCTCTACCTCCTCTTTTACATTCTTTTCTTTCCTCCATGGACCCATGACCCAGTTTGATGCTGATGACCTCAGGGGGTCTACCGTAGCTATTCCTTCAGTTTCCTGTCCACCCTGCCCCCAGCCTCTTTCTGCTTCATGTCTTGCATGGAGTTGCTCTGTGGATCTTGTAGCCCTGCTTCAAGTCCTCCTTGGAGCTCAGGGACTAAAGAAGAAATAGCTCCGTTCTTCAGCTTGATTTAAGACCCTCTGCGATCTAGCCTTTGTCTGAAATGCTCAGCCTTTTGTGGGCTTGGGAAGTCTGAGTCCAAGTTTAAATGTAGGTCCCACTGAGGCTGAGCTGTGGCATCTCGGTTTTCTTAGTTATAAAACAGAAGGGACTATACTCGCCTTGTGGTTTAACAAGGATGTGGGCGGGGTATGTGCTGTTGTAACCTGGACAGCAGCTCACTGTTTTTACTTTTGAGTTTTCAGTTTTTTTGAGACAGGGTGTTCCTGTAGCTGCAGTTGGCTTGGAACTCACTGTGTACACCCAGCTGGCCTTGATTTCACAGAAATCCGCCAGCCTCTGCCTTCTGAGTACAGGGATCAAAGGTGGGAGCCACCACTCCCAGGTAGTTTCCTTCCCTTCCCTTCTGGAGGCCTTGGCTCACATCACACTCCTGTTCTCAGATGTACCTTCCTAGGTCTGCTCTCAAACTCACCTTTCACTGGAGCTCCCAGAGGGCAGGACCATACTAGGCCAGCTCTGCATTTCCCACACCACCCCAAACCCACTGATAGGTGCGGAGGTGCTCTTGCCCAAAGGATTGGAGAGTGTGGATGAATGAATGACTTGGGGGCAGTGTAGTATAAAGGGATGGATGAGATGGGTGGTCTTCTCTGGGTCTTGTTTGAAGACCGTAGATGACAGGTATCTAATGGGTGGGGTCTCTCTCTCTCTCTCTCTCTCTCTCTCTCCCCCTCTCCCTCTCTCCCTCTCATTTCCTTGATTTTTGTATGTGACCAGGTCTTATGTAGCTCAAACTGGCTTTAAATTCAAACTTGTTGTGTAGCTAAGGATGACTGAAACTCCTGCCTCCATATCCTGAGTACTGGAATTGCAGGCATACACCACCACACCCAGTTTATACAGTGCCGAGGATTGAACCCAGGGCTTTGTATATGCTAGGTGAACACTCTACCAATTGAACTACATTCCCCGCCCCTGGGCAGCCATTTTCAATGTATGGTCCAAGTTTTACAAACAGGATAGATCCAAATTCTATAGAGAAGAGGAGTTTTTTAGGGGCAGAAATTCAGGGGCAGTTAGGGAAGGGCCTTGTCTGAATCTTGTCATGTGCAGACCAACCAACCATATGTTTTTTAAAATGTGTGTTCAGTGCACTCCTTCTTTGGGGGTGCACGGGAGGTTGGCATACTCCCCACAACTAGCCCAGGGAGTGGGGACTTCCTTGTGACAGGGCACTCCTGCTGGGAAGTCTCAGAAAGTATCTTCCCAGAATGGGGTGGAGAGGTTGGGGTTGCACAGGGAGGGGTGGGATGTGACTCTGACACAGATCAGGTTCCACACTCAGGTGTACTGATGGGCTATCAGGAATTAATGCACAAGAAGGAACAGAAGGACCTCGGGGACAGTTGTGACTCATCTGTTCTATCCCTAGATTGGGTAAGGTTTGTTTCCCCAGAAGTTTTGGGGATATCTGCATCCTGGCATCAGCCCGTCTTCACTGCCCCCATCTTCCATTCCCAGGCCATGAATTCCTCAGCCCCCTCTGAATCTACAATATTTTAATGCTTGATGTCTATCTCCGTATGGAGTCTTGTTTTTATCATGAGGCCACTGGAAAGTTCTCTTTTTAAAAAATATCTCTTTGAAACAGATGTCTGCCAAAGCTCCCAGCCCAGATCAAGGGCAGGTTCAAGGCTTTGAGATGGGTCTGAATGTCCTTTTAACATCGCTCCAGCTAATACCCAAATATACCTCCCATCATTACCCTGTTCTATAAGTTGCTCTGAACCATATGTTCGGGAACTAATTAAGCATACAATTCAAGCCCTGGGATCAGGTGGCACTCTGTTGAAATTTCTTAACCTTTCATGATTATCTTAATTTAGAGAAAATTCAAAACACATTCAGAAGTCTTAGAAATGAAGTTAGTAGGAATTTACTGGCTGGCTTCTTTTCTTGATGTCAGGGTCCTTTCTTTACAAGCTGAGCCCAGGTCCCCTGGGAAGTCCTCCGGACTCGCTCACAGCTTCCAGAGATGTGGAGACAGTTGCTGGCCTGGCGGGCTGAGCAGAGACCAAGCCTGACTTCACTTTCCTTGCCCAGTGGCTTTTCCCAGCTTTCACCCAACCATGCCTAGCTCCTCCCTAGCTCGGTGCCCCTCCTGCCCCCCCCGCCCCCCGCCATGCATGCACCAGGGGGAGCACGGAGAGAATAGATTCCGCACTTCGAATGTTTACTTCTTTTTTAAACAGAATAAAGCATGAAATGAGGGGGTAGGAAATGTTCCTGTAGCTGTTGTTTTGGGGAGTCATGGCTGGAGTGTGCAGAGCTGACTCCCCACTGACTGCAGGGGAAGACAGATAAGAGACCCTTTGTCTTTCTGGATTTTAGATATTCTGGAGCAAGGGATGGTGATCTGGAGATCTGTCTTTTGCTTCTTCAGGTAAAGGGGATGCTTGATTTGCAAGGCGTGACTACAGGGGCATCAGATCAGCTTACCACAAGGCATTTGAGCTTACTGGACCTATCTTCCTGGAGGATCTACCAGAAGTCAGGTCTGTTCTGGGTGGCCTATGCTTTAAATTGCCTCTGACCCAGGGACACTGATAGAGCAGAAAGACTGGGCTGGATCTCAAAATCACTCCCTTTTGATATTCTTGGGACAATTAAACTTAATTTAGAATTATTAGTTGTTATTTTAGAATAGGATTTCCAGAGAAACTACAGAATGCCTGGTCAGAATTAAATTTTAGACAAACAGTGCATATATATTTAAAAATATTTTTTTAATTTTATGTGTATGAGTGTATTTCCTACATGTAAGTGCACCCATGTCATGCAATGCCTGTGGAGGTCAGAAGGGGGCGTTGGACCCCTGGAGTTAGAGACGGTTGTTAGCCACCATGTGGGTCCTGGGAATTGAACCTGGGTCCTTTGCAAGAACAGTCAGTGCTCTTAACCCCTGAGTTATCTCTCCAGTCCCCCATAAATATTTTTATAACTCTAAGTAGACTTCAAATGTTACACAGGACACAATTATACTAAATAATTGTTGCCTGTTTTAGCTAAAAATGCCAAATTAACTGGGCATTCCCTATTTTTACTTGGTAAATATTGCAGATGAACTTCAAAAAAAGGGTATAATCTAATGGAGGTACTAATTTTGAAGGTTACCATCAAAGAACAACCTTGGACTGGACCTTTAGCTAATGTTCTTCTTAGAGCTCAACACAATCCCATGAGGTAGAGCTTGTGAGCAAACTGAAGAGATGAAGTGAACTCAGAGACATCAAGTGGCTCCCCCAAGGTTGCACAGCTGCACCCATAGCCCAGCTTTGCTGGACTTCAAAGCCTAGGCCCCTTCGATGCTACCCCAGTGCCAAGCTGATGCTTATCTCCCTGAGTTCTCATTTTCCTAGCTGGCCCTGGCTCCTCTCAACTTCTTCCTCATTTTTTCCACAAATGTTCAAGGAGAGATTCACTCCCGTCAGATCAATGTCACTACCATAATGCAAACCACCACCCCAACCCACGAAAGACGAGGTCTGTGGAACCTAATGAGAATGGTTCCGATTATGTAGAAAGCAACCTCATGGTTATTCTAATGTTACAAGTAAATGTGAAACATTTAGAAATACTTGGCCTGGCCTTTTTTTTTTCAAGTACAGATGTCTGACTCTCCGCCAGTTTGTTATTAAAAATGCTATGGTGGTTGGGTACAAAGATTGCTGTAAAAATAAAAGCTGATGCACGCCCAACACTTGTTTTGACTCTGCAGAGAGGCTGGTAATGAATGGCAAGGTCAGAGCAGATGGTGACCAATGATGGCTTTCATTGAGAACCCCAATATTCATAGCTGTCACTGCCCCGGTGACCCCATAGTGGCTTCCCATCGCCCCTCAAACCCCAAATTGGCCCCTGCCACCTCCAGCCCCAGCTGTTGCCGCCCTTCCCTTTGCTCACCCGCATCTTCTGACTTACCGCAGTTTGTGCTTGCCAGACCCTGGCTTAGGGGGCTTGTCCCTTCTCTTCATGGTAGCTGGCACCTCTTCTTCCTCCTCCAGCTCCTCTCCTGACTCGAGTCACAGCTGTGGCACCGCTCGGCTCATTTTCTTTATTTCCCATAACTCTCTGATATCCTCTTTACTCGGTGGCTTTCCCACCAGAAAGAAAACCGTGTGAAGGTAGAGTCCCACCATTCTGTTCACCTGCGCTGTCTCCCAACACCTGGGCAATGGTACATTATGTATTAGTTGCTCAGTAAACATTTACTGAACAATTGAATCGATCAGAGCGTCTGCAGTGTTTTGTCCCCTCTGAGGCCATAGCCAGAGGGGACATCAACTTCTATAAATTGCAACCCATTCAGGGAGAACCCACACACATGGAGAATCTTAAAGTTCTATGAGCTGTGGTTTTTGGAGTCCAGCAGGAAATTTCTCTAGTGTAGGTGGACAAACATAAAACAGAAGACTCAGGATTCATACACATCAACAAGACATCATCACCCTAATAATCCTCGTGTTGCAGGGAGACATGTTGACGGAGCTGGAACAGTCTGGTGGACATGGTAGGAGGCACTGCTGAGTGGGTTTGCTCCTTAGTGTGGCCTTTGAGGTGCTACCCACACCTGCGTTGTTCTCCCTTCCTGGTTCCCACTCATGCCCCATTCTGAAGCTGCCTGTTGTTACTTCTGAATAGTTTGCTGCACACCCCTTCCTTCTGTGCTGTCCCTTGCCAGCCCGTCCAGCGGCGTAGACATCCCCTGCTCCCGGCCTGGGCATCTTCACACCCTAGACATCCCTGGGCCTGATGCAGAGGTTACATTGTGTCACTTCTGGTCCTATTTGACCACTTCTCTCTCGGAACTCCCTAATCCCAGGGAGTTACTTCTTTATCCTCATCTCTTTCCACACCAGCTTGAGTTTGAGCTGCTTTTAAGGGCAGGCACTGTGCCTCAGTTCTGTGCCCTCCTTTTGATGATATTTTTCAGTATCACACAGCCTCAAGTCTTAGCTCTGAGTTTAACAGTGTAGGGTCAGGTGCGATGACCGACCATAGCTTTACCTCCTCAGCCAGATACAAGAAGAAACAACATGGCTACCAGAGTAGGTATTCTATCTTTGTTACGTATGTACGTGTTTGTGTGCCTGCATGTGTGTGCATGCATGTATATGTGGATGTGTGTGGAGGCCAACCTCAAATATCACTCCCAGAACTACCCATCATGATTTTTTCTGTCTTTTTGAGACAGGGTCTCCCTGTAGCCCCTACTGGCCCAGAACTCACTATGTAGGCCAGGGAAGCCTCAATCTTACAAAGATCTGCCTGTCACTGCCTCCTGAGTGCTGGTATTAAAAGCATGTGACCAGGAAATCTTTTTTTTTTAATTTACATT